>NW_020528035.1:597916-938333 GCF_003368295.1 Carassius auratus | reverse complement strand
GCAGTGAGGATATAGCCTAGCATGTGTACTGCTCTGGAGTGCAGTCAGTAGATATGGCTGCAGATGTGCTGTCTCAGCACTCTCTGTTTCACACACTCTCTCTGCAAATGAACCGGAAATACACAGTTGAGTATTACTGAGTATTTTAGCACACCATTACAGAAGTGCATTAGTTCACAGATGGTAATAGAGCACTGCTGTGATGATGGGTTTTTGAGGGCACAGAAATGAGTTAGCATTTTAACATTTCTGGTTGTATCGTCCTGACATCAGTGGGTTTTTTTTTGATTGGGTTTTTGGTTAAATGCCTGAAATAATGTCGGTAGTGAACACAAGCTCAAGATGTCTTCAATTTATTCACTTTTACATGTTTTTTATCATCTGTAAAACCCCCTTGTGACTTCTGAAAGCTTTTACTTGTAAAAGGTGGTTGCTAGCAAGTGGCTAAATTAGACCACTGAGGTTGTCGGGATATCAAACGTCATCATGCCAAAAAGATAATTTCCTCTTCTCTAGTCGTGTTCATAGATCTTATAAAGTATTCTAATTCAAACTTTAATGACATATTATGTATTTTGTAGAGCTATTGCTGTATTGCTGCATTTCGGAGAAGTTCTCGCACCATCTCTCCTCGTTTCGTGACGCGTGCGCGCGTGTTTTGTCGCGGTCGAAGGAGACATTAAACAGATATTATTTTAATAATAGTTCTTAAGCCGTCAATAAAGCCAGAAACAAAATGAACAATATACGTTTGTGAACCGTATCAAAGTGTCACCCAGAGAACTTCATCTCACACTGTGGCAGACTTTCCCGGTGACATATTGTGGAGTTCCTATATGCCACTCCACACAGTTTTCAATTCTTCTGTTTAATTGTGTATTCATAGCCGCGATGCCTCCGTATGTGTTGTAAGACATAAACGATTCTAAAGCTGAACTGGATGTGCCATGAATGAAGCTGTTGTAAAATGCACCCTCTAAACGCGCATCTACATAAGCTTCAAATCCATTCTAGTTATATCGCAGTTGCCACTAATAAAATATGCAGTCATTCATAATTGACTCCCCACAAAAGCCATGACCGCATTAAGTCGTTCATAATTGATTATGAACGCTTCGCGTCTGTAACTCAAAACTCTCGTTGTTTGCTTATTAACTTTCCAACATGCGCCTCGAGTTCTTCACGTTGTTTTATTCCGTCCAGCTAAACGCTTCATGCGTGAATGTCAATTTTTTTCTTGCCACTGTCACATTGAGAGCGCAAGCGTCTCTCTCTTCCTCCTCCTCCCGCGCGCGCTCACTCCTCGTGTGGAGAGCTGCGCGCTGTCGGTCTGAACGCTTGTCGGTGTTCCGCGCTCGGCCAGGATGTTTGTGTCCGTGTGGTACGCTAAGAAAATGGGCCGACGTTTTATCAACAACGTCCGGAAAGCTAAAAAACAACGCCACCGGATCATGGTAGGAGATTACGCCTTTCTATTATTTATTTTTGCAGGCTGATAGCCAGAAAATACTGACGGAGTGTGCACTTCTATTGGAATGTCTAACCTAATTTGGAAACAATCCTAAAAGATCCTTAAGGAATCAAATAATATCCTATTGTGTAGCCTATAAACTAATTTCTACAAGATTCTTATTTAATAATATAGTATATGGAGACAAGTTCAGGGATAATAATGTCTGTTTAATAGAACTCTGTCTCTTTCTACAGAATAGTTTAAGGAAATCACAGGGGAGCTTTTAAAATCATGAACGATTTTCTTTAACATCCCTTTTGATGTTCTACAGGAGCATTTTCATATCCTTGGGGGAATCATAATAGTCTTACTGGGAACCATATGTTCTAAAATATATTTATTTTGACTTGTATATAATGTGTTACATATAGAATGGACTTTTGAGGAATGAAACTAATCAGAAGCATCCACAGACTGGTCTCTGTTCACAGCAGACGGATGGTGCTCAGAGGCGTCAGAAGTTGCAAAATGTGGAAAGTTAAAATTAGGGTGTCTGTATGTGAAATGGTGCTTCCGACAAATGGCACAATCGCTTAAATAATAGATGAGATGATTAATGCAACTCAACGGATTCAATTAAAGGATAAAAATGGGGCACCTGGACGCTTCATGATGTTGTAGGTTTAACTGCTTTTTGCAGTTTATTGTGATGGGGGAAAAATAATTTCTAGGTAGACAGGCAGATTGTTTCCATTTTTTCTGTAAATTGAGGGGACAGGAGAATTTTGAGACACCGACTGCATCATTATAACAAAACGTGTAGTATTCTGTCAGTGGAGGATGAAAAGAGACAAACACAATAATAACTGCCAAGAACAGATTGCTTGTGTGTTCCTGCCCTGGAGTGTGCGAGTGGGTGGATGCATTTTCTCTTCTCATTGGTTTGTATCATAAATTGTGGGTGTCACTTCTGTCTGATTGTTTCTGTGAAACGTTCATTTATTTATAAGACACTCAGAAATGGGATTTGATGCCACATGTACATATCAACTTCAGGTACATTCAGTGACAAGTGGAATGACCCATCTGTGTCTAGCTACGCAACCTTCATCCGTCTTTGCATTTTGTAATGTCCCAGACCACAATTCATAACGTAGTGCAATTTGGGTAAAACCAACATAATTTATTGGCATAGATGTTTGAATGTGGCTATCAGCTTACGGCTGTATGATAACTTTTAACACTGGTGTTACAGAGGTTGAAAGATTTGTAGCAAAGGCCGAACAGTTGAAGCACAGGTTAGGGGTGGGCCATATGTCAAACATATCATAAACATTTGTATTCTTTTTTTCAGGAATATCACGATTCACGATTTTAGCACAATTCTTTGTCATTTTGGTTTTACTATTTTGTAAGTTGCCTGAGCAGTACAGCCAAACTTATTCTACTATTGTATAAAAAAAGCCTAAGCCTAAGTGATTTTTCCCTAACTATATTAGAAAAGTTGACTCAAAAATGAAAATGCTGTCTTCTGTCTGTAAATTCTGTCATAGTGTTTTAACTTTATACCATATTAATTTAATACATTTTTTACCATACCATGAATTAGTTTTTTTCTTCTGTTGAACATAAAAGTTATTTTGAAGAATGTGGGAAACCAAGCAGTTGCTGGTCCCCACTGACTTCCATAGTATTTCTTTCCCCCCCGCTATGTGGACCAACTACTGTTTGGTTACCCAATATTCTTCAAAATATCTTCTTTTGGGTTCAGCACAATAAATAAATTAATACAGGTTTGGGACAACATGTGTAAATAATGACAGAAATTAAATTTTTGGGTGAACTATTCCTTTAATGTTTAGTTCTGTTACGCATTTTTTCTCTTGCAACTGTTTACTTTCATTTTATACACAGCCAATTGATTTTATATATAAACCTTATGTGTTTTTGACCATAATAGGCACTGTTTGAGAATGTGCGCACATCTGTACACAATCAGAAACATGTCAGAACAGCACGTGAATTAAATGTTTAAGCGGCAAGACTTTAAAGCAGATGCAAATAATGTACTTTTGTGTTTGTGTGTGTGTAACTCTACTGCAGAGTTAACATTTGATGTAAATGTATGTCACATTGTACAGTATATTGAGATGGAAGTGCCAGAACTGCATCTGAATGTGCACTGTAGCATTTCTACAAAAGCTGACTGTGGAGATATTTTAATAATCCACAATGAAAAACTGTCATATCACACACCCCTAACTAACAAGTATAATCAATCTCACACACAAACAAGCACAAGAAAATCACTTCACACTGGCTGATATAAACATGCAAAACTATCACACACATGCTACAGTGGTAAATTTTTCATATATTCATATATGTCGCACTGTACAGCCCTGCCTTGAGTTCTTACATTTTGTAATGTCTACAGCCTCTCAAGACTGCAAGTTATTATGTTCAGTGGGACTTACGACTTGCAGTAAGTTTGCCAATTATTTTGTGAAAAGAGACCTCAAGTTCTTTTAACTTGACATGATGCTCATGGTGCAAGATGCTAAAAAACAGTTCTACCAGAAAGACTTGGAGAAGATATTGTAACAATTCATCCATTTATTTATGACCCAGCAAGCTTTATGGTTGTGTTTGGCGTAGGCCCCATCTGTAAATAGCTGTCCGAGGGTACGGATTCAGTATTTGCTGCCTGAAGATGAAGGCAGGGGCGCAGCCGACCCCCGTGAGGTTTTAGGAGGGACCATCCTGGTGGTGGTGGGGTGGTTGGAGGGGAAGAACATCCTGTGGTGGTAAGGGAGATGGAGAGAAGAAGCTTGTTATTGGTGAGGGAGGAGCCCATCTTGGTGGTGGAGGGGTGGGTGGTGGTGAGTAAAGCGTTCAGCATCTGCAAACAAGTGTAAGCACAGGTTCTTTTATACTTCTATTATTAGAACGTGATTGGACAATTGAGAAGGTAATAGGTGACGCTAACAATTGAGTCTTCCTGGCAGAACTTATGCTAAAGCTTTCATTTCTCAGCATCCAAAGACATCCATCCGTCTAGTTATATGAAATTAAGAAATAACAATAAAGGGGTCCTATTATGATCTTTTACCAAGTCTTGATTTTGTTTGGGGAGTGTACAAGGGGGTGTACTCTCAAATAATTTACATTATTACAACTACTTTCTCCCCAGCCTTGCACAAACTGCTCGATAAGTTCCAGGTTTGATGAAGGCCTGCTTTCCGAAAAACAAAATGTGTTGTGATTGGTTAGCTGTCCTAGTATGTTGTGATTGGTGAACAGCTTAGACAGTGTTTCAGTACTGTCCCTGTCCCTCAAGTTAATCACTACTATGGTATAAATAAAGCTGACTTACCTCTATTCATTGACAGTTTATCAGCATTCGGTTTGCACCTTTTTTTGCACCTGCCATTATATGTCAGAGTCAATTCAATTCAGTAAATGGAAAGTTTACCGTATTTAAGCCTGAGGCAAACGCTGATTAATTCCAACGCTCTGTCCTCGCTAAGGGTAAACAAAGTGGATTTGTTGAATCTAAGTTATTCGTCTCCCAGCAACCAGCCAAACCTCACTCCTAAATCCACTTTAGCAGGGCGGCCAATATTTCGAGCAAAGCTCGCAAGGCCCCGAACTCGCCTCACTTGATACCACCATCGCCCTGTGGCACACAAGACCCAGCTCTCCTTAAAGGGTTAGTTCACCCAAAAAGGAAAATTGTCATTAATCACTCACCCTCATGTTGTTCCAAACCCGTAAGACCTCCGTTCATCTTCGGAACATAGTTTAGGATATTTTAGATTTATTCCTAGAGCTTTCTGTCCCTCCATTGCAAATGTGTGTACGGTATACTGTCCATGTCCAGAAAGGTATTAAAAACATCTTCAAAGTAGTCCATGTGACATCAGGTCTTACGGGTCTGGAACGACAAGAGGGTGTGTCATTAATGACATAATTTTCCTTTTTGGGTGAACTAACCCTTTAAGCACTGGCCCTTGATCTTACCGCCGCAAAGCCTTACTAGCTTACCGCTTGACTCAACCTTTTACTGTGGCTCTTCCGGCTGCAGCGTCGTATGCAGCAGGGCCTCAAGCTCTTGCGCTATTGGCACAGGCCGTGTTGCAAATGAATTTTTAGGTAAAGTTGCTAAAAGGCAAGTCGTTTGTTGTTGAAAGTTGTTAAACGACGTTGTGACACAAAAGAATGTATTTTTTAGCCACGTCACAAGCTGCGTAGAATACAAAGAAATTACTCATTTCTGATTTTATTTCTGCTAGCATTTTTTCCTGTAATTTAAATTACTCAGATAACTGAATATGTACCTAAATGATTTATGATTATAGGCACAAACTAACAACTAAGGTACATCAAAGGAAACGATTATTGATCAAGTGCAACTAGCAACCTAATTCACATGTGACATGAGTCTAGGCAACTCTCTCCATGTCTCTAGCCGACATGCCACCTGGATAGCTTTTCAATGCTTCCTTTGTTGCGTGGTTAAGAGGAAAATGCATGTCTTTTTAACATCTTGAACTTGAATTTGAAAAGTTGCAAAAAAAAAAAAAAAAAAAAAAAAGATAAAAAATTTATTTTTTGGCACATTTGTTGGTATATGCTTGGGAAAACAAGTTGCTAGAGTAGTCTAAGAAATTGCTAAGTCTAAACAGCAAATGGCTAAATTAGCAACACTGCAGGCTACTCGGGCATTTCAGCATTTCCCATAAAAATGTCACATACAAACCTTCCCATGGCCTGCGAGGCTGCACCCACTTGTAGCACAGGCCCAAACATCTCGGTATTTTTCCTCATGCTACTAATAACCTCCTTTTTTTCATTTTCAGTGGCCTCCAGCTCCCAAAGCAGACACTAGCGTGAGGCTGCCTCTGCTCTCAAAACAGACCAACACATCTCTTTTTTTTCCTCCATTTCTCTTATGCTTCTCTCAGTTTCTCACCTCAAGCCCCAAAAGTTGATATTAAGCATGAGGCTCCCTCACAGCTCTCTACTTCATTTAAAATCACAATGTTCTCTTTTTATAGCAACATCACTGCCCATTCCTCCAAATGCTGTTGCCTTGGGAGCCACCTCCAATGGTTCACAACATAGAGGACATAGACCCCTAATCTAAGGCTATCACTAACGATTAACTGGGTAACAGAGCTTTCTGTGGATAATTCTGTTGATTAATCAAATAATTATAAATATAAATGATATTTATGCTGATGGTAGGAAAAATATACCTAGTAAAACAATAGCCTTTAAAATTATGAAAAGCAAAGCCACACCAAGATTTTCTTACATGTTATCGGAAGCAGCTTATTGGATTTGTTAAAATATTACGCAAAGTAATCATAGCATCAACCCTTTTAGACAACTCATTGTTCTGAGTATTGAACTCCCTGTCAGCTGCTGCAAAAGTGCTCCCGGTGGAGCAAATATATTTATCTTTCAGTTAACAGCGATCCTCACTCATCTGATGCAGTGAGTATTGAATTCCTGTAAGATGCTGCGAGAGCCTCTCGGTCGAGCAAACCTTGCCTTTTCTGTACCACTACTGGCGAAGCTTACCCATCTGATGCCGTGGGTACTAAACTCCCGTCAGATGCTGCAAGAGCTTTCCCAGTCGAGTGAATGTTTTCTTTCAACTAACAGTGCTGCTTACCACTCCATGCAGTGAGTACTGAACTCCTGTCGAATGCTGCAAGAGCCCTCCTGGTCAAGCAATCCTGGCCTTTCCGTCCAACTACCGGCAAAGCTTACCTGTCCGTGCCCTGAGTATTGAGATGCCATTGGGCGTCTGCAAGGGCCTCCCGGCTAGACAACCTTCAATTTTCCTGTCTAAGGTCAGCGAGGCTTACCCGTTCGATACTGCAAGTATTAAGCTCCCGTTGGATGTCGGCGACAGCCTCCTGGCTACATAGCCTTAACTTTTCCTTTTTATGGTCAGCAAGGCTTTCCCGTTCGATGCCTTGAGTATTGAGCTCCCATCAGACGTCGGCGAGAGCCTCCCGGCTAGACAACCTTACCCTTTCCTTTCTACAGTTGGCGAGGCTTACCCGTTTGATGCTGCGAGTTTTGAGCTCCCATCGGTCGTTGGCAAGAGTCTCCCAGCCACATAACTTTCTCCATGCTATGGTAAGCAAGGCTTACCCATTCAATGCCAGGAGTATTGAGTCTCCCGGCCACGTAACTTTACCTTCCTGTTTGACGGTAGATGAGACTCACCCGTCCGACGCCAAGAGGCTTACCTGTTCAGTGTCCTGATTCCTGATCTTACCCATCTGATGCAATGAGTATTGATCTTCCGTCAGATGTTTGCGAGGATTCTCATGGTTGGGTTTCTATACTTGCCACCCACAAGCAGGTCTTATCCATCTGATGCTGTGAGTATTGATCTCCCATCAGATGTCGCAAGAGTCCTCATTTGTCAGATGACCCAAAGCCTGTTTATCTGCTCAACCGAGAGGACCCACACGTTTGTTGTCCTGAGTATTGATCTCCAGTCAGATGCTTTTAATGGGCCCTCTTGGTCAGTCATTTGTCCTTTTCCCACTGATTAGCAGGGGCTCATCGGCCAGTAGGGCCCATACGCCAACACCGTGACCTATTCAAGTCGAGGCAGCTCGGGCCCTCCTGGTTGGGCTATTCAATCATGCTGCTCCTCCCTCATCGGCCGGGTATGGCTCACCCATTCCAACACTGTGAGCTGTTCCTGTTGAACATTGGCTCAAGCCTTCCCGACCGGGTGCCCCTGACAACATAGTCCAACACCAGCAGCTGGTAGGGCCTATCCTGCCAACTAGCTGACTTCCCAAATATCAGCCCCTGCCAGATCTCAATACTATTTTGGGGTGGGTCCTTAGTCTGGCGGCTGTCCTTTTGCTATTGCATTTTGGGGGATACTTTAGGTTCGGGATATTCCCGAGCTCGAAGCCCTTCTCCGGATAGCAAGCCAAATATGCATTACAATAATTCAGCTAATTATATTTAAGCGTGAACTTGAACTCAAGTTAATCAACACCATGGTATAAATACAGCTCTATCCATTGACAGTTTATATTGCAATTATACGGGGGGTACTCTAGGTTTGGGCCATTCCCAAGCTCGGAGCCCTTCCCCGGACAGCACGCCAAATATGCATTACAATATTTCAGCTAATTACATATAAGAGTGAACTTGAGAAACATATTTACATATACAACTTGTACCTCTCCACCCCCAACCATTCGAATTTCCATAGGCGAAAATTATTTTAATGATATTCTAATGGGACGCTTTGTGACACTGTAGTCCAAACGAGTCAATCGTTGTAGTTCTTGAAAATGTATTTTTTTTTACGAAATATCTCTCTTTGAAGTGGACTTTGAGATTTGTAACTTTGTAGATTTTTTTTATGCCCAAACATACCCAATACTCACTGACTAAAATTCAAAGAGAGAAAAAGCATAATAGGACCCCTTTAACCCATTCCCTGCTATTTAGAAGATAATCCTTCCCTGCCATTGACAAGTTTTTGATGGCTTTTTGTGTTTTTTACTGAGATACACTCGAGAGCGCTATTACACATCTTCTGAATGAGTACAAAAACACACATAAACAGGACGGCGAAACAAGAAATCTCTTATGTAAGCAGATGCATATTAAAATAGCAATAGACAGCATATAATTGAAAACTGCATAATGTTACAGCGTAAAATGTTGATCCAGAGAGTGCTATATATCTGTGCAAGCCTTAGAGGTATTGATGGAAGCGATTTACTGGATTTATGCTTTGATAATCGTACTGAATATTAGCCAGATGTAGTTTTTGACAAATTTTCGAATTTTTATGTAACCTACAGTACCTATATTCAACTGCTGATAAAAAAGAGAATGCTTTAAGCTAGAATAAAACATTTTGTTTATGGTGGTGGCTGGCGACTTATTTAAAAAAATTTGGCGGGGAAAGAGTTAAGGAATAACAATTAAGAAATGGTGCACTGCTTTGATGTGAATGTCCCTCAATACAAGTCAGGGCAGATTGTTTTGTGTACTTTGCACAGAGGCTGTCTAAACTACTCTACACTGGGCACAACAACAAACCCGTGCAACAAATGCTGCCTATGACTGGTTATTTATTGTATAATGAATTGAGCACCCGTTAAAAAGACATGTCACACAATCATGTTGGAAAAGTAATTAAGCTTTTTACATTTAAAAATGTAAAAAGTTAAAATGCCTTTATGAATTGTTTATTACAATCAAACAGCTTTTAACTTCTCAGGATGTTAACTGATGGACTGGAGTTGTATAGATTACTTATGGATTATTGTTATGTTTTAATCAGCTGTTTGGACTCTCATTCTGATGGCACCCATTCACTATAGAGGATCCATTGGTGAGCTAATGCAAAATTTCTCTAAATCTGCACTTGAATGGCTTGAGGGTGAGTTGATTTCCAGCAAGCTTTCATTTTTGGGTAAATTGCTCTTTTAAGACGGATTCCACAAATGAAACATAAAAATATAATCTATCCTTGTCACATTGTGACTATTTTAATTGGTTCTTTAGTTGTGATGAAACATGGGAGTGTACTTATATGGGGTTCTTTTTTTAATTGTTTGCATTTCGTTGGTGGTTTCAGGTGTGTATGCGAGGTGTAGAGGGGATTTAATTATTTTTTTACACACACACACACACACACACACACACACACACACACACACAAAGCCTCTGAGTGGGAGTTTATATAAAGGGTAAGTAGATTTTGTTTCTGCCCACTGCTGTGTATAGCATCGCCCTCAGGTTTGCCTGTGTTGCCAGTTTGAACTTCCAAAGCAAACATGTCATTCAGAAGAGCTCAAAACATACAATATTCATGCATAAGCACAGCTCGATAATGGCATGCTTTCAAATCTCCCAGTTTGTGTAGCATCCTTGAAGCAAACACAATGGCAGTGTATTACTGTGTGTTATAGGTGGCGTGTTCAGCAGCACGATTTGTGTGAGTTTCCTGTTTTCTGTTTTGACAAGCATAAAGATAAGGCTTTTAGACTAATTATATTTTAATGAATTGTGCATTTCATTTTATGGATTAGTTGCACTGTGACTTTTGATTAATTTGTTGAATACATGTTTATTGAATGTGAATGTTAATCATTTACTTCCTGTGAATTGTATTTAAAGCTAAAGTGTATCATTTTTCTGGACGGTGCAGTGTTTTCTGATGTGTTTAAAGGTGGGCTACAATGGTGTTTCGTGTATTCAAAGTTGTTCACAGTGTTCAAGAGATGGATTCTCATGCTAAACATGGCCAAAGTTTAAAAAAAATATAATTTGGACTAATGACAGAGAATTTCTGTGCTGAAATTCATACTTGCGGATTGGTACAAGTTTTAGCTGTTTTTTTTCGATTTTGGATCTAATGACATAGATGATGGTGGAACTCCTTATATGAGTATTTCTATTGGAAAAGCATGCCCATGCACACGTTGAAAAATCATCGGCAGCGCTGCATAGGATTTGTTTGAGAATGTATGAGTGTGTTTTTGGATGTGAGGGAAACTTTACCGTGTTCAGCTTCCCAAAGAACCCAGCGTTACATGAACAGAGGATGCAGTTTGTTTTTCCAGTTTGTGTCTTCTCGTCATTTCAGTGATGGCACGCCTCCAGGAGCTCTGCTTTTTCCGGAAATAATCGGAAAGCTGTATTTTTCTTTTATACTGTATGTATGATAAAACTAAAGACTTTTTGGAGATATGAAGGATGCAGTACTACTCTATAGGTACCCAAGATTAACATGAGATTAGGTGAAACTGTATGTTATGTAACCTTTAAATTATGTTTCTCCTATCCAAGCTTTTTATCCAGAGGCAAGTGAGCCATCCATAGGTTGATTTCACTAAAAAGTCATGAAAGTGTCTCATTAAATACACTTAAGTGGCCTTTTTATTTAACTAATATTATATTATCTGCAAGTACACGCTTTTTAATATTATTTTAGGATTTGAGGTACACTACAGGTGCCCGTTCAGTACAATTAAGGGCACATCTTTTTCACAAAGGAAGACACAATTTTATGATATTTTTACTCTTATACTACACTGTCAAAAGTGTATTTTTCCATTACCAGTGAAGGACACAGAACGTAAAATGTGAGTAAGAGCATGCTAACATGCTGCCACAGTTTACCAGCGTGCAATAGCGTAAATGTGTAGCTAGCTGGATGTTGGCCATTTTGGGATGAGAGAAGGAAGGCTCCATGGTGACCAGCTCCCCCTCACTGGGAAAAGTACAATGTGCTTCTTAAGCGAGAGATGATTGATGGCGTAGATTAAAGGGAGTGAGAGAGAGTGGGAGGAAGTGATAATACATAAGAAAAAAGAGGAGGGAAGATGTGCGTTGTTGAGAAAGTCTGAGCCAGTGAAGAAACGTGTGAGCTTATCAGAAAATTATGCAAGGAAAAACCCTATTGATTGTTTTATATTGACCAGTTCCAGTGATGCATAGTGTTTGTCATTATCAAAGTCTGTTAGGAATCCATGTGATTGCATTGTGTGAAGGCTACAACCAAATGCTAGTCTTTATTTAAAGATTGTCATAATTGTTAAATCGCACATGTTAAAAATTCAAAATTTGCTGCCTCAAAAATAATTAAATCAAAGGTTTATGTCAGTGATATCAAATGCTCATTGCCCATCATCTGCTTTGTCACCCACTGCTATATTCCATGTTTTGGGGGATTTTCAACAGTTATCTTAAATTTTTCTTTGTGCCTCACAGAAAACAATTTTACAGTATATACTGCATATTTAATACAACACATCATCATTTGGACTACTTTGGTTCTACTTTTTGCCATTTTCGGAATAAATGGTAACACTTTAAATTGGGGAACACTATTCACTATTAACTAGTTGTTTATTAGCATGCATATTACACATTGGCTGTTTATTAGTACTTATAAAGCACATATTAATGCCTTATTCTGTATCAAAATATTTTAGATCCCTTAACCCACCTTACTCCATTCCTAAACTTAACAATTGTCTTACTTTCAATAAACAGCAAATTAGGATTTTATTGAGAGTTAAAATTTTAATTATTGCCACTAAAAACCAACAAACTGATGAAAATGCGGGACATTTTCTCAGTGTGCAATGTGAAAGAAGGGATGAAAATGCTGTGCGGTACAATTCAAAGCAGGATGGATGGTCACTGTTGGCCTTATGCACTCCCTCATGTTTTCATTTTTCATTTTCTTATTTTATTTTTTTATTAATCTTGATCTTAAGATTAAGATGTATATCCTCTCCTCTCCTTTCTCCTCTTCATTTGCTGCTCCTCGCATTTCCCTGGTTGGCTCTCATTTCATTTCGCTAATATCTGCTGCACTCCCTTCAACCTTCAAATCCCTCTGAGGGTCTTGCCAACGCCTGCTGAATTAAAACTGATGGTCAGCGATATTTGGGTATGTGTGTGGTCTGCATTTTCATATTTTGTAGTCTAGGATAAACCTACATGAATATTTAGTTCATCTTAAATTTTTTTGGTGGATTTGATTCCAAAGACAACAAATGTGTCTAATAGTGTCAGTGTACTTAGTGGTAATGCACTACATAATTTGTATTTGCACCTTAATTTAGCTGTCAGTTTATGACCTGTGTTTCACCTTTCATGGCCAACAGACTGAAATTGAAATTATGTTTTTGACAGCAATACCGCACACCACAAACACACACATAAACACATTATTTTTGACATTGATGTACCACCCGCCTTCCTTTGGTTTTTCTGTTATGCAATGAGGAATCAGCATCAAGCCCTCCCATCACATTACTTTCTGCCCGCCACACATTTTTCACATTCAGCATTCTTCCTTCCCTGATGGTCCAGTTTCTCACTGTACTGTGCCTCTCTAAATAGCTCATTACCCTTTCTTACTTCAGCTTTTGCATTGGTTCATGTCCCTACAGACAGTGAGGTTGTGTCATTATATATGTATTTAATGAGCAAGTAGCCTAGTTTTATATACCAGTTAAATCACAGCCTAACAGCAGTGATTTATGTTGACTTCAAGTCATGACAGAATTATCATATTTAAGATATATGACATTAAAGCATGTTAACAGCAGAACTGGGATTTCCTTTAAGCCTGGAGTTTTTGGATTTGGCAGCTAAAGAGATAAAGAAAATTGATATATTAATCATAATGAATATAATGTATTTCTCAGAACGATCACAAAGGAAAGTTAACTTTATTTTGTACACATTTTGGGAATATTTCAGCTAATAAAAAATACTACATTTACATTTTTTTTCATGAGAATCAGGGTTCCTTTAGGTCAATGACTTATCCTTTTGACCAGGATTTTTCCAGCTGTTCATGTTTATTTATATGAACATACTTACTTAACTATCTACCTACCTAACCCAGTGCGAGTAATTTACAATTACATCCATCTTCCAAACTGCTTGTTGTCATGGGTTGCTGTGTACAAATGGTGCACAAAGTAGGAGAATAATTCAAACAATCTTTAATAAATCCACAAGAGGGGTAAATCCACAGAAGGCAGGAATGACTCACACGCACAACACAGCCTACACATTAACACTGGATGAAGACTAGCGTAATTAGCTGCATCTGAACACTTAGGCTGCTGACTTGCTGCCTCGCTGCCGTACGAGGCAATGACTTAGCAGGCAGCGTTTTTGCATGATGGCATCTCATGAAACTGATTTTGGACAGGCTCCTGAGGCATAGTAACGGTTTAATGATCTACAGCAAAATATAGAGAGCTTTGGTGATAACTAAATGAATATTTAATTACAGCAATATTAATTTCTCACTAGAAAAGACATCAAAAGTGGAAAACATTGATCAAAAATGTACATTTAAACACAAACTGACCAACAAACCGCAACTTTCAGATGCCATCTTTATTTTATAGCTTAACAGTCACAGAAAGGAATGCACAGGACTGTGGGATATCGAAGGCAACGAAGGATACATCCAAAAATTGGTCAGATGAAGGCATCTCAGGCATCTCAACTTTATGTTAGCATGAATGTATTTATTTATTCATGTATTTATCCATATACTGATTTATTTATTTACATGAAATCACCCAGTAGCAGATCTGTACAGGTGGAGCTGGGGAAGGTGGAGGCTTTCTGAAGTGCGCTGCAACTGCTTCAGCAAGCACTAGCCAAGTATTTTTAACATTGAGCAGTGAGCTCATTGGCTGCTGATGCAAAAAGAGACCAATCAACTGTACCATGTCAATATTATTTGATTATATCAAACAGAATATAATGAATATAATCTAGAGTTAGAATGTATGGTCCTGTGCCATTTAGACTTTCATGACAGAACTTTGTATTTAATTATTTGTTGACATTTGGAGATCTGGTAATCACTATTTAAAATCACATGGTTTCCAGATTGTCTCACTTGTGTTCCTGTTAAAATTTATTGTAAGACATCTGACATGAAGACTTCCAGAAGCCTCTGTTGAGTGCTGCAGATGAGTGGTTATGGATGAGTGTGCTGTGTGACGCGTGATGCATGTGGCTGAGTTCAGCCAGTATGTAACACTGTTGAGTGTAGAAGTACCTCGTTACCATGCAAACGTTTTCATCAACAAAGAGAGAGAGAGTGAATTAAAGTCTTCTTGTGATTTACTAACATACTGACTACAGTAACAGTTCATATGTTGACACCATCCAGAGAAATAAGGATGATGATAATGATGATCGTCTCTAGGTTACGCATGTAACCATGGTTCCTCGAGGGAATAAGACGCTATGTCGAAAACGATATGAGGAACACATCTAGCGTGAGCGACTCTGAATATCGTGTGTAATTCGTCCAATGGAAGAGCGTGATGTCACGGGCGGGTTGACGTAAGTGACCAGGAAGCTATAAAAGCACGTATCGCGCAGCTGGCATCAGGGTGCCGGGGGTATGGCATCGAGACGCAGCACCAGTGTTGCGCGGGTTGATCCAAAATGAGCGGGTGCCTGGGGTCACCCGCGGTTGCCCGCGGTTACGAGTCATCCAAAAATAGTTTTAATGATATTCGGATCGCGGTTGCTCGGTCGTTTGAAATAAAGATGTATAGTACTAGACACAATTTTTAAATACATAGGCCTACACTGAATAACTGGGTCGAAGATCTACAGGTAGAAATGGAGGCGGCAAGAGAAAAGGTGAAGACGCTGTTTTGGTAAAACATGATTATGATGACTTCATTAAGTTTTGGATTATAGAAAACTCTTTTTAAAAGATTTTCGTTTTGTATAAATTGTATCTTAATTTTGATCAATGTTTTATCAATCAATTGTCCGTATTTTATAAATAAGAAGCAAATATATAGCAGACAATGTAATAAGGTGCCAATACGATCACTCAGCTTGTGCCTCACAGATTTGAGAAACATAGGCTATATATTACAGAAAGCTTGAAATGTCTACTTTTAAACGAAAATATTAAAACCAAAATAAATAAGCTACTCTCTGATTATATAATCCATATGAAATGTGCATTTCTCTCTGGGGTGGCGAGTCCGCATCGTAAACTTCATCTTTGCAGCGACACAGAAAACACCAGTTTATTACTAAACAATTAAATATCTCCATGCATATTTTCAAACCAACAGGCCATTCTGGGTTGAGCGAGACCCCAAGGAATGAGCGAGCGGAGTGGAATATATGGAGAAATGCGCTCTCCGCTCACGAGCTCTGATCGGAACACACCCGAACCTCACTGTCTGCTGAACAGAAACATCAAAATAGACATAGCCAGACTGGAATCGCTGGTGGGCTTGACGGCAGAGCAGCTGGCAGGCTTGTCCGTGGAGTGGCCGCTGTATCTGAGCAGAGGACGGAAGCGGAACTCCGGAGAACTCTGAAACGTGGGTGGAACGGAGGGAGCGGGCTCTTTAAAACATTATATGGAGGGTGCTGGTAGATGGTGAACTGAAACTTGCTTCCGAATGGCAACTGCATGACTATTCTCCACATCAGCAATGAACTCAGCACCATTAAAGCGAGGATGTAATTAATCACATATAATTCTAAAGGCTGTCCATCGTGCTGGATGTTCCAGATGAAATCTTCAGCTCAGTTCATACTTTGCTGCTTCCGATCTGTCACATGTAGCTACTGTGAAAAGTACCACGCAGGAGAGGGATCAGGATCAGGATCAGGAAACCACATTTATTATTACTCAAACAGAGAACTCAGAGATTAACACCGGACAAAGGAAAGGACAACAC
The DNA here is from genome assembly GCF_003368295.1 of Carassius auratus. NCBI lineage: Eukaryota > Metazoa > Chordata > Actinopteri > Cypriniformes > Cyprinidae > Carassius > Carassius auratus. The sequence goes on along the minus strand of NW_020528035.1, from coordinate 921,602 downwards.
TTTAAATACAAGACTAAATGGGGGTAAATGATGAGACACACCTGAACCGACTGAACTCAGTCAAACAAGGGAGAATCTGGGTCACGGGGAGCACATGGGGAGAAAAACACAACACAGAACATCCAGTGGCATGACAGTGTTAGCCAACTATTGTCGAACATTCGCAAACAGTGTCGCAAACTTACGTGGTTGGAACTACATCTCTCAACCTGTGGTTAGAGGCAAAGTTTCTTGTTAGTATGACATATGGACTGAAATAAATGATGCTTTTGTGATCAGTAAGCAATCTAACCTGCAATGCAATCTTCAATTCTATCTAAACATACAAGCATTTAAACTATATTTTTGTGCATCCTCATTAAGCACTGTTTCTGAGGAGTGCACATGTGCATTAATGGAGAGATAAAAACCAATGGAGTGAAATAGATATACAAGGCTGGAGAATGTGGAAAAATAAACAGATGTTTCTTATAATGAGAGGACGATTGTGAGAGGCAGACAGCTGTGCTGTTTTTACCCTCCCACAAAAAAACACTTTATCTCCACACCACAACACTGACCTTCAGTACACCTTTACTTTTACTAACATTCAACATTTACAAAGAGTTTTCATGTTTTTAAAAGAAGTCTCAAAAATACAGTAATAACAGTGATAATGTGAAATATTTCTACAATTGTAAAATAAAATAACTATTCCTGTGAAAAATAAATTATTCCTGTTATGCAAAGCTGAATTTTCAGCAGCCATTACTCCAGTCGCCAGCGTCACATGATCCTTCAGAAATAACGAGCCAAGTCAGGGGAGTCTCAAAATTCACACACAAATGCAGTGAAGAAGTTCACAGACCGCAAGCAGTTTGTAAATCAAGATATATTTGTGTGTGCATCAGAAATACATTTCTGAATCTTATCCTGTGCATTTGTGAATCTTGAGTGCATTTGTAAATGTTGTTTGCATTTCTGAATTGTGTGTGTATTTCAGAATTTTGTGTGCATTTGTGAATTTTGTATGCATTTGTGAATGTAGTGTGTGCATTTATCTTTATTGAGACTCCTTTAGCTCCATACGAACGGGCAGTCGAGGTCAGACTCGGAGACCGGCGTTACAAAACTTAACTCAGAACATGAAACTCTCAAACGTAAAAGAAAAGAAGTAAAGTTTGACGAGACTAGGTGGTGTTTCTTCACATCGTGGCTAAGTAGCAGCAGGCGTGCAGGCAGGCAGGCAGTAAATCAATCTAATGGTTTATTAAAGTTGTAGTAAGTGAAAATGATCAAATAAAATGTGATTGGAGAAACATTTATAAATGAACATATAAGGCATGCTACTCTAAATTAAATATTCAAAAGCAGCTCCAAAATTACTATAAACTCACGTCTGATCCTATTCCATCACAAACAGCCTTACATGTGTTACATGCTGAAAAATATGTTTTTTATTAATAATAAATTAGATTAGATTAAATTAGATCAACTTTATTAATCCCCACATGGAAATGAAACTGTCATTAAAATTTTATTTAATATGCCTCTCATCATGCCTAAGACCCTAATACACACTAAACATGGGAAAATCACTTTAATGCACAGCCTTTCATGGCTTAAACACAAGTAGTTTCCTTGTGTATGAATAAATATTTTTTTTACTCCAATGATAATTATATTGAATCATTGTCTGATTATGTTTTGAATCACAAGAGGCAGATGTGACTCCTACATGAGGCTGTGTGTGTGTGTGTGTGTGTGTGTGTGTGTGTGTGTGTGTGTGTGTGTGTGTGTGTGTGTGTGTGTGTGTGTGTGAGTGAATATGTGCTCATTCTCCCTGTAGCAAGATAGAAATACTCTGGTTACGTAATGTTGTGGAAATCCTTGTCTGCCACATCTATGTCTTTGTTACCATCATGTCATCACTATTATTGTAAAAAAAAAAAAGCATTTAAATAGAGAGCAGGGAAATAAAACTTGGAGAAGGAACAGACAGAAAAGGCGAAATGAATCAAGAGAAGAAATGATTTGAGGGTAGGAGGCTGATTTCATGCTTTAGCTACAGAGCATCTTCTCATGCTAATCAACAGACTACTGCAGCACAACAAATCACCAGAAACCAGAGAACCAAGGAGGGAGAGCTGAGATGAAGATGAGGAGGAATCAGGTGCAGAGAAATCCAGTGAAAAACAGCAGAGAGAGAGAGAGAGAGAGAGAGACTGAGAAGAGTATACATTACCACCCACTCACCAGGATTCAATCCAGCTTCTCACTTACCCACCTTCCATTCTTAAAGGGACAGTTCACCTAAAAATGAAAATTCTGTCATCATTTACTCATCCTCATGTCATTCCAAGCCTGTTTGCATTTCTTTGAAGAACGTACCAAACGGTTGATGGTAGCTATTGACTTCTATAGTATGGAAGTTAGTTGCTCCAGCCAACATTCTTTGAAATATATATATTTTTGTGTGTGAAAGAACATTAAACTTATGGAAATGCGTATGGTATTCTGTAAAGTAAGCGAACTAGAAGGTTTAAAAGCAAAAGCATGAAGATCATATTTTATTAATGCACTCACATGAGTTCTTGAGTAAATGTGTGCTCTTTGAGGACGGCTTTTCCAGGTGGATGAATGAATGTCTTGTTGTGTTAGCAACATAATTCCTGTGGGTGGTGTTTGAACCTTGTCAGCAGTTCTTTACAGTACTTTACAGATAATGTCATGCATGGATACTAAGTGGAAGTTGGCAACTTGACTTTTTTAGCTTTTTATTTCATTTTATCAAAGCAGCCTTATGCAATGTTTGAAAAGTGTGACAGTTTTACACATTAATCCATTTATCTGGTAGGATTCCGGTGTAAGTGTATTTATTGTAAACATGTTGATATTCTTTTATATGTGCTGAGGAACATATAACATTCAACATTTACAGCAAGAGTTTTCGTGTTTTTGAATGAAGTCTAAAAAATACAGTAATAACAGTGATAATGTGAAATATTTCTACAATTGTAACATAAAAATAACTATTCCTGTGAAAAATTAATTATTCCTGTGATGCAAAGCTGAATTTTCAGCAGCCATTACTCCAGTCGTCAGCGTCACATGATCCTTCAGAAATAACGAGCCAAGTCAGGGGAGTCTCAAAATTCACACACAAATGCAGTGAAGTTCACAGACCGCAAGCAGTTTGTAAATCAAGATATATTTGTGTGTGCATCAGAAATACATTTGTGAATCTTGTCCTGTGCATTTGTAAATGTTGTTTGCATTTCTGAATTGTGTGTGTATTTCTGAGTTTTGTGTGCATTTCTTAATTTTGTATGCATTTGTGAATCTTCTGTGCTTTTTAAATTTTGTGTGTGCATTTGTGAATTTTGTGCACATTTGTGTATCCTGTGTGTGTATTTATGAATTATGGGTGTATGAAAGCATGTATGAATCCTATCTGTGCAAATGTGAATGTAGTGTGTGCATTTATCTTTATTGAGACTCTTTTAGCTCCATACGAACGGGCAGTCGAGGTCAGACTCGGAGACCGGCGTTACAAAACTAAACTCAGAACACAAAACTCTCAAACGGAAAAGAAAAGAAGTAAAGTTTGACGAGACTAGGTGGTGTTTCTTCTCATCGTGGCTAAGTAGCAGCAGGCGTGCAGGTCGAAGCACACTGGAACCGTGCTCAAAGAACGCTTAAAGTGATGACAAAAAGCATGGCTAAAAGCTAAAGCTAGGAAGCAAAGCTACAAGCTAAAAGCTAAAAGCAGGCATGACTAATAGCAAAAGCAAAAAGCTAAAAGCAAACATGACTAATAGCAAAAGCTAAGAAGCATAGCTAAAAACTAAAAGCAAGATTTTATGTTGTCCTAAGTATTTAAACTGGCCTGTTGGCCACACCTCAAATGTTGTCTTGACCAATCAGATATTGTCTTGGCTCTGGGGTATCATAAAACATATGTTGTCTCATCAAGCACGTTGTCCGAATTTTTGCGCTCTTGCAGGATTTATCTGGTAGGATTCCGGTGTAAGTGTATTTATTGTAAACATGTTGAAATTCTTTTATATGTGCTGAGGAACATATTAAAATAGCTGTCTTTGGTAATTATAATTGCATGCCAGATGATTCTCAACTGGTGGGTCACAGTTTCATTTGTGCTGTGAGTTACTGGTCAAGAGTGCAACATTCTGAAGACATTTAGAGACCTATATGGTCTAATTTGCTTTTTCATGTTATTTGAATAATTTTGCATATTTTGGACCAGTTCTTCCTTTGTCATGCTTTAAAGAAGTAGACTTATTTATGTGTTGACTAACAAGCATGGGTAACATACTTATAATTTTATAGTTTATTTATAAAATGTTACATTATCATTTTAGCAAGTGATTTGATTTTACATTAAAAGTTAATACATTTTCAAAGGAGACAAGACAACTTTTTAACCAGAGAAAGCTATATTATGGATAGAGGATTCATATTTTTATCCAGAAGCAATGGTTTGAAGTTAAAAATGTCTTAATGGATTTGTTACTTACAAACCTGCAACGTTTTGGTTCAAGTCATTAACTGATTGATTGGAGTGCCATGGATTACTTATGGATTATTGTGATGTTTTTACCAGTTGTTCAGACTCTCATTCTGATGGCACCCATTTATTGCAGAGGATCCATTGGTGAGCAAGTGATGTAATGCTACTTTCTCCAAATCTGTTCCCATGAAGATACAAACTTTGTAACAAGCAAATTTTCCTTTTTGGGTGAACTATTCCTTGTCACTATTTAACTTTAGCAAACGAGAGAACCAATTGGTAAAGCTTGGCTGCAAAGTAATAAATTGTGGGAATTAAATCTTAATTTGTGGCCATAATTTTTTGTTCTTCTGCATGTCATGTGCAGGGCTCTGGCTATTGTTCTGATATACTATCTGTTAATCATTCAAGATTTCAGTAAAGACAGTAAATCTGGTGGGCTGCAGAAAGTCTACAGTGGGTTAGCACTGGAGATTTTAATTATAAACCACACAATAAACATGAGAATAAAGCCAATATTGTAAAATGGATCATATGGAGTATGCGGGGGTATATTAGTTGTAAGAAAATTGTGTTTTCGTATATGATGGTAATGCTGTACTAATATTTGAAGTATGTTTTTAGTGAAATTTTAAGCACCATGGCCTATGAAATGAATACCATTATATATCAAAATACCATATCATCTGATGCCACCACATTGTAGTATATGGTACCATACTGTTCTGTACCTTTTCTATTTCATACACTTGTGAAAATGCATACTTTCAAAAAGAGCACTTATTACAGAAATAATATACTTGAAAAAATTGCAAACTAATATTTTCAGACGCTTAATTACATGTTATTGACAATTAAAGTAAAATGTATTATAGTTAAAATTTATATTAAATTGAGTTAGTACTTTTTAAACTTACTTAAGTAGGCTACATCTATGTAATTTAATTATTGATAAACTAAAATATAATTAAATGTAATCTCAAATGTAATTTTTGAATGGCTTATCATGTATTATTTGTAATTACACAAATGAAAGTTGTACGTACGCAATGAAGTTGCAATTGTACAGTACTCTCCATAAGTATTGGGACAGTAAAGAAAAAAAATCCTTTGTTTGCTGTGTAGTCGACATCTGTAAAAATTATTAAAATATGAATATGGGACAAAACTACAGATTGTCACATTTTATTTTTTAGGTGTTATAAAAAATGCATGTTTTACCAAATAAAAAGGATAGCACTTTTAGAGTTTCATTCCTTTATCTGATGTGAGTATAAGGACTGCCACAACTGAACTTTGAGATGTTGCTTGTTTTTAATCATATTTACAGATTTACTGACTCCACAACAAACATAGAATTTTTGTTCTTACTGTCCCAATACTTTTGGAGGGCCCTATATATTTAAATTAAATTAAATAAAAAATCAAAAATTGTATTTATGCATTTAGCAGACTCTTTTATCCAAAGCGACTATCAATTTTTACCTATCATGTGTTCCCGGGGAATCTTTCCCCCAACCTTGCGCTAGCTTACTTGCTAACACAACGCTCTACCAGTTGAGCTACAGGAACACTATATATTTAAATATTTAATGTAATATCAAATGGGTTCAAATGAAGTGACAAAAGATTGTTTAAAAATGTCTCTTCAAAATTTTATTTTAATAAACTTAAACATAATTTAAAATGTATTTTAACTTTTAAATGTGCGCTTATGTTAAGAAACTGTTATGAAAGTGGATAACATTTTATTTTAAGGTGTCCTTGTTACACAAGTTGGATGTACTTATTATAATAACACTTAATTTTGCATACTGACATGCAAAAAACTCATAACCCTAAACCTAACCATACAGTATGTACATGTAGTTAATTAATATTACTCAGTACTTAAATGTGTAATTAATTACACTGTAACAAGGACACCTTAAAATAAAGTGCAACCAAAGTGAACTGTGTTTAAATACACTTAAGTGGCCTTTAATTGTATTAACATTAAATTATCTGCAAGTATAATATTTAGGGCTGCACGATATTGGGAAAAAATGACATTGCGATATTTTATTTTTCTGCGATATATATTGCAATATTTTTTCTTACAAACAAAAATGGGGTGAGCACACTTACATTCTCATTTTAAATGATTGAAACATCGACACCATCGTGTCAATTGATTAATATGAGCGAGGGAGAGAGAGCAAGACAGCGCTCGCTCGTGTAGTTTGAAGATGGCTCGCTCTCTCTCTGTCTCTCTTTCGCATGAGTGAGAGATAAACTTTCACTCTCTGATGGCAATTAATCCGCGAATCACATTCGTCAAGGGCCGGGGAGCAGCTGGCCCGTACAGTTAATGAATAACGGATCAACTACGACAGCCTACATCACACATCCTGCGATGTGACTATCGTGGATTCGTACATCGCGATATCGATGCTTAAACGACACGTCGTGCAGCCCTAATAATATTACATTTTTTTTTTCACTTGAAGTACAGTACAAGTGCACATTCAGTTCACCTTCTTTTTAATGTGCTATTCACACACTTGTCTTTTGAAGTAGCTCAGGATACAAAGGATGTGCATGTGCATTGGACTGGACAGCGATTAAAATGGTTGTTTAGTTTACACGTTTGATGTTGAGGGTCAGAATGGCACACACACACACACACACACACACACACATTCCTTCTCCCTGTGGCTGCATGGAAATGCTCATCTCTTTCAGATTTGTCTCTCGTTTGACAATTGAAGCCGTGGGGCAGTGAGCACTTGAATTAGTTTCTGACAGTGTGTGTAGTTGAGTGTGTGTTAATGTGATCATGTGGGCGGCTGCAGCGGCCTGTAAAAAAAGCTGGTAGTTTGAAACTGAGCTGGAGGGCATTACTGCTTGTTTGTGTGTGTGTGTGTGTGCATGTGTGTGTCTCTAATCACGTTTATTGGAAACCAATAGAAGTGCTAGCAGATGTTACAGCTGTAAAAGCTTGTAGTGTGTGTGAGTTGTAATAGAGGGTTGTGCACGCTGTAGTACAGCTATATGAGATGTTGGCTTTTACATTTATTTCAATGACTTGGAAAAGACTTGGAAAACTGTTGAGGATCATAAAAATGTTGACTGTTTTGAACATAATACTGGTTTACTGCTTATACTGTATATATGTTAGACAGCCTATTGTATAATGCACATTTCAAATAGTTACGTTGTTGTCACTTAATATTGCATGTCTACTTTGGTGAATGGTGTCTTGTTATCATCTAGGAAATACAATTGTGGACTACTATTCAAAAGTTTGGGGCCAGTAAAATTTTACTTTTATTATTTGAAAGAAATTGTTTTATTCAGTGAGGATGCATTAATTTGATCAAAAGTGAACATTATATAAAAGATTTGATTTAAAATAATGGCTGGAGATTTTTTTTTTCATATTTTCCACAACAATATAAATCAGCACAGCTGTTTTCAATGTTTATAATAATTAGAAATGGTAAATCAGCATATTAGAACGATTTCTAAAGGATCATGTGACGCTGGAGTAATGATGCAGAAAATTCAGTTTTGATCACAGCAATAAATTACTTTTTTTCATCTTTTAAAAAAATAGTATAACCTATTTTAAATTGCAATAACATTTCCTCAATCTTACTGTTTGTTTGCATTTTCAGTCAAATAAAATTCAGCCTTGGTGAACAAAAAGTGAACTGACTTTTAAACAGTAGTGTAGCAGGTCAAGATATTCAGCATGCATACAGAAAAGTTGCTTATTGTGCCAGTATGCATACTGTGTCCAGCAAATTAAACACAAGTAGTACTAGTGTTGTCACGGTTACCAAAATTTCGGTGTTCGGTACGGATACCAGTGAAAATCCACGGTTTTCTGTACCAATTTCGATACCAAAGCAAAACACAAAAATATGCTAATTTAAAAAAATATATATATATATCACTAAAAATAAAACCAATGCCATTCTTTATACTTATTTACAATTGTGTTTAAAGTTTTTCTACAAGTAATACAACCAGTTTCACCCAAATTTAATTTGTCTTTTAATTAATGAAATTTAAACACATTTTATTTTTGGTAAATAAAGGGGATTTGCTATTAAAATTAAAACATGGAAGAAATATTGTGTGATTTATTTCTTTAAAAAGTTGTATTAGTTTTTTCAACAGTAGTAGCAGTATCACATACACTCTACTAAATAATAGTAATATTTCTAGCACAACGCCTTTATGTAAAAATGAACTTATTTTGACAGGTTGTCGTGAATACCTGTAAATTGACACTGGTTTGACTCAAATGAAATGGTAAAATGCTTGTGAAGTGACTCAGAACAGTTCTGGTGAAGTCGTTGTTTATGTATTTATGTCCTCATTGAGACGGCAGATGCTGAAATTACTGCCAGCGTCACGCGCTTCAGTCTATGTAGTAAACAAACCATTCATCCATTCACACAGAGATGCGCAGTATATGCAGGATTCATATTTCAACCAACTTTTGCGACTTAACATTTATAGATACTGGTCCATATGGTTTTATTAATTTATGATAACTTTGACAAATTCCGTGACTGTCCATATTAAAATGTAAGTTTCATTTTCATGACTGGATTTTGAGATTCCGTCCGCGTTTTCTGCTTCACGGGAATCATAGTGCTGTATGTGTCAAGAACCGGGTTGACCGGGTACTCGGTACCACCGGTACTTAAAGAAACATGGTACCGTCACATTTTCATTTTTTTTTTTGTAACGAATTGGTAACAAAGTATTGGGTCTTTTGACAACACTTAGTATTACCATGGTGTATCTCAGACATAGTCTTTATGTCTAATAAGCACTGCCCTGAACATTCTCTCTCTTTTCTCCTGCAGGCGAACTCTCCACCAGTAGTGGTAAATACAGACACACTGGATGGCTCACCTTATGTAAGTATTATGCATGTTTTAGTCTTTAGAGCTAGAAATAATTAGTGGTTCAAACATGAATGATACCTGAAATCAAGAATATCCTGACATTACTAATAATAATGCACTGGCAGCCACCCGCAGTGCCATTGTTGCAGCTCACAACACCCTAGCAACCACATATCAGGTTTTGGGTTTTAGGGCGGTATGATTTTGTCATGTTTTCTTGATCCCGGAACAACATTCCTAGCCAAATAGTCATAACCCACTAAAACTCAATAAGGAATAGCTAAATAAGAATGTTGTAGCCCTAACTCTGGTGTTAGTAAATGAAGTAAATGTGGAAATGTGCATGTCAGTTACTGTATAATGCATGTCTTGAGCTGACATGTCTCAGAGGATTTTACATTATGCTTGTGTTGTCTTGTAGGTCAATGGAGCGGAAGGAGAGATTGAATATGAAGAGATTACGTTGGAAAGGGTAATCTTGCAAACAATTACAGTCCTGTATTTTTTGACATAGGTCATTCTTTGTATGGGGGCTGGTTTCAGTTTTACAAGGTACTTTTTATATTTTTAATATAAAGTAATATTTTGTGAGATTGATATTTTTCATATTCTTGTGAAAAATAGCTATTCTTAATTATATTGAATGGTTACTTCAAAAATTATATTATTACAAAACTGTACTTGCAAATGATATAATATGAATCAACCAAAACCACTAACTTACTTAAAGAGAGACACTTTGATTACTGTTTCTTGACACACTTAAGTACACTTAAAAAATATACTTTGTTATGATGTTAAATTAAAATGTTTACTTTAAAGTACATTTAAAATCATTATGTTTTAATAATCTTTTGTTGGTTATTAAGGGAGCATAATTTGATCTACTGTATTGACTAACATAGTGCAGTACTTGATTATACATTTATTATAAGCTAATTTATCTTTAGTGTGCTATTCAGTATGACAATTAAATATATTTTAAATCTATTAAATTGCAACTTTATTAGAAACGTGCAATTAAATACATGGCATACAAGTATTACAGGGGTCATATGATGCGATTTCAATTTTTCCTTTCTCTTTGGAGTGTTACAAGCTCTTGGTGCATAAAGAAGATCTGTAAAGTTGTGAAGACTAAAGTCTCAAATCCAAAGAGATATTCTTTATCAAAGTTAAGACACTACCACACCCCCCAAAAATGGCTCGTACAAACACGCACCCACATGTGTACGTCACTATGTGGAAATATTTGGGTAATGCTGCCCAAATGTTCACGCAAAAAAAGAAGGCGTGGTTTCAGTAACCGTAGTTAGTATTAAAGCAGTCATGTCAGGTATGCTGTATATATCTAGGTGAAAGCAAAAGCACTTTATTTGGCCTTCCAAAAGTAGATGCATTAAAGAATCTTTAAGATTACTTACAAAAGAACAGCAATGCATTTTATGGACAACCGTTTCGTGAACCTAGGAGAGGAGGTCATTCTGACTTTGCTAGACAATCTGGCGCTTCTGAATCAGCTACTGTAAGTTAGGGGTGTGACGGTTAGTATATAACCGTGAGTCCGGCTGTGTCATTAAAATATTTTTTACAAACATTTTTTAGATAGGATCATAAGATATATATATAATATATCGGGAGACATGGTTTTTACCACTTAATGAAGTTTTGTAAATCGTCAGACATGATATTTACCACTTCATTAAATTTGGCTTTGTAGAAAACCTTTCTTAAAAACGAATTTCGTTTTGTACAAATTTTATCTTAATTTTAATAAATGTTTAATCAACCAATTGCATGTATTTTAATAAATAAAAAGCAAATATAGCAGACAATGATAACCGACATGGAAGCACCAGCGCGCCGCGTTCACTTGCACTGCACTGTGAACTAGAGCGCATCTCATCGTAAATGAAACTCAGCGTAGGCCTATGGCTCATACATTAGCATTAAATATCTTAATCTTTTCTGCATCCTTTCTAGAACAGACAATGGCTTTTTTTTTGCGGCTCACATCAGCAAAGCATTGCATCGCCATAGACCGCAAAACAATCAGCGGATGGCGGGCGGGTGCGGCTTTGAAATTTGCTCAAAAAACGTTGGCGCAGATGATGAGTTTTGTGACAGATCTCCTTAATAAACGGAGGTCTGAAATCTCTGCCCCTTTACCGATCAGAGCACGCGCTGTCACGGAGTTAACCCGCTATCTCCAAGAACAACCAATTGACTCTACGGCAGATCCACTACCCCATATCCCCCCCCCCCCCCCCCCCCCAAGACGGTTATGTTATGAACCGTCACATTTGACTCACGTCACAACCGTCATCACCAATTCTGAAACCGGCACACCCCTACTGTAAGTATGTGTTGTTATTATTGCGGTGTTTAGCCAATCACAATGCACTGGGTCAGTTGGCCAATCAGAGAAGACTGTGCTTGTCTGTAGGGACTTTGTAGAAAATGAAGCGTTTGAGAGAGGCTGGGCATAGAGGACCTACAATAATGTACAGTATGTGAAAAATAATGTGTTTTTTGAACATTGAAGCATGTCAACATATTCTGTCACGCCAAATAAACAAAATAATGATCTTTAAAAAAGCATCATATGACCCCTTTAATAGAAATGACATTAAGGTATATTCAGAAGTACATTTTAACCTAAGACAATAAAATAAATTTGTAATTATATATAAAGAGTTTAATTGCAAAAACAGGTAACAGTTTTTAAAAATGTTCAAAAATCATGTTTTTAATTGTTATCGTGTTTTTGTGTTCTATTGTGTTTGTTAGCTGTATTTTTATTTTTTATTTTTTACCTAATCAAAATAACCCAACTGCAGTTTGACTGAGATTAATTGGAATGCACAATGAAAAAACATGATTTTTGAAATTGTTACAAATTGCTAAATAAATTCTTTATATACAGATGTACTTAAGTTGATTAAAAAATTCACTCTTAAGTTCACCTGATTGCATTAAATGTAAATTTAAACTTAAATACATTTTCATTTAATTGCAATTAGCATGCAGTCAAGTGTCTGAAAACATCACATTGAGTTTACACTTAACTATATTTTAGCAGTGATAGCCTTCTGGGCTCAAGCGCCGACATACAGAGACATTGCGCAATGGACGCCCTGAGTTCGAATCCCAGCTAGAAGACCTTTCCTGATCCTGACCCCACCTCTGTCTTCCACTTTGCTTCCTGTTAACTCTAAATTATCATGTTATCATAAAGTCATAAACAAAAAATCTGTATATAATTATTAAGTGTATTACTTCCATTATATTCTTTTTCACAATGAATAAATAACATCAATGTTAATAGACTGCATTTGATATCTAAAGCTAAATTAATGCATGTGAATATATATATATATATATGTTTGCACCCATAACAGCTTCAGTGTATGTAAATGAGGGACTCTCATTCTGTTGAATGAGCCAGACATGTGTGTGTGTGTGTGTGTGTGTGTGTGTTGTGTAGGGGAACTCTGGGCTAGGTTTCAGTATCGCCGGAGGGACTGATAACCCTCATGTTGGAGACGACCCCAGCATCTTCATCACCAAGATCATTCCAGGAGGAGCCGCTGCACAGGATGGGAGGCTCAGGTAACATGCAGCCTGTATGTGGATTGCATATACAATGGCCCCAGAAACTATTTTATTGCAATGGATCAAATTATTTGTTTTATCTTTAAAAAACTTTTTGTGAAATATATAAATGTACTGTATCTTTCTTCGAAATGAATTCCATTTGCATTAATATTTTCTGTCTAATGCAATGATATTCATTTATTTTAAATATGACTTTATATTCATATATTTTAAATGTGACTTTTGAATCATATTTTAATCATTATCAAGATTTCTGCTTTTCTCGATTTATTAATTATTATCGTCTGCGATATCTGGCAACTTGTTATTTATGCTGAAAATGTGTTATTTTAATTTTACATTTGAGTTGTCATGCTTTGGTAACAAGCCTCTACAAGCTTTCATGGTTGTGTTTGCCAGATATCAAGAGCTTAAATTATTATTTTTTATATATATATATAATTTTCTGCCCTGTGGGTTACTTAATCTTCCCAACCTGGCAACCGTGAGCATGTGCTCTATCAAGATTTTGAAAAAAGCTCTGATGAGCTGAAAACACAAGTAAAACCTGTAAATTGGAGTGTAGCGATCTATGTTGTGATCTTCTGCTCGCATAAAAATGTAATACAGTATATTTTATTTCGCTTAATTTTTTGAAGATTTCCATTTTTGGTCTCTGTATGTGTACTGTATATGGACATGTCGCAGTTAAATATCTTCGTGCATTTTCTACTAGAGATGCATTTATAATGGGACCAGCTGGGGTTCCTGCTAACAAATGCAATTTTATGCCAGAGGATTCCAGCACATCCACACATGCGCGTTTGCACACAAATTCACTCACATTGCAGGAGAAATAAAGCAGACAGAAATAGCACTGAAGAGAAAAAAAAACTGAGAAAGAGAAAGAGAAAATATAGACAGAAATAGCAGCTTGAAAGTGGAAAGTTCACCTGAAAATGAAAATGATGTCATTATTTCTTCATAGTAATGTTATTTCAAATGAATAGAGTCGAATCTATTCAGTGATCCAATTAACGCGGCAGTCTGAGTGTTCGGTGCTGGAGTGCTTCACAGCTCACTGGAGGTGAAGACTGTCAGTGAATTATGATTTATTTCAATCTGTTCATCAAGATCATACAGGTTTGTAGTGATATGTTGGTTAGGTAATAATGGAACTGTTCGCTTTAACCACACACCCTGAGTCAAATCTACACACGCACACACACTGTCAGCTGATGGACTGTCAGCTGTTTTATGGTGTCCTCTGCTCTTCTCTGCAGACAGTTGGGCTTCATTACTAATGGCAGTTCTGGGACCAAATGGACTGTAGTTTAGAGAGACAGAAACATTTTTCTTTCCCCCACAGTGTGATTTTACTGTAGAATGTGAATACTCACTGTTTTAGAGAATGTAATACTTTATAAATATACTTTTTGTGAATGTAATACTTTAAAAAGATACTTTTTGTATCTTCATTCTTTGCACTGCAAGTATTTACACAGTACAGGCAAGTTATTAGATTATTATATAATATACATTAGGGGTGGAATGGATTGTAGTTGATCTGTGATCCAAATGGACCAGGACCCATGGTTCAGCATTAGGGCTGGGATAAACGATTATTTTTTAAACGATTAATCTATCGATTATTTTTTCGATGCATCGATTAATCTAACGATTAATTTTTCCGGACCGATTCGATTTCGATTATCTCCCCATTAATTGACTACTAACAATTTATACATGTTGATTTACATATCTGAATGAAAAAAACATGAATTCCTTAACATTGCAATATATGTTTATTGCTCTTAAAATTACAAAATAAAAGACTGACTAAGAATGCATTACTTTGCACTTGTATAGAGATAGCATTCGATAAACCTTGAAGCCTTGAAAACACATAGATAACTGAAACAAGCTTACTGAACATATAGGGCCTAGCTTACTGAAAAAAAAGTTCTTCTTTCAGATGAAAATAACAAGAACTAGATGTCTAGCATTCAATAAAAAATGTCTTGTTTAGAGCTTGAAAGAATTCAGTAACCAATGTAAACTTGAGGGCTATAAGCTAATACAGAGAGTGCTTTTCAAAAAGAAAAAAAAATTAACAGTGGGAGCCAGCAGCCTGTCATGAAAAAAAAAAAATCTCTGAATGCTCCACGTGAAACTTTGGCATTCCGCCCTTTTTCTATCGTGTCTAATGATTTTGGTTAATATGCACGAGGGAGAGAGAGAGAGAGAGAGAGAGAGAGAGAGCAAGACAGCGGTCGTGTAGTTTGAAGACTGTGAGTGCGCGAGCACGCGTGAAACTTTGGTGTTTCGCCCTTTTTCTATCGTGTTTAATGATTTTGATTAATATGCACAAGGGAGAGAGAGAGAGCAAGAAGCGCTCGTGTTGTTTGAAGACTGTGAGTGCGCGTGCAGCCGGGGCGCTCTCTCGTACGCGCCCTGTCAGGCGCAGCAGTCTTTCTACTCTACATCACTCACCGATCAAATAAGGCTTTGACAGCCGCCAAAAAAAAAAGATCAATGCAGAAAAACCCCTGGTTTGGTTATACAACGTTGGACAGAATGTTGATCCGGCCATCGCGTATATTCAGCGCACATAAGGTAAACGTTTTTTAGAGAAATAAAAACAGGTCGACGAATCGACACGCATATTTTGCGTCGACTTATTTTTTCCGTCGACGTCATCGATGACCTCGACGCATTGTCCCAACCCTTTTCAGCATGCATGTCATTCACATATCAACTCCAAAATTGTCTAATTTATACGTGTTTTGTCTTGCCAATTTCACATTCAAACAATATTAAACCATTCCAGTGAAAGAAGAGGCAAAAGAGAACTCGATTTGGTATTCCTGCAATTGTTTTCTGTGCACACAGCGTGCAAACACCAGATTGATTCCTTTTTCACATCTCCTTGTGTTTAAACAGACACACACATAAATTTTTTTTTTACAGAAAAAGTTTTAAAATGCTACAGTAAAAAGCCTTTTAACTGGTTAACTTTAAGTTACCTTATCTTATACGGTGAAAAACTTTAAATGGCTACCACTGTAAAATTTTACTTTAAAACAATGTAAAAATTAAGGATTTTGCAGGTAAAATGAAAAACAATAAAATGACATCCCTAGAAGTCCCTGCATGGCACATCATATATGAATATATTTTCTTAAATAGTTTTGTTTTCCCCTTTTTTTAAGACAGTAAGGTATGTCAGGGTGTTTTTTGTTGTAACACTTTCAGTTAATGATTATAGCATTTTTTTTTTTTTTTTTTTTTTTTTATGTGATCTTTGTATGTTTCACCCTGTGCACCTTCTGTTAATGAGTACTGGCAAAGTTTTATGAACTTTAACTCATTATGTGGCTTTCTACGATCTGTATTAATTTAATTTTTGTTAGTACATATAAAGGTTATATGTTGGTATTTAACCAATTAATTAACTGTATAGTTAAAGGTCGTAAAATATACAGGTGCCCACATGCTATACGTAATACCTAAAATATCGTTACTACATTTTGTGGTGAATTTTTGGAAAGCACAGCTGCCGTTTTGTTCCCCATAGATTTGACAGGACAAGATAAGATATATTTCTATACTTTTTTTCTACACTTATTCACTGTAAATAACAGAAAAATAACATAATAATTGAGAAAAACTTCAAGTATGAGACCAATTCAATAGCTTATTGTTATACAATTGTTAATAATTTATAATATGTGGAGGTTGTGCCAAGTAGTTGTCACGGGGTCACTAATATCATTCTTTCAATGATGTGGGCATGCAACCTGTTTGTGTTGAAATTTGTTTAATTGGACTAGATTCTACAGAGTGAAAGATACATTCGGGTTAAAATACTGCATTTGATTTAACACAGAGCTTTTGTCTATGTGCATATAGGAATTGCAAGTTGTATTATTTCACCACATTTTTCCCAGCTGCCTTGCCCTGATGATAATTAAATGCTTAGATTTATGATCAAAGCAATTTTTTAAAAACATTTCATGCAATGCTATTTATTGATGGTTGAGAGATGAACAAATAAATCTTCCTCAAAAGGAAGGCCATCACATGTTTTCCATCTTAGTTCTGGGTAATATGTATCATAGTGCATGGAGAAGTTGTCGTATTCCATGTAGACTAAGGAAAAGGCTAGATCTGAAAAAAAAAAAAAAAAACTTTCTTGGTGGTCACTGGTCAGTGATAATTAGAGGGCTTTATGATGAATATTTATGAGCAGTTATTTCCAGAAAACTGCACTGACAGTCATTCATGGCATGATGGCACTTATACTCCCACTCTCTGTAATCTGTGCTTTATGTTTCTGGATGACAGCATAGCTAGTGCTGTATTTGCACTTCTGAAAGCTGAGGAATATTTATGGTGTTTTGTCGAGTTGTCAGTTTCAGTGAAATGTCTTTTTTGGATGGTGTTGTGCTCTGTGAGAAAATGCTTATTTCATGTAAGAATTACTATTATTTCATCACTAATTCAACAAGTTGTTGTTTTTAACTTGTATCATTTTTCTTCTTCTGTGGAATACAAAAGAAGACATTTAGTAGAATGTCCTGGCTGCTTATTTTTATTTATTTTTTTTACATAAAATGAAAGTAAATGGGGCCTGGTGGTGCTGTCGAACTCTACTAAGGACAAAATGAACTGTCAAATGACCCATGTACTATAATACAAATCTTCTAAAGTCATACAATAGCTTAGTGTAAAGAACAAGCCAAACTTTAATCTCCACCTCCCCCATAGCTTTCAAATCTCAAAGCGTGATGTAACAAGAATTACCCAGATAAGGCAAAAAAAAAGACAAAATGTCAGAAACAAATGTCACGGGTGAACACAAAGCACTTGGTGCTTCACAAACAGGCGTATCAAACTGAATCACATATTTTAGTGCATTTTACAGTATGTCATACTGTTTCTATTTTACTGTTTTATACATATTTATATATGTTCTTGGTGGTTTGATTTTGTACTGATCAGATTTACTCACAACAAACATTTCAATATTGCAATGAGTCATCACAAGGATTCACCACTGATCTGGTGATCCAATGAAACCCATCTCTGGTCAGTTTTGTAATGTAGGTTCAGTTTTAAATGTACGGAGCCTTGGACATGACTAAAAGAAAAAATAAATAAATTGTGCGCACAATTTATAAATCGAGGGAACGAAATATAAATTGTGCACACGATTTAGGCTATACATTTTTTTCTTGCATGCCATGTGCGGGGCTCCATATAATTGCAAGTGATAGAAACAACTATATTTGTTTCCAACTGGCCTAGTTAGCCAAACTAAAAATATAAAATAGTCACTAAAAAATGTATAAAACACAAATTCTATTTATTTTATATTTAACATATTGTACAGACAATTAATATTTAACTCAGATATGAAATAATAGAAAAGTCTGGGAAAATATTAGTTTATTTAACATTTTGACAAAACATAAGATTTAGACAAAATGTTTATCATAAATGTTATATTTTTTTTATCATGTAGTATGATATAGAGCTTAAAAACGCTTCAGTTTTGTTCAGAGACTCAAACTAAGAAAAATATGCAAATTTTATTTAGCTTGTAATGTAAAATTCTATTCAATCTTTAGAATATCAGGTAGTATTATACTACTTACATAAAATGCATATAAATATCAGTTGTCACTTTTTATGTCTTGATTGAGATTGATGATTGAGAGATGAACAAATAAATGTCCCTCAAAAAAAGTATCTATCAAATATGACACAGCAGGCTTTATAAGGTGTAGTGGGTTCCTGAAGAAAAAATAATTAATGTGTAAATTCTGCCTTTATGGGCTGCAGTATGTAAAAAACACAGTATATTAGCTGTGGTTGTTTATTCTGTGAAAAATAAAATCTCTCTCGACAGTCAAATTTAACTTAATATAATTTAAACATAACATCGTTTGTATCTTGTATACCAGTGTTACCAGAAACTCAAATTTTGAGGCAGCTGTCAGATCAAAGGTTCATATATGGCTGTGCACTGCCAGCTTCTCACAGATGTTGCATTATTAATACCTTATTTCCATTTCTCCTTCTTTGTCTCAGAGTAAATGACAGTATTCTCTTTGTGAATGACGTCGATGTTCGGGAGGTGACCCACAGTCAGGCGGTGGAGGCCCTCAAGGAGGCAGGCGCTATCGTCAGACTCTATGTATTACGCAGGAAACCCCTCGCTGAGAAAGTCACCGAAATCAAGCTCATCAAAGGGCCAAAAGGTATGGACTCTATACTTCTAGTAATAAAGCATATGTGATTATCAGAGATGCACTAAATGATCATTGGTTTGGCAATACAACATTAATATTGGATGTTGTAATGGGGCAGATATAGTGGCACACAAAAGCAAAAGTTTTGTTTACAAGATGACTTAGGATCCATTTATCACTTACCGGTATATTTACTCATCTACCAGATGCTATTACCTTAGAGACTTACAAATGCAGAATGCAAAAAAAGTGATTGATCACAATAATTTAGGGACCTGCTGTGAGCTACAAAGTTGTTAATTCATCTTATATGTTTTGGCCGAAGCTATTCGTTTGCGTTATCTCAAAAGCAGTGAAATTTAGGATTAGAAACTACATTACCCAAGTTGCTGTGCAGAAAACTCCACCAATCAGAGTCACAGCGAGTAAATCCTGCTAAAAGAGCTTTAAAGGGAAAGTCCCATTCTTGCAAGGGATCTGCAACAAAATAATAGCTTTTAATCTTTTACATACATATACACACACACACACACACACACAAACACACACATGGTAGCCACTATTGCCCTCTTGTTAAGGAACAGTTCACCCCAAAATTCATTATTCATCATTATATACTCACCTTCAAGTTGTTCTAAACCTATATGAATTTTTTTCCTTCTGTTGAATAATAAAAGAAGATATTTTGAAGAATGTTGGTATCCAAACAGTTAACGTTAGCCTCTTACTTCCGTATAACTCCCCCCCCCCCATACTATGGAACTCAATGGCTGCTATAAACTTGTTATAAATTTGTTTACCAACATTCTTCAAGATATGTTATAGAAACTCACACAGGTTCAGAACTACTTGAGGATGATTTTGCAACTGTCAGCAAACATCCAAATTGTGCACCTTTTATTCAATTAACTGAGATTTGAAAGTTCTGTTTATAAAGAGAAATGTGCTTTTACTGTCCCAGGGCTAGGCTTTAGTATAGCGGGTGGTGTGGGGAACCAGCACATCCCTGGAGACAACAGCATTTATGTCACAAAGATCATCGAGGGAGGAGCGGCTCATAAGGACGGGCGACTACAGATCGGTGATAAGATACTGATGGTAAGACAACACATATACATCACTAATGGGGACTGACAGGTGGAAATATAGTGTGTATTAGACTGAAGCAACGTCATAGCTGTAGCTGTGCTGTTGTGTGGTACTGGCTCTTCAATGCTGCCACCTCTTGCTCACAGGAAGAACTACAGGCAGGTTGTGCATGCTACAATGCAGTAGAAAACACAATCAGTTATCTTTCTGTAGTGTTTACTTTGATGTACATAAATCCCAAATGTTCTTCTATTTAGTTTGGTGCCAATAGTAATGCAGAAATTGAACTTTAATTTCCACAGTTCCTACATTTCTGCGTTTAACTTAGTATGCTTTTTAAAAAGAAGCACTTAACTAAAAATAGTAATATCACTAAAAATAGTATAATACATTGACATTACATGCTTTTATCCAAAGTGACTTACAAATGAGGACATTGGAAGCAATCAAAATCAACCAAAGAGCAATGATGAACAACTGCTATATCAAGTCTCAGTTAGCTTAACATAGTACATGTTTTTATATATATAACATTATGCAATAAATAAAAATAAAACAGATAAAATAGAAAAAATAGAGCAAGCTAGTGTTAGAGGCCTTTTTTTGATTTTGTTAATTATATAATAAATAAAAATAAAAGAAATAGAATACAAAAAGAATAGAGAAGCTAGTGTTATTTTTTTTTCTTTTGAGAATAGAAGCAGTTAGTAAATATAGAGTACAATAGAGTAATAGAGTACAAGTCTAAAAGGGTCAAATGCTTTTTAAAGAATAAAATTAGAATAGAGAGTTAGAGGGTCAAATAAAGATGGAAGAGATGGGTTTTTAGCTGATTCTTAAAGATGGCTGAGGGCTTGGATTGATTTAGGCAGGTCATTCCACCAGGAATGAGAACATTTAATGTAAAAGTATAATAATAATAATAATAAGTATAATAGAGATAATAATATACTTCAAAATAAAATAATTAAGTTTGAACTGCTTATTAAAGGCAAATAAATGCAAATGTATTAGTTAAAATTTATAATAAATGCAATTTAGCTGAACTTGTTTTTTGAATTAGGACTTAAGTACATCTTTATGTAAAATTACTTCTATTGTCTTTGCTGCCAAATGTAATGACAAGCATTTATTGCAAATTAAAATACACTTTAGTGTAATTTCTGCTTTAAACTTGTACGCCATGTATTTAAATATATTTGTGATAAAGAATCTGAAATTCAGCAGTGTTTTTTTAGTATCACTGAAATGTTGTAGTTTTATTTTTCTTTTTGAATTTTAGTTATTTTACTAGATCAAGTTACATTTTTATTATTTGAGTTAAAATGCATTTTTGTTTTATTTGAAGTGACAAAAATGTATTTTATTTGTTTTAGTTACAGTTTTAGTTAACTAATATAACCCAGCAACATCTATTACAACTCAAATGTAATGTCAAATAACACACTACAGTTAAAGTTATAATCATGTACTGTAGTTAGTCAACATCAAAATCATCAAAAATATATGTATGTTTTTGAAAACTCAATAGATTTTTATAAAGTTAATGATTTCAAAAGAACTTTAAAGTAAACTTGACATTATTACAAATTATTAAGTGTGTTGAGAAACATATTCATGGAAGTTCACTGCAAGTATTTTATTAATATTATGTTATCCACAAGTAAAGTTTTTTAAAATTATTATTTTAAGATTTGGAGTCTACTACAAGTGCACATCCAAAACAATGAAGTGTATTTCTGCATCTCCAGGTGAATAACGTGTGTTTGGAGGATGTGATGCACGAGGATGCGGTGGGCACACTGAAGAACACAGCAGAGGTGGTCTACCTCAGAGTGGCTAAGCCAAACAACCTGTTCCTTACCAGCTACAACCCACCAGACCTCACAAGCAGTGAGTATACAGCACACAGAAGCGCTGTTTCACACAAAGAGCACTGCAAAGTATGTTTCAAGGAAAACTCTTAAAAGAATCAGTGGTAAATCCAGCTTTCACACACTCACTTGTGTGTGCTCACCCTTCAGCGTACTCTCCGCATCTGGACACAGACCTTGGACATCAAAACTTCCTGGCTTCAGATTACCCACAAGCCCTCACTCCCACCTCACCAAGCCGCTTTTCTCCTGTGCTGCACGGCTTGATGGGAGATGACGACTTACCCAGGTAACACGCTCTGAGTAACTGGAAGCTCATGATTTCCAATAAATTTGCAACAAAGCTCTCATCATCTTACAGCTGTGTTATTTAGTACTGTGTTGGTAGTAGTATTACAATTAATTATTATTACAGTTTTTATTTACATTTTGAAGTAGCTTTTATTTTTATATTTTCTGTTTAATTTTAATTTTAAATATAGTTACAATTGTACTAATTTGTGTTAATTTTAAGTATTTGTTTTTAAATATCTCTATATACTGTATTGATTTTTCATACAGTTTTAGTTTTCATTTTAGTACATCAACTTAAACAAAAAAAAATTATTATTTTATTTTATATCAGTTCATGTTTCTTTTATTTCAAGTAATATATATTTTCAATGCTTATAGTTTTAACTATAATAACCCTGCCTTCGATAAATTTAATACATATTAATCATCAACAGCAGATGTCAAAAATGCAATTTTAGATTCAGTTAAATATAAAAATATAAATTAAATAAATTCATTCATAAGATTCAGATCACACCTATGATGCAAGCAGCAGCAGAAATTGTATTGCCAGATTGTTTTGAGGGCTTTTAAAAGATTTTAAATCTTATGGATTTAATATGTGACTGACGTCAGTGACACTTCTCCAGTTACATACAACCGCAAAGACCTAGCGCTAACATTTTTATATAATATTTCTTAAGCACATGGTTACAAAGTCCCTATTACAACAAATAACATACCTATAAGCTATTATGTTAAATAATAATAATTATTGTTTATTTTTTATTTTTTATTAGCTATTCAAATAAGCCTAGTTAGTGCTACAACAGTAGGTGGTGACCAGTTAATTATATTACTCAGTTAAAATATGAATTCAGAGTCATATGGCAAATTCATTAACCAAAAGTAAGTTGGTAAGTAAATCCTTCAAGATGAGATCAAGTTCTGCCTGAATATATTTGAGTCTGTCTAAATTTTCCCCCCAACATTTTGTCCTCAAATGACAATCAAGCAGGGCCCGACTTAAAAAAAAACCTAGAACAAGGAGCATTGTGCATAACGTTTGCAGTGTTGAGTACTCGAGACTCGGACTCGGTCTTGAACTTGAACTCAGTCATAACGGACTTAATGGTCTTGGTCTTGTCATGGACTCGTGTGCATTTTGACTCTGTATTGACTTGGACTCGAACATATTAGGAATCAGACTTATTCCCGAGTCCACTCGAGTCCCAATCAAAATATTTCATCATTATTACTGTATATTAATATTTCTTTAATTTGATATATGATTATAGGGCCCTATGATTTCCACGATGCAGAAAACGCAGACAGAATCGCGGAATCGAGTCATAAAAACAGAATTTATAGTTTAACGCGGAATGTCACACAATTTGACCAATTATGAATGAATTAATTAAAAGTAGGTCTTTGCACTTACATCAAATCACGATATGGACTAGTACCTGTAAATATTAAGCTGGAAAAGTCTATTTAAATATGAATCCTGCATGTAATGCGTGTCTGTGTTAATGAATGCCGCAGAATCGCGACTTCGATTATCACACACACTGTAATAATAATAATAATAATAATAATAATTCATTACATTTATATAGCGCTTTTCTAGGCACTCAAAGCGCTTTACATAGTCAGGGGGTATCTCCTCATCCACCACCAGTGTGCAGCATCCACCTGGAAGATGCAACGACAGTTATATTGTGCCAGAACGCCCACCACACACCAGCTTATTGGTGGAGAAGAGACAGAGTGATGAAGCCAATCAGCAGATATGGGGATTGTTAGGAGGCCATGATGGTCAGAGGCCAATGGGCAGATTTAGCCAGGATGCCGAGGTCACACCTCTACTCTTTTCGAAAGACATCCTGGGATTTTTTTTATGACCACAGAGAGTCAGGACCTCGGTTTTATGTCTCATCCGAAGGATGGTGCTTGTTGACAGTATAGTGCCCCCATCACTACACTGGGGTGCTAGGACCCACACAGACCACAGGATGAGCACCCCCTGCTGGCCTCACTAGCACCTCTTCCAGCAGCAACCTAGTTTTCTCAGGAGGTCTCCCATCCAGGTACTGACCAGGCTCAGCCCTGCTTAGATTCAGTGGGAAACCGGTCTTGGGCTCCAGGGTGATATGGCTGCCGGCACGCGTAGCGCTCGCTGTGATTTCGGTGTCTGGCTTCTCACTAAATAAGGACGTTTACACATGAAAAACATCTCCAGAACTGCACTGAGAGTCACTTCATGAGAATTTGACCGTTTGATTTGAGTAAAATTTGCGTCATCAAATACACAGAAATGTAAAGGTATTTACGGTAACCCATCAAACCCATTGCCAGAAATGTATTACTATTGTTCAGCAGAATGTACATAGCCTAGCCTGCTACTACTAGGCCTACTACTAAAATGAAACAAACACAAACATAGTAAATCCCCTTTGTTTACCAAAAAATTAAGTTTGCTTAATTTTCAATAATTAAAAGAAACATTTTATGAATGTTTTATGTCTTCATTTGATAACCAGAAAAATTTAAATACACGAAAGAATTTCTGAGGGAAAAAAAAACATTTCATAAGGCTATTTTACCAAAAATATGAATAAATGTTTTATGCATTTAAATAATTAGACACGCTAAAACACAGAATTAGGTAACAATAAAACATATGGTGACATTTCATAGGGCCCTACACGTCATTTTTGTGAAAATTTTAATAAATTGTTGTGAAAATGTATGTGTTATGATTTTAATTAATTAGACATGCTTTTTGATTAATACAATTAAATTTAACCATTAAAAAGGAGTTGAGAAACTGAAAAAACAGAATTTGAAAAAAAAAAGGAATTTGGGAAAAAATGAAACGCATTTCATAGGGCCCTGTGATCGACATGTTCAATGATTGGTGATTTTCTTGTGACATGAGATGTTAGCATAACATTAGTACAGAGGCAGCAGAACTTAACACATTAACTTTTTAAAACGTCTGTTACATCATCTATTATTCAGTTTGCATATAAGAGCCACAAAGAGTTTGTGTGCAGTAAGACTCTAAAAAAGAGACATTCTGTGATATGTGGCCTTTAAACCCTTGACTGATAATACTTTCTAAACCTATATCAAGTAAATAAAATACAGTGTACATGCCATGTTATATATTTTATACTCTTTAAGTATGGTACCAATTGTATTGTTTCCACCAAACATTTTACATACTCTTGAAGATTTCTTTAGGTCTCGTCTCAGAACCAATCTATCTGGTCTCTGTCTTGACTCGGACTCAACCCTTTCTAAACTCGATCATGATTATGTTTGATTTTATTTTATTTTCATGTCTTCGAGCCATAAAACTGCTAATTAGAAATTATAAGGCATTATAGTAACAACAATCAGATTTGCTGTTTTGAAACAGTGTGAAAATCTCTATACTTGATTTAACAAAAGAGCATGTTTTAGCTTAAACAGCTACCTAAATCAATCTTTTTTTATAAATGTTAGCTTACAAGCATAAATATGCATCTAATCACTCACCACATCTGCCTGACAGCACTGTGCTGCTGTTTCAGGTTCAGTGAAACCATCATCCTGGAATTCTTTTGTGATTTATCTTCACATTCTGTTATTTCTTCACTCTATCTTGTGTCACAGGGACCCGAGGCGTGTTGTGATCCACAGAGGATCGACAGGTTTGGGGTTTAATATAGTTGGAGGGGAGGATGGTGAGGGAATATTCATCTCTTTCATCCTGGCAGGAGGCCCTGCGGACCTGAGCGGTGAACTGCGCAAAGGAGATCAGATCTTAAGTGTGAGAACATGCAAACACATACACATTTACTCATGTATGAAAAGCATCATTTCAGTTTGAAATAAAAGGCTCCGTTTTCACATATGCTTTTGCATTGTGGGGATTTAACCAACAAGTGCAGTCAGTACAGAATTTAAAATGATGTCCCTGACAACTACGTTTAATAATAGCCATGTTGTTGGTCAGAAGATTAGTTATACACACTGTATCTTTTAATGGAGACTTCATCCCATTAATCCTGACATGCATCTTTGCCCATGTATCATAGATATATATACCTGACAATCAAAGACAAAGTGTTCAGTATAAGACACAAAAAGTCTTTACACCGTAAATAGAAAACAAAGAAATCCAAGATGCAAGTGCATTGAGTATGCTGACTGAGAACAAGGAGTAATAACTGCTGAAATGTAACTTTGCCTTTGCACAGGAATAAATCACATTTTTAAATATATTCAAATAGAAAACATTATTATTTTAAATGGTAGACCGTTAACCAGATCCATTATTTGAAAAGCTGCACTAAGTAACAATCTGTCACCGTTTATTCATCCTCAAGTTGTTCCGAACCTGTGTGAGATTCTTTCTTCTGTAAGGTATTTTGAAGATTGTTCAAAAAAGTTCACAATAGCTATTGACTTCCATAGTTTAGAAAAAAAGATTGGCATGGAACTCAACCATTAACTTTTCAGATACCAACATTCTCCAAAATATCTTCTGTTGTGTTCAAGTTCAAGTTTGGAACAACTTCATATTGAAAAAGTGACAGAATCTTCATTTTTGGGTAAACTGTCCCTTTAAGTGCTGTTTGGAATAGTTCATGCCAGCATATGTTGTTGTTGTTGTTGCTTATTGTTGATGTATAGTTGGGCAGTAATGTTACAGTAATGTGTTAAGGCTGTAGTGATGTATGAGATATGTGATTGTAATGGTATGCATGTGTTTCTCAGGTGAATGGCGTGGATCTGCGGGCAGCTACACATGAACAAGCAGCAGCTGCCTTGAAGAATGCAGGACAGACTGTAACCATCATCGCTCAGTACAGACCAGAAGGTCAGAACACACACACACACACCTGACTGAATTGTCTTGCACTCTGGGCTCAAAGCTGACACTTGTCAAATGAAGGTAAAATGGACAGTGTAAAATGAATCTTTTAGAAACTTCAAAATAATGTACTAGTGCTACATTTCTTTAAAAATATAACTTTTTTATATAGTGTAAATTAGGGGTGTAATGATACACAAACATGATAGCTGGTGTGATCCCTAGTGCAAATACATTTATATTTTTTTAATTCTGGCATAAGTGTTCAAAAGCCTCTACTAATGATATATTAATGATATATTAATGATAAATGTTTCTTGAGCTGTAAATGAGCATGTCAGAATGATTTCTGAAGGATCATGTGACATTTAACACTGGAGTAATGATGTTGAAAATTCAGCTTTGATCACAGGAATAAATCACATTTTACAGTATATTCAGATAGAAAACAGTTATTTTAAATGGCAAGAATATTTCATCATATTACTGTTTTTTTTTTTTCTGAGATCAAATAAACGCAGCTTTGGTGAGCAGAAGAGATTTTATTTAAAAAATATTTGAAAATCTTACCAACCTCAAACCTTTGAATTCTGGTGAACATTAGACTCTCACACATCACATCAGTGTCCAAACTGACACAAATGGTTGATTTCTCATGAATGTAGCTCTAACGTGCTGTGCAGTGTTGGATAACAGCTGTGCTTGTTTGTTCAGAGTACAGTCGGTTTGAAGCTAAAATTCACGACCTCAGAGAGCAGCTGATGAACAGCAGTATGGGCTCTGGAACAACTACATTACGAAGTAACCCTAAACGAGGATTTTATATCAGGTAAACATACGACTTACACTACAACTACAAAATAATTCGACATTTCAAAGTACACTTTTTAAAGTGCACATCAGTGTGTTAAGAAACAGACATGAACATGAACTCTCACTTATAAGTGGTCTTTTATTTCATTAATATTATTTGCAGTTTCAGTTTCTACAGTCTTTAAATATGCTTACAAGATTTTAAATACACTGAAAGTGCACATTCATTACAGTTAAACACACTTCTTTTTCGCAAGGGTGGATATCCTAGATAACCCACTACATTTGTCAAAATGGTCATAAGCAGAGCACTCTGCATATACTGCATCCCATAATCCACTGCACTCAACTTGACCTTCCATCTCCAGTGTGACGAATGAACCGGATGCTGTATATACCATGATTTTTACATCTCCTGAGTTAAAACATAAAGGGATCATACTGTTTAACATAGTCTACACTGCACAGTATGCAGAAAGCAGACGGCTAGTATTCCATTCTGAACAGAGCTAATGATTTAAAAAAGACAAGAAAAAAAAAACAGCCAAAAATAAAGAAAGGGTCTGTGTTGCTCAATTTCAACCCAATTCCATGCTTTTCCTTTGATGTTTTTCCTTTTGAACCCCATCCCCCTCTGTCTGTCCTTCTTTATCCTCTCTTTTCCCCATATGTTCTCTCTCTCTGTCGTTTTTGCAGGGCTCTGTTTGACTATGATAAGACAGCAGACTGTGGTTTCCTGAGTCAGGCCGTGGGCTTTAAGTTTGGAGATGTGCTGCGTGTTTTGGACTGTGGAGATGAGGAGTGGTGGCAGGCCTGCAGAGTCAGCCCACAGGGGGATGAGGAGGAGGTCGGCTTCATCCCCAGCAAGAGGAGGTGTGTGTGTGTGTGTCGCTGCTTTCTCTTGTGTTATCTGCTCTGTTGTCCTTGAACAAAATAATATTCAAGCAGCTTAAAGAGGCTTTTTAGCTTTTAACTCTCTCTCTCATTCTAACCCACTGTTACAAGGACGTGCTCTATAGACGTTTATCCACACAAACATTTCTCTCCAGTCCTTTTAAAAGAAAGTTCTGGGATAAATACTTCATTTAAGCTCTGGTGACTAGAAATCTTTCCGACTCCCTCCAAACTAAATTTCAACTACCATTCAAAAGTCTGCGGTCAGTACGATTTTGCAGTGTTTTTGAATGAAGTCTATTATGTGTAAAGGTTGGATTTATTTAATCAAAAATACAATAAAAACAGTAATATTCTGAAATATTATAACAGTTTAAAATAAATGTTTTCCATTTTAATATATTTTAATTTTTTGTGATTTTTTTTCAGTATTATACTTAACAGTACATTTCACATTCACGGTACATTTTCAATAAATTCAATATATATATATATATATATATATATATATATATATATATATATATATATATATATATTTCTCAATAAAACAACTGTTGTTTTTTTTTTATTTCTATATTGTATCATTGTATCTTATCTGTTATTTGCCAAGCTTAATTATTAAACATCATTTTGATATTACAAAGAAAATCGTGTTCTCTCCTAATAGATCAAATTTTTTTCTGGATAAAATAAAATAAAAATTGGTTAGAAAAATTAAATGTACCCTAAATTATAGAATGACCCTCCTGTGATACAAAGATACATTTTCATCATCATTACTCCAGTCTTCAGTGTCACATGATCCCTCCAGAAAGGAGCTTTTCTGATTATGTGATCTGAGTATTAATGTTAAAAATAGTTGTGCTTATTATTTTTGTTGAAACCTGATACATTTAGCTTTTCAGTATTCTTTCCCGCATTTCAACAGCATTTACTTGAAATACATATATTTTTAACATTATAAAAGTAAATGAAAAGGAAAAAGTTACATCACATACATTCTGGTATGTACATACTTAGTATTATACCAGTCTCATGTTAACATATATGTTATATGGCTATAATCTCAAAAGAATATGGGATGAATTCACTAAACATTTGTGACATATTTGCATGTGCTATTTCAGCTCAAATGTACTATTTCATATACCACCTTTCAGCACCAGGGGTGTGAGATGATAATATCTTAATTGCTGTTTTAAAAATGTGTAAGATGTCATTATCCAGTAGTCACTCACTTCACAAAAACACCACTAGAGTCCATGCATTCACTGCATGATGTAGCCTGTTATAATGCAGTAATGCATGCCCTCAAAATGTAAGTTTTTTCAGGGGGAAAATTCATTTTATTTTATAAGATGTGGTAAAGTTAATCTATATTAGCTGTCTTGGTAAAGTCTCAGAATCACTTACACAAGATGGTGAACTGCATTTTTTTATTTTTGTGGAATTTCCCCCTTGGTGTTCATTTTCCTATTATATATACCTTCTGTCATGCATTCAAATCAATCTCTCTTCCAGGGTTGAGAGAAAGGACTGGTCGCGGTTGAAGTCAAATGAAAGGGTAAGATCCTTGCTAAAACACAAACAGCTGCTAACAATTCATCGCATTCAAATATTTTCCTTTAAATTACTCCAAAAACAGTTGGCTCTCCTGTGAGATTTGTTTTTCTTCTCTATAATCAGTTGTGATGTGTTTAGAGAAGCACTGGTGTGTGTTTGCAGCCCATGGGAGTCTATCAAGCAGTTATTTCATGAAAGCACTGAAACTCCTGGGCATTGTGAGCTTGATCTGCCTGTAGGGCGCATGCTGGTGATACAGATCACTGCGCTCACAAACACACACATGCATTCAACACATGTGCTCAGTGCTCTCTGTAGGTTTTCCTGGGAAATGAATGTTTTAAGCTTCATATCTTTTACCTGCGCATTTCAGTAATGTGGTGGTATTCATATATAAAATCCATTAATTTACATTTGCAGAAAAAAAAAACCTCAAATGCACAGGGATGCACATTTTGTTTTTGTTTTTTTTATCACTTTAACCATATTTCAGACAGTTACAGTAATTCTGTATGATTTATATATAAAGATGTACTTAAGTCCTAAGTGGGTTAAAAGCCATCTATAAAGTTCCACTAACTGCATTTAAATATGACTTTAAACTATAATACATTTTCATCAAATTACAATTAGCATGCAGTTTGATGAAAAAAAATTACATTCTGTAGACACTTAAATTGTAAAAATTTTAAAATGTGACCCTTGCACACAAAACCAGTCTCAAGTCGCTGGAGTAAATTTGTAGCAATAGCCAAAAGTGCATTGTATGGGTCAAAAATATAGATTTTTCTTTTATGCAAAAAATCATTAGGATATTAAGTAAAGATCATGTTCCATGAAGATATTTTGCAAATTTCCTACCCTAAATATATCAAAACTTCATTTCTGATTAGTATTATGCATTGCTAAGAACTAATTTGGACAATTTTAAAGGCAATTTTCTCAATATTTAGATTTTTCTGCACCCTCAGATTCCAGATCCAGACAAATATTATCTTATCCTAACAAACTATATATCAATGGAAAGCTTATTTATTCAGCTTTCAGATGATGTATAAATCTCAGTTTGCAAAAATTGACAGTTAAGACTGGTTTTGTTGTCCAGGGTCACAAATATGTTATTCGTAAATATGTTATTAGTAAATTGTTTAAGTTTTAAAGTATACTGAAGTGTACCGTAAAAACAATATTTTTCAGTTGCACATCTCATAAATATTATAATTCTGACAAGACTTGGGGGCAGCATTAGCTCTGCGTCCCATACACCTTTATTATTAACTGTTAACCCCTTTTAGGCGATGACAAATGCTGCAATAACTGGATGTTTACATCTAAACTGATGCAGGAAACAGTCTATTACAATTTAATAAGCATTGTACCCTCTATATACTTTTTACAGGACCGAAGCCGTGACAGTACAGGTTCACAGGGTGAGTTACAACCGCACAGTAGGTCCCTGAATACTGATACAGAGATAAATGTTTGTTGTTGTTGTATGTATTACAAACAGAAACTGATGTATGTGTGTTTGTTGTCTTTCAGGAAGGGAAGAGTCAGTACGGAGTTATGAGACAGTTGCACAAGTGGAAGGTTGGATAACTCGACTGAGTCTCCATATTTTGTGTCATTGTATACGCTGGCTCTGATCCAAACCCTAGTGAGATGCCTTGGGTTCTGTGGTTATATAGGCAGCATCCTAAATGAAATAAAAACCTCATGCTGTATGTGATTCAATTCAGACACTCTATAAATCAACTAATAATAATAATCTACTAATCTTCAATTATTTCACCAATTAATCAGTAGACATTGATTTTGCAATTTGTTCAAATATAAAGTTAAATACTGTATTTTATACATATTCATATACATAAAGAGCTGCTTTATAGCAGAAAACCCAAGTTGGAATTCTAACTGAAAAGGACACTGATAAGGTTTTATCATGTTTAATACTGTAAAGCTGCTTGCTTTAAAGGGGACATCAGGTGCCCATTTTCCACAAGTTGATATGATACTTTAGGGTCTTCATGAAATGTTGGTGGCCTATTTGGTTAAAATGTGACTTTACCTCTAGTGCTAATTGCAGAGCTCATGCAAACATATCCACATTGCTATGATGAGATGCTTTCTTAACTGCTGCTTTCTCTATACAACTCTATACATTTTATTGTGTGTTTACTTGGTAATTGAGAGGAAAGCTCACAGCACATATTGCACATTCATCTAAACACTGCTCTCCGCGGCATTTGGATGTTCACTAACACTGTTTGCGGATATCATACTTCTTTTTACTCCTAACCAAAGAATGAAAGATCTTTGCCATTAGATTATCAGGGCCTTTGCACATGACAGCTTTTTTTGTTTGTAATTTTGTAAAACCTTCCCACATCAAGTGTGTCTTCTTCTGTTGGAATACATCAGGGAGTGCTACAGCGCCCCTCTGGTCAAACCTTGTTATTGCAGACCTTTACTTTGCGTCATATGAGATCAAATGATTACTTGACAACAAAAATATTTGTCGGCAGTTTTTTATTGTCAACATTGTCGATGATGTAGACTAATTGTTGCAGCACTAGAAAAGTGGTCTTTGTAATCAGCTTACTGGGGTTGGGAACTGAGCCACTGATCTTCCATATTGTTGCTATTATTTCTCTTCACTTTCATTTTGTACTCACAGTCTCTCTTGTGTCTCTCATCCTGTTCAGTGCACTACGCGAGGCCGATCATTATTCTGGGCCCGGTGAAGGACAGAGTGAATGATGACCTGCTGTCTGAGTTCCCAGACAAGTTTGGATCTTGTGTCCCTCGTAAGTATTCTTCAACTCTGTTGTCACACTCAGATGCATATCGTTCATAAAGAAGACAAGAGCCTTCTAAACACCAGCCAAAAATCTGATTTGGCTTCACACAATTTCCGGGAATTGGGTGCAAAGTTTGTGAGGTTTGAGGAATCAAATTTTGAGGTTTATCCTTGAGCAAATTATTATTATTTTTTAATTCTATTATTTTTTTTAATTCAGGGTTTTTATTTTAGATTGTTCTGGATTTTGTTTTAATGATTAAATTACATTTTAGTAATAAAAAAAAAAATAAATAAATGAAAAAAGTGAAGCAGGGGGTGTTCATCCTGTGGTCTGTGTGGATCCTAGCGCCCCAGTGTAATGACGGGACAATGTACAGACAAAAAGCACCATCTTTTGGATGAGACATTAAACTGAGGTCCTGACTCTCTGTGGTTATTAAAAATCCCCAAAAAAAGAGTGTAACCCCAGCATCCTTGCCAAATTCGCCATCTGACCATCATGGTCTCCCAACCATCCCATCAGCATCCATATCTGCTGATTGGCTTCATCAATCTGTCTCTTCTCCACCAATAAGCTGGTGCGTGGGGGGCATTCAGGCGCAATATGGCTGCCGTTGTATCATCCAGGTGGATGCTGCACATTGGTGGTGGTTGAGGAGATTCCCTCTTTCAATGTAAAGCTCTTTGAGTGCCCAGAAAAGCACTATAGAAATGTAAGGAATTATTATTGTTATAAATATTTAATCTAATCTTGGTAACTGTAAAAATGTGTCAGTCTTCAGAACCTCCCCCAGATTTTTTCTGCAAACAGTCTCTTCACTTATAAGAAGCAATCAAACAAATTGAGCTATTTTCAACAAAGCTGTCACAGCATAACTAATATACTCACAAGATGATGTCATCGCTTTTCTCAGATACAACACGTCCCAAGCGGGAATATGAGGCAGATGGGCGGGACTACCATTTTGTGTCATCGCGGGAACAGATGGAGAAAGACATTCAGAACCATCGTTTTATTGAGGCGGGCCAGTACAACAGTCACCTGTATGGAACCAGTGTTCAGAGCGTCCGAGAAGTGGCAGAACAGGTTAGATCTTAGAGTTTTGGACAAAACAATAAACTTGTGTATCATTTGTTTAAATCTTAATATGGATATCTCTGTTTGTGAGCAGCAGGGAAAGCACTGTATTCTGGATGTGTCCGCAAATGCAGTTCGTAGGCTACAGGCTGCACAGCTTCACCCAATCGCCATTTTCGTACGGCCCAAATCACTGGAGAACGTCCTGTACGAAACCAAAAACAGCTACACATATTTAGCAGCGGTGTTGGGGTTAATGCATTACAAGTAATGCGTTATGTGATCAGATTTTTTTTTTTGAATAATTAGTAATGCATTACTTTTTAATTTAAAAGAAAATATCTGAGTTACTTTTCTAATAAGTAACATATAAAGTATGACAAAAACCAATAATCATGTTAAAAACACAAATATACCTTATGTATTTAAGCCCATTTAGTTAAACAGTATCTTTGCTTCTGACCTTTAATGATCCAAATCAACTATTCTTTAGCAAAAAATAACTTTAGATAGACGTAATATTTTTGCTAAAGAGTGTCCTATTCCTGGGTCCTGTTCTTCATGCAGTCCAGAATGGTTTGAGCAGTGCCTTTACTGTACAGACATTAATTTACATTTCTTTTAACCTGAGGTCTCTTTATTTCATTTTTGGTGTGAAAGGGTTAAAAAGTACCTCAAAAGTAAAGTAATGGATTTTACTAGTTACTTTTTTTAGGGAGTAGCGCAATATTGTAATGCATTACTCTTAAAAGTTACTTTCCCCAACACTGTTTAACAACAATTAAATGACAAAAAAATAAAAAACAGTTTAACTGACATTTGATGGGGTTTCTGCTATTTTATCCAGAGAGATCAACACACGTCTAACTGAGGAACAAGCCAGGAAAGGTATGGACCGTGCTATTAAACTGGAGCAAGATTTCCTGGAATGCTTCTCTGGTAAGACATTCTCACATGTCGCCCTCTGTTGTCCTGGAGGAAGACTCCCACATTTATTAAATGCTGCGCTATACTTACTGTAACTGACATAGAGTTTTATTAATTTAATTTTTTCCCAGGTCTAAAAATCACACTTGTATATTTGAAGCATGACAACTCTCTGAATAGTTTTAGCATAACATTGTTATGACAGTGTTAACTTAATGTACTATATTTGATCGGTCTGGATCTGCTATTCATGCTGCTGATTTAGAGCATGTATGGACATGCTGCTGCCAATAAATAAACAGACATTCTGCTGTGAGCATATAAAATATTCTGTTGCTGCATGAATAGGGATACATAAATCCTGTAGCAGATCTAGACAGGTGGAACTAGGGAGGTGGAGGTTTTGAGATGCATGTGCGCTGCAGTTCCAACATACAACAAACACTGAAACAGATTATTTAAATATTGAGCAAGAAATGTTATTGGCTGCAGAATCAGCAGAAGCCGATCAGCTTGTGCAACATAGTAAATTATGTGATTGCTATCAGGCTGCATGTAAAGGCCCTTTTAGTCCTCATATATCTCAGTTTTCCAAGACAATGTTGACCCTTATTCTTCATAGAAAAAAAAGTTGTTGAGGTGGTCCATTAAGATGACAAATATCATATTTTAAATCATTTTAAGACATATTGATGTCCCCTTCGGAAATGTTCAGAGGCCCATTGTTAAGTACCCCTGATTTAGACAGAGCATTGCAATAATTGGACAGTTTATGCAAGTTTTATGAACTATTTCACTAAAAAGTTTATTGACTTTGTACACGGATGTCACATTAATGCAACAATATGTTAAATTATTAAATACACTCTTAAAATTAAAGTGGAAGATTTTACAATAGTATCCTTAAATGGACAACTTTGTACCTTATCTACTCTGAAAAGGTTCATAGTAGTACCTTAAACACATTTTACTGCTGAAAGTTACTAATATGCATCTCTCAGGGGTAGATATGGTACAGTCGTCAATTTAAGAGTACTGCCATAGTTAAATGCGGTTGTAGGTACAGTTTTTGCAATTCTTATGACTGTTGCAATCATACAACAATGTATAACTGCTTCACATAATTTTTAATTTTACACAACACAAATTGTCCTTGTGTTGCAAGAATGATGTCCATTCAAGGTACATCGATACTGCACATCTTTAATGTGCCATATCGGGGTCTTCCATAATCTTCTCATAATGAACGAAACCTGCTCATGCTTAGATCTCGAAGTCATTGGTAAATGATCAAACCGCTTCAAACATAACACTTTCGCTGTTTTTGCATGCAAATTGGATTTCAGTTCAGTTGCATAATTTATTCAAGTAAATCCTGCAATGATTTATTCCTTGCCATTCTCTTTTTTGTATCGCAGCGATCGTAGAGGGCGACAGCTTCGAGGAGGTTTATCATAAGGTGAAAACTGTGATTGAGGAGCAATCAGGGCCTTATATCTGGATTCCCACCAGGGAGCGCCTGTGAGAGTCAACCCAGAGCCAAACCACCTCGCCCAGTCACCATTTGGCCTGCCTGCCCTGAACTGTGGAGCTCCGACTCATAGAAACAGAAAGAGAGAGAGGGGGAGAGATGAAGAGAGTGAAAGCGAGGGAGAGAAGTCACAGAGACACCAGGAAATGATGGAGTGGAACAGCACAGGAGCTGGCCACACCGCATCTGCCTCTCTTTTCCTCCCTTTCCTAGCTTTGTAACTTCTTTTTCTGCTTTTAACTTCCTTTCTCTGCCTTTCTCTCAGTACTTCTCTGTTTCTTTCTG
Source organism: Carassius auratus (assembly GCF_003368295.1). NCBI lineage: Eukaryota > Metazoa > Chordata > Actinopteri > Cypriniformes > Cyprinidae > Carassius > Carassius auratus. Next base: position 884,331 of record NW_020528035.1, on the reverse strand, counting down.
GCTTTCTCTCTGAATAACGTCCTTTCACACAGGACTGGTGAGCTATTTTTACTCCGTCACGAACTGGGATGCTACAAAGAAGTTTTGTATATTGTCAGATTCCCTCTGGCACTCTCCGAACAAGACAGGAAGTGGAGAGAGATGAGCGACCGCCTTGGCTTTTACTGCAATGAGACGTTCAAGAGCTATTCCTGATTAAAGGAGCTCGTTTTACAGTACTAAAGGAGAATTGAACTGAAATATGAAAGTATATTTATCAGTATCAATAATGCGCTGAAATCTTCAATATCAAAGATATTACGACTACTCAGAGACTGACGTTCACCCACAGTTATCAGCATCAAGGGCGTTTAATTCCTTTTAGAAATTTGAAGTGCTTGACGAGTGCTTCCTGAAATGCAGGAAGTATCGAGCTGGCGAAGCTAAAACGTTTGCCTCAGTCCTTCGAATGTTCCCCTTATTTCGTTTACAGCTAGTTCATCACATTGAATGGATAAAAAGGAAGGAAAACGGCAAGACGCAGACTGTGACTTTCATGCTGCACATCATAGAAAGCCACACGCTTGATATTCCGGGGTCTGTTTTCTTTGGTTTTCTTGCGCTTACATGTAAACATGCACATTTAGACACACGCCAACATAGATTTTGTAATGTTTGCCTTCTTCTATTTGGATCGTCTTGCAACAGCCAGATTGATGTTTTCCTTTGAGCTAGAATTTATTTGCTCGGTTGGATTATTTCCACAGCTCTCAAACACAATGACTCCAGGCTGCTCTTTAATGTGCAATATCGGGCTCTTCCATAATCTTCTCATAATGTAACAAATTTCAGCCATGCTTAGATCTTGAAGTCATCGGTAAATTCTCAAACCGCTTCAAAAGTAATACTTTCGCCGTTTTTTTTAAACAGGATTTCAGTTAAGATCACATTCATGTGCTGAGTGGCTACGTTCACACCATAATCCAATTCGTTATATATCAATTATTGGTTTAAATGAATTTGTAAAAAATATTATAAATGATATATTCAGTAATTATATTGGGATATTTAATTATTTATTTATTTAACACCTTTCCTTCCTTCATGTCAGTGGTTGTTTTCACTGTTCTCTGTCTTTTTCACAGCAAAGTTAAACCAAGCATTATATGACAAGTAGTAGCTTATTTTGATGAAATATAACTTTCAGATTCTTTAAATCTCAAATATCTCATTGTAGAATAGTAGATGTTTTGTTAGTGGCCCTTTTTTTGGAGAATGTTTTTCTCAAATAAGCTCAGGATAGTTGTTAGTGAAGGCATTGGGAAGGTGTATGTATTTGTGGTGTCATCAGAAAATACAGCACAATCTCATGGCAATTTGTAACTATTTTATGTTTTGGTGAATTGGTGGCTAATTCATATGAGTTTGTACCAACCCATTCATACAATTTTGTGTGATCAGCCTACTGACAGTTAAGATTTGGTGTGATTTTTTTTCAAAAAACAAAAAACCCAAACAAAAAAAAATAAACGTACGTTTTCGTACAATCTGCATCATAGGAATTCATACGAAATTCCTATTCAGCTACAATGTGAACGTAGCCTTACTGGCCTTTCATTCAGCCCATCTCTAAACTCTCGGGACACACACACACACACACACACAAATACTATCAGGAAATTGGTGTATTGTATAACGTTTTATTTTTATGCTGTGTATCAGATTATAATGAACTCTTGTAATCAGACCAATGAGGCTACTTTGATGCATCTCAATGGCCAGTCAGTGGACATCATCACACTAGTTAATTGGTGGGTCGATGCTTCTGCCGTCACCGAAGTGAAGAGGATCGGGTCTTAATGATGCTGGAGTTTTATTGGAATACGATCGTGGGTTCATTATGTTTGATGAGATAAATTAATGGCTGTAATCCCAGAGAATAATCATCTTAGCTAGCTAAATTAAACAATCCAAGCCTGCCTCCAACTAATTACCCTTCTCAGAGCGAAAAACTCATTTGTAAGCAATCTTATCCATAATTCTGTGAGGGTTGACAAAGCGCCCACTTCAACCTTGGCCGACATGGGAATGGCAGAATGATAAATTGTGTTTTTTGTTTTTTTTTTTACCGTTTTGTGCCGTGACAGTGATGCGGTAAAAATCGATACGGTGCTTTGAGCTCAGAGGGCGTCATATTCAAGGTCTAAAGTAAGGATGAAAGCGATGGTTTGTCCAGAACACGGTCCAGGGGGTTGCATTTGATTTAGTGAGATTTCCTGTAAATCAATGCCATGAGCATTACTATGGTGATTTATGGAAACAGTCTTTGATTGAGACTATTGTGATCGAAAAACTGGCACGGTTTGTGTCAGAAAAAAAAAAGAGTCTACTAAGAAGATGAAGTGAAACACATTTGCACTTATTAAAGGGAAGACTTGATCAGACGTGATGAACAACAGAGGGTTTCTGGTAGAAAGCAGAGGAATGCAGAGCGATCTGGTGGCTTGTTTACTTTCACTTATTTCCTTTTGACTTTTTGCGTTCAAATTTCGATATTTACGTGTGTTTGGAGTGCAGTGACAATTCTTTTCTTGGCGTTATTTTTATTTATAGATTTTATATAATTATTTAATTGTTTACTGCTCTGTTTACATCTGGGTTTTGTGTGAAGACTGAGATGCTTTTACTGTGGTTTCCAAAGTGGAGCTGCACACAATCAAATGTGAAACCTGAAACTAAAAATTAAACTTTACTGTGAAATTAAATAATAATAATAATAATAATAAAGAAAGAAAGAAAAAAAAACTTGCACGCATACTGATACTTTTAAAAATGTAGCCCATAAATAAATTTCCCAGATCATATTATTGGCCACATGAGAAATGAAAAATAATAGTGTATAGTGCGGTTTGTATGAGCTGCACAAATGTGTGCGCACACACATACACACACACACCACACACACAATATATATTACCAAGAGAAATATATGACTTCACTCTTACTAGAATGAATTATGAGTTGAATTTATTTATTTATTTATTTGAAAGAATCAAATGTATTTTATCGATTTGTATTTGCCATAACATATTATTCTAATTATCCTGAACAGATTGAATATATTGCTTTTATTTTAAAAAAAGGAGAAAAAAAAGAAGAAGAATTATGAAAATACAACAATGCCATCTGATGCAAAGTATATTTAAATGATTTATCTTAAAAGAGAGATTTACCAATGACAGTGTCGGATTATACAAATGTTTAATTTCAGTGAGATGCTTGTTGTAAATTAGCTACAAAAATAATAAAACGAATTATGTTAACAAGTGTTCTGTTGAAGCTTTTGTTATGGTGTGAATGGGTGATAACAGTGTGGCTGTGATCTCAGTTGCATACTACCATGCATACTATTTTTGCAGAATGCATATTGTATTCCAATATGTAGATGAGTTTGTTTGTTCATCAGACCAGATTAGAGAAATGTAGCATTCCATCACTTGTTCGCCAATGGATCCTCTGCAGTGAATGGGTGCCGTCAGAATGAGAGTCCAAACAGCTGATAAAAATATCACAGTAATCCACACGACTCCAGTCTATCAGTTAACATCTTGTGAAGGCAAAAGATGTGTGTTTGTAAGAAACAAATCTATCATTAAGACGTTTTAAACTGTTGCTTCCTTCAGTGAAGCAGTCTCTTCTGAATTGAGAGAGAAATATGCACAGATCAAGCACCGTTTGAAATGAAGTGAAATCTGTTGGATTATGGTCTATTTGGTCAGAAGCCATGTTTAAAGTTAAAAATGCCTTAATGGTGGATTTGTTTCTTCCAAACACACATCTTTTCACTTCACAAGATGTTAGCTGATGGACTGGAGTGATGTGGATTACTTGTGGATTATTGTGATGTTTTTATCAGCCCTCTCATTCTGACGGCACCCATTCACCTCAGAGGATCGATTGGTGAGCAAGAGATGGAATGCTACATTTCTCCAAATCTGTCCTGATTAAGAAACAAACTCATCTATCATTCATCTATCATTTATTATCATGGAAATACATACAATTTTGCAGTTTGTATTAAAATAATTATTTAAACGTAATCAACCAATTAAGAAAAGGGTTGCAACTCATTCTGGATCCATCCAATTACAATGAAAATGGAAAGTCAAGTTAAGCAACACGCAGAAGTACACATACAATATTAAGAACAATAGTAAGACTAGTTTGTTATTCTGACCATGTATCATAAGGTCACTATGTTGTACCAGCCAGCAGGGTGAGCTGTCGAGCTATTTGCAAACTTCCCTGTGCACTTTTGCCGTCCAGAATTTTCCAGCCCTCTTCTAAAAACTTGATACTCGTTTAAGTTACTCTTAACAAAGGCCTGAAAAAAAGTACAAAATAAACAAAGAGTCTATTCTGTGCTTGCTCAGCTATGTTCAACTTGAATGTGTATATAATCGGTCTGTCTCTCCATCAACTAAGGGGGTTGCACCCTCTTCCCGTGAGGAAGTCGAACAACAAAGATGCTTCCTTACTGCCCTGATATACAGTAACCTGTGTGAGAGTGTTTTTCATGGCTGCTGCTAACCTTCATGGCACGGCGGATGAATTATCGGCCAAAATGTGATTTCAACCTATCGCTGCGGTCAAACCTAATTCGCCGCAAAACACACACACACACACACACACACACATACAAACAGAAATTTTGTGGTTTATGCAAATCATCACTACAATAATCAAGCAGATATCTCAAGGAGGGTGTGTGTGGGGGGGAGTACAGTAGGTGAAATTAAATCATATGGTGAGATTACAGTGTGAAGGACGGATTGGACGTGTGCATGTGTGTGTGTTGAGTCTCACCTGAGGGAAGCATTCAGAATGTCAATTGCTTTATTTATCAGCTATGGCTGTCAGAAAGCATGCAGTCATGCCTCTCAGTCTGACTGAATGTGCATGGAACAGAAAGAGAGAGAGAGAGAGAGAGAGAAAGAGATGACTGGAGTATAGACTGGAAAGGGGGTCAAGGAGAAACATAAAGAGTAAGGAACATGAAATGGTGTTTTCTAACAAACTTGTGCAAGGATATGAAAGAAAACAGATTGGGGGCTGATCTTTTACTCGTGATGTTACTATGTCTTTATCTCGAAAATTAAGGAAATCTTATTATGCAAAGGGAGTAGTTTGCCTGGAAATTACAATTTGGTCATTCATTCACTCTCAAGTTATTCCAAACCTCCATTACTTTTCTTTCTTCAACAGAACATAAAACATGCTGGGCAGAACGTTATGTACCGACAGCCTCATTCTTCATTACCTTTCATAGCATCATTTTTTCCATACTAAGAGAGCGAGCAGTGAACGAGGCTGTCGTTCTTCCTAATATCTCCTTTTGTGTTCTACAGAAGAAAGACATATGGGTTTGGAAGAACATGACGGTGAGAATGATTCAACTAAATCAAATTTTCATCTTTGGGAGTAGGCCTACCGTTCCTTCGAGATACAAAGAACTGAAGAAATGAACATTTATAATGAACCTTATATGCCAAAGTAGAAAAGTAGAACAGTAAAAAAAATGAAAAATGGTAAGCAAAGGCTTTATCCTAAATACAAAAAAAAAAGGTTTCTACAGTATATCTTTCATTTTATTATCGTTGTTGTTGTCAATGATTTAGGATATTGATTTATAATATAGGCACACTATATATCTTTCTTATTTAAAAATAAATGTTAAAGGAAGAGTGGAAAAATTCATCTTCCAAAACATGTCTTCACTTAAATACACTTTGATAAAAGAATAATTATGATTTACAGTATACCTCAGAGCTGTAGGGACGGATTTGGAGGGGATTTGCATACAAACGTCACCCATCCATGCATATCCAAAAGTAGCACTGGTTGTGGGTAGCGTGAATCTGAAAGCATGTTGTTAAAACGGAAAAAGAAACCGTAGCTTTAACTATTTTTTTTTTTTTTATAACAAATTTTTTAAAGATCACTCCCTTACGAAAGGAAAATGTATTTACCAATATATTTCTTAAAATATATTGTAATATATTATTTTCCCTTTTTATTTTCTAATATTTTATATATTTGAATACATTTTATAATATATTGATGATACATATATTATATAATATATTGAAAAATATACAAATGATTGCCGCTTTCAATATATTTGCAATGTATTGGAAAAAATAAATATATATAAGAATATATGCCTAATCTATTACATGATATTTTCCAATATACTGCAATATATTTTTGTTTCATAAGGGCTATCACATCAAAAAGACCTATTCAAGGTTTATGCAGTTAAATTGCACATACAAGCTCCATTTATCTGGATAGTTTTAACAGTTTTAATAAACTAGATAAAAGGGGTTTATAACACACATGGTTTAAACATTTTCACACATAAAAGCATAACAAAACTTATATATTTGCAAGTTGCCATAACACTGCATAAAAAAATTGTGCACAAAAAAAATAAAAACAAAATAAAAACCTTTTGTCGATATTGCTGACCATTTATTCAACCATGCCAAAGGTACATTTCTAAGTAATTTTTCATCTCAGTTTTTAATGTTTATTTAAAACCAGACAAACATGCTATAATATTAACCTCTAATCTGTTTTAGGTAGCCTAGTTCTTCAGTGCCTTACTAACTAGCAGAAGGCACAAACCAGTTTTAAATTCCAGCTGTGCAGATAGGAAGCGTTGTGTAATATTCTATGACATTAGTGATGTAATTTACATTAATTACATTCATGAATTTCAATGAGTAGCCACGAGAAAGAGGTGAATAAAGACTGAGAATCAATGTTTATTGTTCAGAAATTATTTCAAGAAATGTAAAGCATTATGGCTCGTCTATTTGTCTGTGTGTGGAGGGAGGGGAGTGTTGTGTTCATCTCTGTGTTTTTCTGAATATATGAATGTGTTATTTCATCATTTTGCCCACATTGCTTTGAACTATGTTGCATAGCTGTGTGTTGCGATCAGGGCTATCCCAAGCATGGGGCACTGGTTACAATGTGTTCATTATCTAACTCCAAAATTAGTTTATTTTTAGTTCTTAAAAAATGCCAATTTAAAAAAAAAGTAAAGAAAAAAAAAAGAATAATTCTATTATAAAATATCTTAGCTTGTCTTGTAGATCAGATAACATTTTAAGCTCTCATATGATCATGTTACAATGTGTCCCACCTATGTGGCATGAAGAAAGTATACACTCTGATTATAAAACAAAACCATAGTGTGAAATTAATTTAGAAAAATATACACTCTTAACCCCATGTGGATTTACACAAACAATCCACAATATTTGTAAGTCATATGCACAGGAATAAATACATATTAAAATATTATTTAAATAAAAGCAAATAGATGCAAATATGTAACAATATATTGAACACAATGTCATTATTATTATTATTTTTTTTTTGCGTAACTGGCAGACTTGGTATCGCCTCACCCTAACTTCAAAGTAATTCCTAATGAGTGTGTTTGAGGTGGAGGGGAACCTTTCCACACACACACATTCTCACAAACACAGTTTCCAGTGCCTTCTGATTGGGTCCTCTGCCCATTGTTTGAAACAGGAAATAGATCATGCGGTGTGAACCGTAGGGGGTGGACGGTGGTAAACGTGTGTGGGAAGGAGCTGCTCTATTGCCCTTTCTCTAGATGGTGTCACACTTCAGCTCGGAAAAATGGTCCTTCAGTGGTTCCTACCATTGCAGAACCATTATCTTTTATCAAGAACAAGTCTGAGTTGGCGGTTTGATTCTTTACAGACTGAAAGTTCTAAAATGTGTCATTTTTCAATACTTTAACTATTCTGTTTGTCTGTTTCCTGCGGTGTTCAATTTTGGGGACTTTAACCGGTTCAACTATTAATATTTCTCAGGTTTCAGGTTGTTCTTTCTGCTCTTGAGGTGTTTGTAGTCAGAATGGGGTCAGTCTAACAGAGCAGCAGTGTGTTTCTGGGCAATCCTGCAGGGAGAGTGAAACCTACACAGACTTTTCTTTCGGTATGCCATCAAACAGGTATGATATTGATACCTGTCACCAGATCAGGCTGAAACGAGGCTTTTGAGAACGGGCATGTATGTATGAGTGTGTGTATGTGTGTGTTTGTCCCACAGACACACAGAAAATTCCCCTCTCTACACCTCTCCATCCTGGCTGGTCACCATGGCAACAGAGCATTTTCATGTGTCGTCTCCATTCTAACGTCCCTAATTAAAATGGGTCTGGTTGGGTGTAAGCCGGCGTGTACGTTTTGCACAGACATGCGTGCCTGTGTATGCAGATGTTTAATGGCCACTAAGGAAAAGTATATGTAGCAGGTTTGCTGCAGTAAAACTGCAGACAGAAACATTTACGTAACATTCTTGAGACACTCTCCCTTAGGCACAGATCACCACCAACAACACCTAAAGTGTGTGCAGTCCATCAATTAAAAATAAAAAGATTATGTATCCACCAGATTTTCAGATTCGTTTTTTTAAGAATCAGAAAAGATCTATTTGCGCCTTGCTTAAACCATTCCCAGCTAACAGGGAACATTCTCAGCACTAACGTTCTGCCAAAGTTTTCTCACAGTTATGAACAAACATTCTTCCGATATCGTTCATAGAACATGCATTCGGTGTCTTTTATAACATTTCCAGCATGTTAGCACAAACACATTATCTATACGTTGTCTTTTGAAAATTTTAGTTGGATATTCATCTAAAATTATTTCAAGAGAAACATTCCCATTATGTTTGCAATAACAACATATATTGTTCCCTGTAATGTTTACAAAAGCAAAAAATAAAATTTTTTTTTACTATTACTATTAAAGTAGTTTAATTGCTATTAAGAGTAATGCATTACAATATTGAGTTACTCTCTCTCTCTCTCTCTATAAAAAAAACTAATAGCATTACTTTACATAGAAGGTAATGTATTAAGCTATTTTTGCACTACTTTCGCATTACTTTTGCATTACATCTGACCTGAGATTGCTTGTTTGTTTACGCTTACTGCCAATTTCTCTTAACATGAGGTTATTATTTGAAAAAGTAGTCCTAACTCAGATATTTTCTTGATAATTAAAAAGTAGTGAATAACATTACTAGTTACTTGTAAAAGTAATCTGATTACGTTACCCGCGTTACTAGTAATGACAACATTGTTCAGAAATAATGAACTTTACACTTAATGGAAACTATTGGGAATACTTTTGTTAGTTAGGTTTTTGTCATTTCCTATAAAAACAACTTTGTTGAAGGCGTTTATTGAGCATATTCATCAAGGCGTAAGATTATGCAGGAAAAAGACAATTAAGCTGATTTTGTAAGTAATTTCTAGTGTTCTCTATGGGTTGTAGTTTTGCTGATCCCAGTATTTACCCCCTAATATTTAATCAATCCTAAGAGAAAACTTAGATACACTTTGGATAAAAGATAATTAAGTCACTTAGTTCACTTATTATTGAGGATATTACCCCAGAGTAATCAAAGGCACACTGCTGATAGCTCATGGTTTGCGCAAAATGTTGTTACTTCATATGTTGTCACTAATGTCAGTATGCTACATTTGATGTCACTGATGTCAAACCAGGCACAATGTGTCTTGACAGCACAATTTTGTGTCTAAAATGGTTTAAAATATTAGTGTTTAATAAAAAAGATCCTTTTAAAATACAATTTTGCCATTTGGAAATGTTTTATCAAAAGTGTATTCAGTAGTTTCGTAGCTAGTTTTAGTTTCGCTGGTCTTTGTGTACTCTAAGTACTGACACCACAATGGTGTTAGATGCATGATTGTCTCATGACTGAGTTTTATTTAAATTACACTGAAACTAGCTTGTTTTAGAGAGAGGTCTACACAATAATCAACTTGCCTTCCAACAAAAATGTATGTAAGATGTAACTTGAGCATTACTTGGGCAAACACCGGATTTTCCAGCTCGTCAAATCTTGCCTTGTGTATCCTGTATTGATATTTATGCTTGTTTGTATCTTAGTAGCAAGTAAACATGACACCCATGACTTTAAATTCCAGAATTATCAGTTGTCACTCTATATCACAAAAGCCTGATGATCATATTTTATTTTTAAGGTTCGATCATTGCAAACAGGGCTTACTGCTCACTTCATTTGTACTCTAGGTAAGAGTATAAAAGGGGTCAGTTGGGTGCGATATCAAATTTACGTAAATTATTGTAATAACACAGTCCTCCTATAGTATAGGAGTAAGACAGTATATGTCACTCCTGGGCTGTGTGAAGAAAACTATAACAATGCAGCTTTCTATCTGTTTTGTCCCTTGCCTCTCACACACTGGCTGAACTCGTCCATTCACGCTTTCCTCTCGCACCTCTCTCCCTGTGACTCCCAGGTCTTCACACTGGGTTTCTCCTCAGACACGTTTGTCATTATCCCACTCTTCACACTTACTGGAATACAGCACACACTCCAGACAGACAGAGAAACTTCCATTGAGAATTAACCAGTAGCTGACCACAGACTGATACTACAATGATCATTATCATCAGTGGCGTTTGCATTGACAAAAGTCATTGTATGTTGCCAATAGAAAGAGATGTCAGCCAAAATGGGATTTCAGTTTAGAAGCAGATTTGTTTGGGCAAATGTGTCACCAATTCATATGAATTTGTATGATCTCATTTCAATGTTTTCTTACGATCTGTTCACGCCCCATTTACTGTTATGCTGAGGGTTGTGGTTAAGGCTATGCCCAATTTCTTCTAAAAATCGTACATTTTTTTCATATCACCAACTTTGAGATTGCATTGCTATTACTATTTAATGACTGATTACAATTTTCCAAGGACAATAGCGTAGCAAAGTATGAAGCACTGCTCACACAGAAGTCACTTTTAAAACCAAGCAACATTACATTGGTCAATGCAATGAATTCACATGACCATCTTGAACATGAGCAAAATCTTCAAGGGGAAATTTTTGCTTGGATTCCTACTGAACTGGAATTTGCTGAAAGATTTCCAGTACAATGGTAAATCTAACCACACCTTAAATTGTGACGTTAAAAATAAAGCAGGATCCATTTTAATTCTGCATTGACTGTAAAAGCAGAGTGCTATCAAACAACATTTAATTTTGCCGCAAATTTTCAGCCTCGTCCTCCTTGTATTCATTGCATGAACTACTCTAGTTTTATGTTGGTCACAGCACATAAGGTGGAGGGAAGCGTTAACACATGTTTGGCTATGTGCTCCATGTTGTCAGGATAATGTTAGCCAAAAGGTTATGAAGACAATAATTTTCAATGCAATAACATACTCTAATGAATAAAACATAAATATACACATTTTGTTTTCAAGCTAAAAACAGCAATTGGCAATTGCAAAAAGTTTGTTTAATATATGCATGTGTGTGTGTGTGTATATGTGTGGAATTAGGTCCGGATTCACAGCAGAATGGTGTTTAGACTCATTTACTCACCAAAATTGTGATTATAAATTGTTTTTGAAGGAGGACAAGAAAGCTTAGACATTTAGAGACACTTTTGCTACTTTGTCCCCCATAAGCAGCTTATACGAGAGATCTGTGACAGTAGCCACATTAAAGTGTGAAGACATGTCTGCGTGCATTCTGTGATTAAATGCAGTTACTGTGCTTTTATCAATTTATTTAAACCAGCAGAATGAAAAACGTCTTTCAAATTTACAGTAATGGTCATTTCTGTTTGGTGTCATCACATATGAATAGCATTAGCTTAAAAGAAAGACCTCATACACATTACATGAGGTAGCCTCAGATTTCTCACACTTGATCATATCGTCCTCATATGCATTTAACAACTTGTTAAGCACAAAATAAAACATGTCACGGCATGGTTTCCCTTCCTTTTCCAGTGGCTCTTCTCTCAAAGGCCCTCACACTTTCTCCCTCCAAGCTTTTCAAGTCTCACACTTTTCCTTCATGGCCTTCCTGCATCAAGTAGTAGTTTACAGCGAGAAGACAAGTGCTCGAATTAGCATGACAAGAACCTGAGTGAATGTGCAATCCTTGAGCCAAATAACACGCCAATCCACATAGGTGTGATGAAGAGGGCTCCAGAGATGCATTAGCATCGGAATTAAAGGGGGAAAAAGCTCCCCAAGTGTGGTTTCATCTTACTTTTTAACGAAAAAAGGTTGTGACAGCTTATCTGAAGCGGTTTTGATCAAAAGTCAGTGGTTGCTGAAGAAAGAGCTGATCTAAGCACTGATAAGACTTGTTTACAAAAAGTACTGTGGTCGTACCAAAGATGGTATGACCGTCTGATATATATTCCCACCGTGGAACTTAATGATTATAATTTACCATACAGTGATTTTAAGGAACACAAGACAATAGACATTACTTTTCCTTAATTTCTTTTCAATTAATTCAATTGATTTTGTTGACTTTTCCAGGCCATGTGAATAGCTTACATGCCCAAAACAGCTGTTGCAATGAATTTCAATACTTGACTTTTTTTAAAGACACTAATCAGGGTTGCAGGAGTCAGGACTTACATTTTGTCACAAGGAAAATGTTCAAAGGTTTGTCTAATGAGTTCGCTAATTATTACAGGCAGAGCAAACAAGGATGGCATAACTTGAAGATGAACTGCAACTTTACACAACTTGCAAACGACGACGTAACTAACTGGATGGACAAAATATCATTGAAAACGCATCTATTTTTGGTCCAGATTGGCTTCTTTGACCGACGTGGTTTCTTGGCCTATGGTGGAGGGGGTGCTCTCGGAGGAGGTGCTGCTTTGAGAGGAGGAGACTGCTCTCAGTCGCATTGACCACCTCACATCTACTGCGAGCGGCTGAAGGCTCAACACCTCGTATCAACTTCTAGGATTTGCCCAGATTTTTTCCCATCTCGAACGCGCATGTTTTGTTGATATCTTAACGAACTACGCCGCGATTTGCCTGCATTCGCCGTTGGATAAACAGCACGATGTTCGCTCGTTGAGCTGGCGTATAATCGCATTCAAGCATCGCTTTTATTTCGCAGGATATTCATGTTTTTAAAGATACAAAGGACGCGGTGGATTCGCTGACGGAAATCAGAAATCTGGCGCTGGATGAGGACGTCGATGTGATTTAAACCCGAGCCAAATACGAACATTTCTTTTCGCACTGTCAGTAAATGAAGTGGCCTGACGGATTTGTTTTATCGGGTGCATTTTAGAAAGCCGTCCCATTTCAGAGTGTAAAATTGGGACAAGTCGACCTACACCCCTCACAAAAGGGTTCCACGCAGCCGAGCGTACGGCATGTTGTTGCTCCGTATGTTTTTGGCAAAACCGGCACGTTTGCGTATAGATATATAGGTTTTGCGTTCTTTAATGATATGGACAGTATTCTTCTCATTCGATGAGCATAGAAAGTTATGAGTGATTTTTAAATCTCAATTTTTTTCTAAACCTGTATTTCTTTAACAAAAAACTAAACTGAAACGGTATTAGATTTTGTTTTTCTTAATTTAATTCAACTGTTCTCGTCGGAAGTTTTTTTTCTCTCTCATGACTTGGTGGCTTTTCTCTGTGCTGTGACGACTCCCGCCGTGCGATTGTTCGTTCCTGATGGGTAAAAGACCCAGCTGACGATCCTAAAACCTTTGCACTGTTTGCCCATCTTTGTAAACATTCCCAAGTAGAACAGTCGTGATTCCAGGATGGAGCTCCTCTCCAGGAATGTGGCCGCGCTCTGGATTATCCTGCTGGAGTTCCTGCTCAGATCGGTGGCTGAAGAAGGTAACTATCCTTTTATTAAACGCAACTACCTGTTGACTCCTTATAGAGAAAGACGTGTTGTTACATATAAAGGTGCCATAACATTGGGTGTTAACCCATGATGTATACAAAACAGATGAAGTTTTATTTTATTTACAATGCAATGTTTTGACTGGGTATTATATCCGTTCTTTCTGGCCTTACTGAGAAGCATTCACAAATTCCATCTATTCGATGGCTAGTTAGCAGTAGGCTAACTACTCTAGGTTAGTCTAGTAAAGACTGATTTTTTTTACTGTGAGGCACTGTGAGATTGAGGGTTTGTAAAACGCTTCTGTTTATTGTAGTTGGCGTAATTGTTTAGCAAAGAACAGTTGAATAGTTGAATTGTTTTTTCCCTTATCCAAAAAAAAAAAAAAAAAAAAACTCCAAACGGGAAGGGTGGGGGTGCTGCTTTAAAAGTAATAATTATCTCCCTGAAAATGGGGATTTAAAGTATACATTTTTAAAAGTGCACTTATAATGGTTGCTACGCCCCTGCTTTCACATTAGTTGCTTTCAGAGTTTAAAGTGCCATTTAATAATCAATATAATTACTATGCTCTTGTAATCACCATAGTCTATGCACTTAATAACATTGATTTAACTCTTAAGCCATTCCTTTGTCTTCGTTCCTTTCTTAAAACCGCCGTTGGGTGGATCAAACAGAGGCACAATAAGTGCATCTCAAGTAACATGCAAATGTTAAATTACGAAGAGGATGAGCGATATATGGATGTCTTGGGTCGATAGAAATTTGAGTCCTGTATTGTCAGGGGACATTCCATCCAGTAACCTCAATAATTAGTCATTTTGATCAATGGAATGATGAATGGCTGTTCACTGAGGTTTCAGCCTGCAGTGGCAAATACAGAGAGGGGGTATATGGTGCTAGATTTGGCTAAAAGTGACTACGTGTTGTAAGTCTATCAGTTTACCGCAGGCTGCTTAATCGATGGCGGACGGACGGTTCGGATTAGTTCCGCGCATTACATGGCGCTGTGCACACACCTGCTCCCCGCTTGCCGAAATCCATTAACCGACCTGTGTGACAGACACGCAGGTGATGCTCTTTCAACAGCAACACTGGCTCCAATTAATTAGTTATTGACGCATTTCTCTCGCGGTAATTAGCCGATGAGTGTCAGAAATCCCGTAGTTTGTGCTCTCAAGTGAGAAGGCGATAAAGCGTTTAAACCGGAACGATGAGACTGTGTCGAACTGTAGAAGAGATCTGGTTATGCTGTTTCATAAAAAATAAAAAAAAATAAAAATAAATAAATAAATAATGTAGCCTACTGGCCACTAAAAGCAGTAGGCCTATGTTCAGGTATATACTAACTTAAATGTTCTGTCAATTTTGGTTAAAAAAAAAGTCGCGCTTACATCAAGCCTGTTTCGAGGTCAAATGATTTTAGTGCTTCAAATATTTGTCTCAGTGTCCCTACAAGGAAAATATTGGTTTCCAAGGGAAAACGCAAATCAGAATTTTTTTTTGTCCCTAGAACTAGAATTAGAATTAGAATTACCTCATATAGTTAACTCTATATTGGTGTGTTATAGTTTTCACCAATTTCCCCTTGGGTTTCTATGCAATGGTGTGTTTTAAGACCTTGAGCTTCTCTGGTGAATTCTCTCTATTGATGAGTTCTTTAACTTTTTTTTTTTTTTTTTTTTTTTTTTTGTAAAGTGTAATGGAAAGCTGCTGGATAAATGTAAAAAGTCTTAAAAATTTTAAGACAAAATAGTTTTGAAGTTACTCATGTTTTGACTGTTTAACATAGCATGTCATATCATTTAGCATATCATATTCAGATTTTTACTCAATTGTTAATTTTGGCCCCTATTTCATACCAGAATATTGCTAAAATCAATACGACCAGATCGGGTAACTGTACCTGCTATTTGGCTGAGATGGGGGGCTGGCGGGAGTTGCTTCGGCAGTTGTAAAGACTAATATGGTGAAGTCAGTAACAGAAGCAGCAGGGGGGAGATTGGATTTGATTCTGTAGTAACTCAAACCCCTGCTTGAGATTAAACTAATGCCAGATCTATGAGGATCACTGCACTGATCTCTAATTCCCTTTGTGAGGAAATATCAGCTAAAAAAGAGAGGAGTAACAATGGCTTTCATGTGAGGTCAGAGCTCAGGAACTCTTCTGTCTTCCGTCTTCTGTTACCCTGGAGCAAAAAAGAGCTTATCTATTTCACCTTCTGTCACTTATTCACTTATTTCTCTGTCTCATTCTTCTCATCTTTGTCTCTTTTCTGTCTCTCCATCATACGCAAATGCAATCACTCATACAGTCATGGATTGGCTATGTTTGGAATGGAATTAGAAGCATACAATGCGGTGTATACTGTATGCTAGTTTGTGACACAGCATACAATGATATTTTCAACTGGTGTCACATGGCCACACTCAGCAATAGTTGTTTTTCTGTTTTAAACCAGTTTTGGCAATGCAGTCATGTTTCGCAATAGACAGAATCAGTAAATCATCCAAGAAATATGTGCATTCAAGAAACTTTATTACTGTGCATAGTATTCATACCACGATAATAGTAAGAATAATGGGTCACACTTTCGTTTGGGGACCAATTCTCACCATAAATTGCGACATTTGCCTTACTAAACTCCCAGTTTGCCATTTATTAATAGTATTTGGTAGTTGTTAGTTGTTTAAGTATGGGGTGGATTAAGGGATCTAAAACATGATCATACAGAGTAAGACATTAATATGTGCTTTACAAGTACGTATAAACAGCCAATGTGCTAGTAAAATGTATGCTAGGAAGCAACTAGTTAATAGTGAGAATCGGTTCTTAAACAAAAGTGTTACTGAATTAGGCCTATGTTATATGATTGTGTGTCATTTTGAACATACATGTTTAGTGGCATAATAATGCAAAAATCAATATTGATGCAGGACACTTTTTATTTTTCTCTCTTCTTTTTTGGCTGTGGTGAAGTTTCCTCTACTTCTCTCCCGCTGCAGAAAAGCACATCCCTCCTCAGAAATCCTATTAAATGGAACTGATTTTTATAAGACAGGGATTTGCATTTAAAGCGGCGCTCTCCTCTCTCCCCCGCTCCTCACTCTCTCTTTGGTTGTTAATCCTGTGATTAGCCGCTTGAAGATTTAAACTGCAGCTCCGCTTCTCATCTCTAATCATCAATCCCGCACCTTTACTCTCTGCAGAGTTACCACAGTATGTTTGTCTCAAACCCAGAGAGCTTCCAGTTGCATGTGCATGGTGGATCTCATGTGGAAGGAATCCTTTTTCAACTTTTATTCTTTCATGTGTGTTTTTTGTGTTTGAGTGTGTGGTCTGCAATTGCCCCGGTTGGTGATCCAAACACTGTGCAGATTGATAGGATGATAACAGCGCTCAAACAGCTCTTGTTGGGATTGGACTCCCTCTCTCCCTCTCTCTCTTTCTCTCACTTTCATGTCTTTTCAGCCAGTGCATCAGTGTCAATACTGCCCTGATGGATGAGGGGCTGACAGCCCAAGAGTCTCTTGTTTTATCTTTTTTCTCTCTGTCTCCATCGTTCCCTCCTACATGCCTCTGAAAGTGGTTGAGAATCACCGTTTAGCATGAGAGGAGACCTTTGACCTTACAGAGGCAGACACAATCTGCGATCTCGGAACTCCAATAATGCAGTGGGTCATTTCTGTAAGTGGACCACATTTGTGTTGTGACACGTTTCATAATAGAGTTGCAAAGAAAGTTTGGAAGGAGCGTGTTCAAGTAATCCAACCAATTACGACTTAACAGTGGTCCAGGATTGATTGCAACCAACTTGTAGAATCGTTTAGAGACACTTTACAGCCCTGATGGGATTCTTGGCAACCCTCATGCACTGCAAAAAATATTTTCTCAGTCTTATTTCCAGTAAAAATGACTAAATAAATATATTAAAAATAAGATAACTTTAGACAAGAAGCAAAAATTCACATAAATTGTTTTTTAGAGAATCTTGAATAAAGATTGTTCCAACCTTACTGGCAAATCATTTTATGTCGTTTTATGGATGATTATATATTTGTGGAAAATAGTTAGTGGTAGAAATGTGTGAGACTAATTGACCAAATGGAACTGCTTCTGCATTTAAATAAAATACATTATTGTGAAAAGTTGATATCTTGAGAAAAAAAAAAAGTAATCATTTCATTTCACCTCAGACCTTGCAAGCATGCATGCATTTAAAAAAAAAAAAATGTTATCTCTGTATAATGTCTAATAAATAGTGTTTTAAAGCACAGTGCCGCTTTGGTTACAGAGATAAACATAGTAACTGCTGCATTTCTGCTTGTCCCAAAGCGCCATCTACTGTCAGAGAGTGAATTAGCATTTTCATTCAGCTTTTGTTGCCATCAGTGTTGCAAATTGAACCATCTGATGGAAAATGAGAACAATTAGGATAATAAGGTATCTAGAATTATTTGTCTGTTTGATTCGTAGATAAAGTATTTCAAATGGATCCCACATATGCAATTTTTGACTGTCTTCTGAGGGTTTAATACTTTTAGACTGGTTGGTTAAAAAATTTCAGTTTAAATGTCAGTGAAATTAGGCCCAAGTCTGCTTCAACTATATGTTTCAACCTCTGCAACTTGTGTCAGGCTTAAAAGATTAGTTCACTTAAAACATTTTCATCATGTGCTCATCCTATTGTTGTTCCAAACCAATAAGACTGTTTTCAAATACGAAACCCAAATGAAGAGATTTTTAATGGTGTTTCAGAGATTTCTGTCCCACCGCTGAAAGTCCATTTAACCAAAACTCTCAGGTTTCATTAAAACTATTTTCAAGTTTTGAAGTCTTGTGGGTTTGAAATAACACAATGGCTAGTAAATCATTTTTTTTGTGTGAAACAATCCTTTAACACGGTTTACTCAAGTAGAACGAGTTCCAGCATCCTTGGTCCTAGAACAACATTCTTATTAATCCGGGATTTTGGGGTTAGGCTTTAGTTTGTGGTTAGAGGCTTGAACAACTGCCTATAAGATTTGTAGCTGGGACTAGGGTCATGATTAGAGTTCAAACTATTTTAGTTTTTGATAGTAATGTTGTTCCTAAACCAACAAAAGACTTGTACTGCTTGTGAAAATGCACACTTTGCCAGAGTCAGATGCCGCACTGTTTGTCATTTACACTCTTAGGAGTTATATCTTGCCCAGCCTAAAAATGAGTCCATTTACTCTCTGGCTTTCAGGTCTACTGGAGATACTACATAGAAATGAGCTGCTGGTTCTGGTATCAGTTGATTGAGCAGCTCTTGAAATATACTTTAGCAAAAAGCTTGGCTTGTGTGACACGTAATATTCCACAGTACACCAAAATGAGATTGTCTGTTTGTTGATTAGATGTTCATATACAAAGACACCAGAACCTGAATGAATTATCTTCAAAAACAAAGCTTAATTGCACAACAGTTTTTGTAAATCAAACTATAAAAGCTGTTTTGATCATGAAAATCCTATTTTATATCCACTTCACATATATGTTTACTTTGCTACGCCAGTACGTTGTTTAGTGTCTGTAAACAACTCATTTTCTCTTAATTTCCTGTTGTGAGCTCTAAAGAGGTCTTGAAACTTTTTAGTCTGCTTTGATTCATAACAGCACTGTTCATCTCTTAGGCGCCTATGGGATGAAAACATTCTTGACCAGTTTTCTCGAAGATTTGTGTCACGTACATCAACAAATGTGCAAAACAGTCATGCTTTGCGGGTGCAGGAAGTTTCGTGAAGAGATAAACAGAGCAATGTGTTTCCATGTAAGGTATATGAACCTTTCCACTAATCTTGTCATTTATCACGTTATACTTTTCAAACAGAGCACAAGCATTCTCGTCTGAATCGCATGTTAGTTCCCCCATTAGGGCCCAGTGTGAGATCTCTCTTATCCCCCCAAAAATGAGCCTCATTCTGTGCCTCTCCCGAGCTTGCACTCCCCCACTTGCCCCCCGTTGGCGACTGCACATTCAAAGCCATTCGTCTTCTCTGCAGTTCACAGCACGTGCCTCCTGCTTCTACAGTTTCTCTCTCTCCATCCTGTATACCTGTGCAACCCCCTCCATCTCCTTCCCAAAGAATCCTTGCTGGTTGCATTTTTGTTGTTTCTTAATTAAATCCATAACCGGCTCTAAATATGGTTGGTTGATAGGAATGATGACACATCCTTTTTTAATTAATCACATTAAATACTATTAACATGCTTTCTTGTGAATTAATAACCCTGATTAATGCATTCACAGATAATCTACTCACGAAGACCCTTTGTTAAGACAGACGATTAAAAACAGAGAAGAGACATGTATTTCGGAAAGATCTGCACTTAGGTGTTTGGGTGCTCTTAAAATAGGTCAGGTGTGTGTGTGAAGCAGATTAAGTGTTGGCGTTGACATTAAGTGTTGGCACGAAAGCTTGTGTTTCTACACACATAAACTGTGGTGTCCACAGTCATTCTGGGTGGTGATTGGACATGTTTAGGTTTACATACACACAGTGTAAAAATGTACTGCATTCAGATTTTAGGTTCTACTGACTATTGTTTTAGTTGTGCCACATAACACTAAATTTGCCAGTTCAAATTAGTTTGTTTACCAGATGCAGAATGCCGCATTAATACAGTCAATTCTGAAAGGCAACTAAAGGTTTCTTGTTCTGCAAATTTTCAATTAGTAACAAATTTAATGTTAAGTGAAATATGGTGTCTATGTTTCTGAAAGGGCAATCACCTTACATAACAGATATTTGGGATATTATTTTAGAAGTTGTAACACTTAGCGCCCTATCATACACCCGGTGCAATGCGACGCAAGGTGCAGCGCAAGTGTGTTTGCTAGTTTCCGTCCAGCGCCACGTCGTTTAATGAGCAAATGCATTTGCGCCCATTTGTGTGCCCATGGGCGTGCTGGTCTAAAAAAAAGGTGTGTTCAGGCGCATTGCTGGTGCATTGCTATTTTAAGGAGCTGAAAAACGTCGGCGCTGTAGACCAACTCAAACCTGGTCTAAAGTCTAAAGTCAATTGCACAATATTTTTTTATTTATTTAAAGAGCGCGTTGGTAGAAAATGCGCCTCTGGGCGGGTCCACATTCAGCATTGACTTTGCTTATTACACACAGGGATGCGCATCACACAAACATGCCAAATATTGAAAACAAAAGGATTACACTGTAAAAGAATATTATTGTGTTGGCTTGCGCGCTTTAACTTTGCGCATGAGCAGATCGGTTTCTTCGCTTGAGAAGCGTTCAGCTTTTCCTCCAAAATATTTCGGCATGTAAATAGCGATTCACCCTGGTGAGAGTGCATCTTGCTCTTAAAGGGAATGGGAGATGACACTCTGATTGGTTTGTTGAACATTACGCCCATTACTTATTAAGAGAATAGGGACAACTCATTGCAAAAATGCGCCCCAGTGCACTGACCATTTTTCTGTCTTTAAAATAGCAAAAGTAGATTTGGACACGCCCTGAGTGCACCTGCGCCGTGCGCTTTACACTTTGCGTTTAGATCGTTAAAATAGGGCCCTTCAACTTCAAGACTGGTAAGAAAAAAAAATAGCAAAGTGTTAATGTTTAACACTCCTTTATTTTGTGTTATGGTCGTCAAAAAATGCTAGTTATTGTTATTGCATTGGACAAAAACCTACTAAACCATTTTTAAAGGGTTAAAATAATCCAGTTTCTTATGGTTTGTGACTCAAAAGTGTGTGTTTTTCTTGTTTTAGTCCAAACTGCCACTTGGACTTATTAAACACATTTATTTAGCTGAATGAGTACATGTGAACATTATTTTTTAAAGGTAATAAACGTTCACATTAAGTATATCCCATTTCCATTTAATTAAAACAGAAAACTTTAATATATGACACATCAGGACGTCCCCAAAGGGGAATGTTTGTCATATTTAGCTCGCTTCATGGGGACAAATTTGTCCCCAAAGAGTAGCTAAATAAACACACACATGAATGAAGCGTCATATGAAGTCATAATGCTTCACTTTAATGTCTTTTTATGAATTTGTTCTGTGTAAGCACAAATGGTTTTGTCATGCTCATGCTCTCTGATCTTCACTGAAAGCCTGGTTAGAAATTGAGGGATCAGAAAAGAAAAGAGATAGAGGAAACAAAAGATTGAAAGAGGAGAGTCATGCAGAGAGTGTATTATGTATCAGATATCTGCTGGGGTTATGCTGGGCCTGTGCGTGAGTGTGTGTGTGTGTGTGTGTGTGTGTGTGTGTGTGTGTGTGTGTGTGCGCATGCAACAGACACGAACAGTCTGCTTTCTCTGTTCACACACCGATCAAACCAGCACGCCTCCTGGCTCCTACTGACACTTACTCAATGAGTGTGTGTGTGTGTGTGTGTGTTGGAGTGGATATGATTAAGGGTCAGTTTGTGTGTGTGTGTGTGTGTGTGTGTGTGTGCTCATGATGTAGCCATATGGGGATGTAATGATAATAAAAGCTGTGATGGTAGCTGATGGCCTGCACATCAATACAGCTCAAGAGTTCAACAGATTGCAAAGGAAGTCCTTGGCTATGCTGGGAATGAAAAATTAGCTTACAGCATACTGTGCGCTTCAGTATATAATGCACATACACTTTTGTAAATAGTTTTAACTTTTTTATCATATTTCGTTTAAAATATACTTACTTACACAAGCTTATCAATTAATAAATCCAAATTGGTTGATATTACTTCTGTTTTATTCAGTAAAGGAAATGTGAGGTCAAGTTAAGTGTATTGTATTGGAGTATATATGAACGATTTGGTGAATGTAGACTGTTATTCAGATGCAAACAGAAATTCAGATGTTGTGCTCAGTAAATACATAGTAAGCTATAAGTATTGTTAAAATCTCTTTTGGAAATGGGTGCTTCACATTTAAATGCATGCAAACTTTACATTTAAGGCCCCAATAGAATACATGATTTTTGTTCCACCCAAGCTTGACTTCAAGGATATTCCAAATAAAATTCTCTCTTAATGCAATGCAACGTTCTTAGGTTACCAGAAATTATCCTATAGCCTACATTTAGCTTTCTACTTCTGCCAATTGTGCTTAGGTTTTAAATTCCTAAAACATGTGTTCATTTGTGCAGATTACCATGATGAACAAAACATGCCAGAAACAAACTTTTGCTTGTCACAGAGTTTATATTCTGCAAGAATCCAACAGGCAACAGAAAAATACAATACACTGAAGTTTGCTGCTGCCAGAGTAACGCAATAACGCAAGTTAAATATGTACCTCACACCATACACTTTCAACGCACCTGGCAAACATTTGCATTTGCATACTTAGAGTATGTTTCAGGCTTTACAGTGTTTCTGTGTCCAAAAGCAAACAATTTCTATCTTTTTCTCTCTCTTTCTTTGTAATTTTCTCCCAACAGCAATACAAGTGCAAACACCGTCTAGCGTGCGTTTGCTGAAAGGCTGACTGCTAGGAAACGAATCCACACTCAAAGATACGTCAGCCTAAATGAAATATGTAAACAAGTTGAGACAAGAGAAGTATTGTTCATTCGTTTAGCATGGACTTAGGAGCAGTCCACTTTCCTTTCACGTGTCCCAGTCTGACGACGCCATAGTAACAGGAGCAAATCATTACTCATGGTGGTCTCTTTCAAAGACAAAGCCTTGTTTTCATAAGACAGCTTGAGAAATTGGATTTTGTCCGTGCAAGTTGCAGATGTTTCATCGCTTCACCGAGTTAGGCAGGTTGGCTTATCTGCTTATGTTGTAAAAGGTGTGTGTGTGTTTTGGTATAAATCAGTAGCCAACTTATTTTTGGTTTCTTTTTCTTAATGGTGTAAGAATTGGACGGTCATCTTAAAGTGTACTTAAAGAGAGATGTTTCTTTATACATTTTCTAAAGTGCACTTTGTAGTAACGTCAAATTATACACTTTTCTTTAAAGCATATTTTAAGTCATGTTTTAATAATGTTGTCATGGTTTCAAGAAATACAATTATTTTGATGTGTCGATTAACATACTAAAATACGTTAAGTACTTGATCATTACAGTGTACTAAACTGCAACATCATTACAAATGTGTACAAAAAGGTTAAATAAATGACATACAAGTTTCAATAGAACATTTAAAGTATATTTTAGCTTATACTAAAGGCGTGTCAGTAAATTCAGCAATACACTTCAAAAGACAATAGTAATTATGAAATTAGATATAAAGATGTACTTTGGTGGGTCAAAATAGCAATCTGAAGTTCAGATGATTGCATTTAATATAAATTGCAACTACAATAAGTGATCATTTAATTAACATGCAATTAGGTGTCCAAAAATATATTATTTCTGTAATATGAACTCTTCATTTTTATTTTTTTATTTTCTTAAGTATACTAAAAAAAATTGTGTGAACATGTACTTCTTCATAATGGTACTTCTGTTATCTGACAGTGAAACAAAATATTCAACAAAAAAAAAACTTTATGCATCATAATTAAAACATGACAAATATGTATCACATATGAATGTCTGGTGGTTAGAGGGAATGAAAAATAAGAGGGCTGGATGAAATTAGCCAGAACAGAAAGCCATTTGAGAGGCTGAATAAGTTATCGCACTTGATGAAAGATTACAAAGAAGAACTTTTGTTTTCTTTGGAATAACTTGTTCACAATAACACCAGGAATGTTTACTGAAAAAGTAAATATGGCCTGTTTTCATCTCCAACTAATCGTTTAGACAGATTTAGACGGATTTTGCAAGTGTGTGGTTTGGTACATTCCTAGTAGAATCATCTGTAGTCCAGGTGTGCTTCAGTAATAAACCATTAGACACACAAACACACCGTCACGCAACAGTACTCGAATTAAATGCTCATCTCTCTTCACTATCTGTTCATCTCCATCCATCTCTTCCTAATCCCTGTTTTCCCTTTCATCTCCCCTCTGCCACTCTTTCTCCTTGGCCTCTTTTTTTCACCACCTTTACATTTTCCATCCCTCCCCCTCCTTTCACTTTCTCCTCTCTCTCTCTCTCCTTCTCTTTCAGTAATTGGCACTGTCTCTTTTCCTTAATTAAAGTGAAAGACTAATTGTAGCCTGGTGCTGGTCTTCTGTCATTTACCTTTGAGAGAAAGTGAGGATGTGTCTATAATTAAAGAGGTTTGGAGTGCACACAGGAAAGACTGAAGGCATGATATCAGCTCAAGGTCACGTACCACAGTGTGTGATTTACATTCAAGATTTCTGGAAGAAAAATAATTCCTCAACTATCTCAACTGTTATTCTAAGATAGCTATGAGATTAAGTAGAGAGTAAATGGAGACTTTTGCCGTGGGGAAAATCAAAGTCGTTACACAATATCGCTCAAATCTTGCAAAATACCAATGGCTGGTTGCTTTGATTAAAATCTCTTAGGACTAATTGAGTTTGTTGTCTTATTTTATGGCGGCAGTTTACTCGATTAAATAAAAATATAATATATATACTATTTTAATTAATCATTTTGAGAATTCTAAGTTTCCCCAGCACTGAAAAGCAACCTCTGAGCAATACAATTTTCCATTGAGCTTTTCTAGACACACACTCATACAGAAGACAGACATAAATGAGCCAGAAACGTGAAGCAGACAAACACTCATCCTTTATCTGCAGAGGTGAGAAACAAACAAGACGCTCATACACACGTCTTAACATGCTGACAAGCTCAGACACAAATACAGAGTCACGTTTGCCATTATTCATATAATAAAAGTCAGGAGATATCACACACACACACACACACTACTGTTCAAAAGTTTGGGGTCAGTTAGAGTTTTTGTTTGTATGTTTTTAAAAGCAAATAATACTTTTATTAAGCAAGGATGATTTAAATTGTTCAAAAGTGACAGAAGGACTCTTATGATGGTCCAAAGGATTCTATTTTAAATAAGCGTGCTTCTTTTGAACCTTCTGTTCATTAAAGAATCCAGAATGCTCATGGTTTCCACAAAAACATGAAACCGCACAGCTGTTTTCAGCACTCATGATAATAAGAAATGTTTCCTGAGCACATGATTTCTGTCGTGACACTGAAGACTGGAGTAATGATGCTAAGAATTCAGCTTTGCATCTCAGGAAAAAAATTACTTTTTATTCAGATAGAACACAGTTTTTTTTTCAAATTGTAATAATATTTCAAAATATTACTGTTTATCATATTTTTGAATGAATATATGCAGCCTTAGCAGAAGAGACTTCTTTCAAAAAGATTTTGAATAGTGCTTTTGAATAGAAGTGAGCGCCAGGTGTGTTCACTACTATTCAAAATCCTACGGTTGTCACAAAAGCCTCAAGTTATCTTTTACTTTCCTACCTAACCAACTGGAATATTATATTGCTCTTTCAAAGCTAAGGAGGGATAATAAAGTGCACAATTTCTCAGATTCTCTGATCTCTTAACATTCCTTAAATAAGTATTGTATTGGCCAGATTAAATAGATCATAAATAAAGAATTTGATGACAAATGTTTATTTAAAATTTCTGATATTTTATTGCAGATATGACATTTTGGCAAAACGGAGTGTAGTTTAAGACATTAAGATCTCAAAACATGACACTATTTGGCTCTTTCAGTCAGAAATCGACTTGAAGTCCCCATTAGCTCTCCATTTTATGTCATTGCTTCCTATGAGACACAGCCGAGATGTAAAAGTCTCACTTGCGAATTTGCTGCCGGTTTATCACTGAAGTGCATTTAGGTTAGATTTCATGTGAGAGCCGTGCAGTACAGTGTCTGAACAGGAGCACTGCATTAAACAGATCAAAAAAATTGCCCACCGGGAGCCTAATCCTGTAGAACAGCAGCCGCGACTGATGATATCAGGCCAGAGACGTACGGACAGATGTGTAGGTGTGTGTGTGTGTGTGTGAGTGTCAGGTGAGTGATAATCCTGGTGTCTAACCTATTTTTTGAGACAAGCCGTAAGGAGAAACACACTTTTTCCTGGCCCATTATAAGTAATGATAGAGTAGACAGCAGGATATAGACCACTGTAATTACATACAGGCACCCACACACAAACACACACACACACCTCGTAACAGGCCATAATCTATCACCTCACACACCGTAGTCTTCACTAACCTGGTGTTCATACACACATGCTTCATGGATGAATCTCCAGGTCATAATTCATACCAACAAGATAATAAATAAATAAATAAAAAATTAACTTAAAAACAACAATAACAACAACAACAACACAAAACAAATTTAAATTAAACTTTTTATTTTAAATATTATATTTTATTTTAGGACCATTAAGATTTATACTTTCAGAGTTTTTACTTTTGGGTTATTTCCATTTCTTTTATACAGTTTGAGAATATATACGTTAATACAAGGTTTTATGTATATATATATATATATATATATATATATATATATATATATATATATATATATATATATATATATATATATATAAACACAATACAATATTTACAAAATATATACAAAAATATTATGATTAAATATAAAAACTAAATATAATTCATTATGAATTCTCAACTATGAGAATAAAATATTTGTTATTTTAATATTATTTCTACATATCACTTTTATTAATATTTTGAATTAAACCATATTTATATTTATAGTCAAATTCTATATTTTATAGTTTTCATTTTATTTGTTTCATTTAAAAAAGTTGTGCTTTTTGCTTTTAAAAAAATATTACTTTTTGTCTTTACTTTTGTAACTTTTTTCTTTTTCTTTTTTTCCAGTTAGAAATTGCTTGAACTAAAAAAATCTAAATGAAATTAATTAAATAAATATTTATATTTAATTAAGTTTGATCTTCAATGAACATTAATGTTGTATCATATTTCAGTAGTGAGTTGTTAATATTTATATTTGTTTTTAATATAGTAATGATAGATGTTTATATGTTGATAGAGTTTGAGGGGAAAGTCAATTTAATGAAAATCTCAATTTAAAAAATGTCAAAAGTATGCAACAGATAATTTATTTGTTCATTCTTTTTATTCTCTTTTTTTATTTTTTTTTATTTTTTTTGTGGGGTGAAATATGACCTGGGCATGTTCTCGACAGGTTTCGTGAGATTCACCTGTATGTGTGCATGTGCATTTTAGTGTATTTGAGTCTGTAATTTGTTTCCCCTCTGAACTCGGAGCAAAACTCACAGTGGGAAATCACCGGCAGAAATCTGTCCTGTCTCATCTGTCTCTCCCTAGCTCTCTCTTTTCTGCTCACATCTCCAAAAGCTCCCGCCCTGTGTCCTCCCTCGCCCAGCACTCTTCCCCTCTCATCCCTCTTTCATCCTCCCCTCCGGCCTCCCAGGCGCCGCTCGCTTTGATTCTTCGAGCTGGACGGCGGTTATCAGCCGGCCCCAGCCTCTCCACATCAGAGGTGGGAGAGGGATGGAGGGAAGTGCGGAGAGATAAAGAGCGTGATGGGGACATATGGAGTTATTGAGAAGAGAAATGGAAACGGATGGATGGCAAGAAAGGAATGTGAAATTTGAAAAGCAGGAAAAGCAAAAGTGATGGGGAGAATAATGAAAGCGAGAGAGAGAAACGTCTGGAAGATGGATGGCGTTAGGGAGGAGTGTGTGGAGGTGTCACTGAGTGAGAAAGAGCACATGCCAGTGTTCTCCCTGAGGCCCTGCTGCATGCTCAAATACCGAGTTTTGATTTTTATTTTGAATATTGATTCGATTCTGAGGTGAAAACCAACAATAGGAAGCTTCCAGTCCCCAAGACAAGTTCTGACCCAGATACATACAGATAGAGGCTCACCGGGTGTGTCGCAGTGATGTACTACTGTACTACTCATACTAGTCTTGCATTAGGTATACTTTATGCAGTATGCTAATTTTCTATACAGACAAAATAGGGTTGAAATACTGCATTTGCTTAATATACAGCTAGACACTTCTGTTACTATCATTTTATTACAAACTATTAAAGTATTTCAATATTTTTATTTTATTTTATTTTTTTTAAGTTTGTCATTTTACTCGGTTTTTTAAGTTTATGTAGTATTTATTGAGTTTTTAGTTTGAGATATTTAGCACTTCTACTAAACTAGACGAAGATGAGAAATAAAATTATGAAATAAATTTACATTTAAATAATATATATTTTTTAAATTTGCATTTCCTTATAGCTATTACAAGTACTTTTACTAAATTAAAAGTGTTGTTTTGGCAACGAGAAGAAATAAAATATATATTTTTAATATTTTATTTAATTTTATGTTAGATAATGTTTATTTTATTTAAAGCAATGAAAATGTTTTTATGGTTTTAGTTAACAATAATACAAAGCGCACATTGTAAACCATCAAATTCGAATTTCCTTGCGACAAACTGCTTTTTATTTTATCATTATTATTATATTTTATTTGATTGGAATTGCTAAACTAAAGACATTTTACATACATAAAACTGTATTTTAAGTTGCCATAAAATGGAAATTTGCCCTATCTGTTTTTAAAAAAATACTTCTTATTAAAATATTGAACTAGTCATCATATATTAGTTTTTTTTTTTTTTACCTCATAATTTTTAATAAAATGTCAAAATGTCATAACTGGATCTTCCAGTGAAATGAAAGACTTCTCTCTGGTGACATATGCAGGATTTCTCCAATCACTTTAACCCCGCCTCTTTCTTAAAACCAAATGACAGCCAATCAGATAGAACTTAAAGCCCTACTTTTTTTTGTTTCAAAATACATTTCACTCGGATGTTCATCACAAAATAAAAATCAAACAAACTAAAAAAAGTGCTGTTTCTACTTCAGCTTCTTAGCGACTTCAGAAAAGGAACAATATTATTCACAAAATTAAACATCTAACATTGTAATATCATGTAACGACAATGTAGCATACTACATTTTTAAAGTGTTTACTGTTTTATATGTTAGACGTTATAAAGTATATACTGCACAGTGTGTAATATCCATTCGGAACATAACCAGTGTTCTCCCTGAGGACATCTGTGCTTAAACAACGTTTTTTTCCTAATGTCATTGAAGATTTTCTGAGGTATAAACCCACAAAAAGCTTTCTCTCCCCAAGACAAGTCTCGACCCAGATACATGCAGACAGAAACACATCGATTCCATCTCTGTATGCTAAACTCTAACACTCATGGGAAAAGCACATGCATAAAAGAGCAATAAAGGTGTTCCTCCTTAGAGACGAGGATAAGAAATGAGATTGAACAAATAACGCCAGGAAAGAGAGAGAGAAATATATTCTGTGCTGGTATTTTTAGATCAAAGGATCTTTGTGATTGGAGCCGGTTTGAACCGTGTGGTGGCTTCGGGTGGTCACATGACCAGCGCAGCTCCCATAGCAAGAACCTCAGGGCCAGATATGTGCGCGGAAGTCTGGAGGGGGTGACTGAATGAATGCCTGATTAAAACCCATCAGCGCCATCAATAAGTAATGACCAACAGCCAGTTCAAGCAAAAACGCAATCAAGAGCAGAGAGAAAGAGAGTGGAAATGGATGAAAGGAAGGATGTTCACTAGAAATTAAATGACCATCATTCACCGCTGGGTTGAAACTCTATATAGTGATTTTGTATTGTCGCTGTATATGTGTGCGAGTGTAAAATTAGGCTATGCCCTTGTTCCCATGTCCGTCGGTTTCCCTGTGGGATACTGTAGCTATGCAAGTCGATATGAGAGGGAAAAACGCCCATAGTTTCTACATTTGTTTTTGCCAAAGCTTCTGCTGGCCATGATTTGATAACCAAACCATCTAACCTCAGGGAACTTCCCTTGCCCTCTGTGCGCTCGGAGGAAAAATGTCATTGCTCAGATGTTGCCTTGTCATACCGTGCTGAAAAAACAGCAGATCTGCATGAATTTCCATGGGTTTTAATGGTCGCTGCTGCTTTTGCTAGTGGAGCAGCGAAAACAAATGCTGTGGTGAAGCGGAGGACTGAGGAAATCTCGATCTTGAAGCCACGCTAGTTAAAAAACATTATTGAATAAGATACTACAGTCAAAACTATAATCCTTTATTTTCCATGTGCTTTAGTGTGATAGTCAACATATCAAAATAAGTGTACTTCTTTAAAGCAAGATAATTTAAAATGCACTTGTAACATTATTGACATTATTACCAGTTGCACTTTTTAGCGTATAGTGCACTCAAAAAATGGAAATTCTGTCAAAAAGAAGATATTTAAAAAAAGAGGTTGGTAACCAAACAGTTGATGGTAGCCATTGACACTTCCATAGTATTTTTTTACACTATGGAAGTAAACTGGGACTAACAACTTTTTGGTTACCCACATTTTTGATGAACTATCCCTTTAAGAGTGTTAAGGAAATGAAAGTGTCTTTCTTTAAGTAGACTTATGTGGCCTTATGTGAATGTATCAATATAATATTATCTATAAGGTGTTTTTTCTAAATATTCTTTTACTTATAAACTACAAGTGCACATACAATACAATTGAATTTTTTTCAACATATATGTTTCTTACTCTTTTTTTTACCAAAAAAAGGAAAAAGACTGTTTTGAAGAATGTTCGTAACCAAACAAGTTTAATGGTCCACATTGACTTCCATAGTATGAAAAAACAGCATGGAATTCAATTTTGTTACCAACATTCTTTAGAATACCTTATTTTGTGCTCAAAAGAAGTTTGAAGTACACTACAAGTACACAGAAAATACAATTTAGTGCATTCTTTTTCACAAAAGGCAAAATTAAAGATTGCAATATCATTTTGAATTTTTTTCACAAACCGATTTCTCTGACTTGTGTTTGACAGAGGTCCTGATGAATACAAAGACAGAGACATCAGATCTGAAGTGGACGACATACTCTCGCTCTAAACCAGAGGTGAGAGCTGCAGCTCCAGCATCTGACCCTACATATAGAGCAAAAGCTCAGTGCTGACTGTATATTGTCACAGCTGATCTCCACTAACCAGTTGGTGTTCATGTGTCTCCTCTATGTGTAGTGGGAGGAGATCAGCGGTCTAGATGAAGACAACAACAGCGTGAGGACCTATCAGATCTGCCAGACCGACGGCGCGTCCAGTCACTGGCTGCGTAGTAAGCTCATCGAGCGGCGAGGGGCGTCACAGGTGTACGTGGAGCTGCTCTTCACCATGATCGAATGCTCATCGCGGAACACACATCACCGATCCTGTAAAGAGACCTTCAACCTTTACTACTACCAGAGCGACACGGATGATGCGACAGCAACCCACCCAGCGTGGATGGAGAACCCCTATATCAAGGTGCACACATGCAGACAATCAGACGCACTCGAATGCGCATGGAAAACTGCAGAAATAAGAGATGTTATTTAGAAAGCTTGCTTGTAGTTATGAAAGTGCATTCCAAGAACACTTAAGTGGCCTTTTATTTCATTAATAGATATCATTTTGAAGGAAAAAAACCCTTTGAGGTACATCACAAGTGCAAATTTAGTACAATTAAGTGCACTACTATTTCATTTTAGGATATAGTGAAACTTAATCTATAAAATGAAAATGTCGATAGCATACCACA
Source organism: Carassius auratus (assembly GCF_003368295.1). NCBI lineage: Eukaryota > Metazoa > Chordata > Actinopteri > Cypriniformes > Cyprinidae > Carassius > Carassius auratus. The sequence goes on along the minus strand of NW_020528035.1, from coordinate 852,010 downwards.
TTCTTTGGGCTTTGGAAGACTTTGATTGTTTTTCAGTGTTTGAGAGCACATTGAGATCTCTGATTTGAGTTAATCTGAGTACAGTTTGAGATATTATTGAAATCTCTTAATGAGATATGAGATCAAGTTTTCTCTCTATTTAATCTCAATACTGAAAAACACAGAATATATTTGAGGTCAGTTGAGGTGTTCTCATTTAGTCTCATTGCTGTTTCATGAAGAAAAATCTATATGTAAATGAATCTCACCAGTTTTTGCCATTTCTATTAGGTGGACACGGTGGCCGCAGACCACCTGCTGCGTAAAGGTGGAGAGAAGAAGTCTAATGTCAAAACACTGCGTTTGGGCCCTTTGACCAAACGGGGAATCTACTTGGCGTTCCAGGCCCAGGGCGCATGCATGGCCCTTCTATCCGTGCGCGTCTTCTTTAAGAAGTGTCCGGCTCTCACGCGCTCACTATCCGTCTTCCCGGAGACAGTTCCACGCTCGCTGGTCCAGGAGGCAGTGGGCCAGTGTGTGGCCAACGCAGCACAGCCTGGACCCAATCCCAGACCGCCCAAGATGTTCTGTGGAGAAGATGGACAGTGGGTGGACCAGCCCACCACCACCTGCACTTGCCTGCCGGGCTTCGAGGCCAGCCATGGAGAGCTGGAGTGTAGAGGTGAGTGAGAATAGAACAGGCTTCTCTGAAACTAACTGGAGCTCTCTGTGAAGGTGATGAGCCACATTTCAGTTAAATTAAACAACGCTGGAAAATTATTTGATGTATCTTAAAGTGCTATTTAAATATCACAGAATAATGTGCTTAATATATTGTGCTTCTATAAATACCTTGGAGAAGCATTTTACACAAAAGTCGAAACAAAAAACCTCTCATGCTCACCAATGCTGCATTGATGTGATACAGTAAAAAACATAATATTTTATGAAATATCATCACAATTTAAAATAAATGTTTTCTATGTGATTTCTTTTTTAAAAAGCCAGTCTTTCTCCAGTCTTTAGTGTAACATGATCCTTCAGAAATCATAATATGCTGATTTGCTGCTGGAGAAACATCTAATATTATTATTAATGCAGAAAACTGTTAATATTAATGCTTAATATTTTTAAACACATTATGGATTTTTCAGGATTTTCGATGAATAGAAAGTTTAAAATAACTGCATTAGTGTATACTATACTTCTATATTAAAGCAATAAGCCCAGACAAGCCTTGGTTTACAGTGAATTTATAACAGCTAAGGGGCGTTGTTAGGCATGACGCAAAGTTTTTATTATTGCTTTTACAAAAGGGTTATTCCATATACGTAGTAAGGTTTCACAGAATAAAACACAGCAAATAAAGTGTAGTGACATGAATAAAAACAGTATTCTTCCACCAAACAATGTAGTTCCTCAGAACCAGTTGTGGTTCCAACAAAGAGTAGTAAACATAGGTGTAAGTTTGTTGAGTCATTTACAACAGCTTTGAATGTGGCTCAGCCAATCAGAATCAAGGAGCAGAACTATTCATTTTATGAATACTATTTTAAACATCTAAAAAAAATTACTAATCCAAAACTTTTGAATGGTAGAGTATATACTATTCCCATCTGATGATTAAAAAAGTGGAGCATTTTTAGTTTAATGTCTCCTTACTAACAATAAATACTGTAGTTTTACATTTTTAATACAGTCTGCTTAAATAACGAAACAAGATCTAAAATAAATTCACAGCTTACTTTAAGTTTGTCTCATAAAAATAGAAGGTCAGGTTGTTGTGGATAGAGTATTAAACACAGTGTGCTCTGGTTCAGTGATACACATTTTGACAAATGTAGCTGGTCAGCTGGATTTTCCATGCATACAAAACAGTTTCTTACTGTGCCCAGTATGCAGCAGAAAGCAAACCATTCAGAACATAAACTTCCATCTTTATACGTACTATCACAAACGTATCAACCTGAGAGACTGTCGAGTACAGAATATTTTGCACACACTCACAACCGTACCCTTATGAGTAAGTCTTGAGGATGTTTATTCTGACAACTGCTGCAACTTCAAACTGATAAGAGCCCAGAGAAACAGTAAAGGACAGATGGGACTGAATTAGACAAAGACTGTGACACTTGAGAAGGAGGGAAAACATTGACTGAACGCAAGGCAGAGCGAGAGAGAGTTGAGAAGAAGGTCTCACGGAAAAGCTGTTCAGACTTAGAGGAAAGAGATGCTCGCAGTGGAGAGATCAGGAGAGTGGATTACGGTGTATTTCATCAGTGTCCTACGGCTGGACACATTTTCATTCTCTATTACATTACAGTCCTGTGCATCTGGGGTGCATTTACATTTCTGCATATATCAGACACTTTTATCCAAAGCGACTTGAGCTGGCGCACACAGTACACGTCTGGCCACAGTACTGCCATTTCAGACAAATTGCAAAAGCGTTCTTTTTATCAAAGGGCAAAATCACCCGTCTTTGATCGTTTCATGTGACACGCTCACACATGACAGATTAATTACCTTTCTGGTAAATGTTAGTCTTCAATGTGTCTGATATTTTGGGTCACAAGACCTCCAGCGTGATTGCATTTATAACTGCCATCTTTTGAAGAATGAATAAGGCCACAGTGACACTGATTGGACAAATGCTTGCTTTAGGAAGTCTGGGACTGGTAAGATTAAAAATCTTGTTTTTATTTTATTTATTTTTAATGTTGTTGGAAGAAGTCTAAGTGCAGTGAAATAATATTGTAAAATATTATTAAAACCAGTTTTCTATGTGAATATATTTGCCATTTACTCCTTTGATCAAAGCTGAATTTTCAGCATCATTACACCAGTCTTCAGTGTCACATGATCCTTCAGAAATCATTCTACTATGCTAATTTACTACTCGAAAAAAAAAAAATGTTTATTGTTATTATGAATGTTAAAAAAAGTTATGCTGCTATATCCAGATTACATATCTAGTAGGCACTTATATAGCTCCAGCATAAATATACAGAAATTATTTAATTTTCATTATTTAATTGAAACTAAAACAAAAAAAAAGGAATAACTTGATGCAGCTAGATTCATCTGTTCATCCTCATCATACTGACAATACAACTTCATGCACATAAAACTAATTTTAAACCCGCCGGCTCGGATTCCAGTGTAAATTCATGGCTACAAACACGTTTTCCTTCATTTTTACAATGCTCAGCGACTCAAAATGATTTTCTGTGGTAATCGGCAGCATATGTTGCATGTGTGTAGGTTGACCGGGAATAAGATTTAACCGGGAAAATTCATTTAAGGACACGACTGATCTACTTTAATTCATGTAATCGCCATCTCTCAGTGGAGTGGATCAGTCCAAATCCTCCAGGTTTCAAATATGTCTTCAGCTCCTCAATGAAGGTTTTTTTTTGTGTGCAGTGGGTGGGGTGTGTGTGTGTCTGTGTGAGTGTTAAAGGCTGTACTCGTCTGTTAAACACTGCAGCTGTGCTTTCTGTGGGCGTGAACCCCTGGAGTTCACACACACACTCAATGACTTACTCAGCATTCATCCACTCAAACACACTACATCTGCTGTTCATCCCTTTCTTTCACACACCCACACACACAAAGGCAGCGCAAAGCCATAATAGTGGCGCCTGCGGGCAGGGATGTGTCCAGTACAAAGGCACTCTAATGACATGACCAATTAGGTATGGGCAGAGAGAAAAAGAGAAAGACAGAAAAAAAGACAATCCTGCAGTTTATTGGGCAGGTGAAACGCCGAATGGAAAGTGTGTGGTCACGAGGTCACAGGTGAAGGACTGTGAGGCCAGATAAGAAGTGGGTGTGTGGGTGTGTGTGGTGAACAGTACTAATGACTCCAATTAATCACATGCGGATTCACACATGTACAATCTCTTCTTTGTAATTGTGAAACTACTGCAGGAGAACCAGTGTTGGTATGGCACAGTATACAAGCTTTTGAAAGAAGACTCTCCTGCTCACCAAGGTGCACATATTGGATCAAAAATACAGTGAAAATATTAGTAATGTGAAATATTTTTGCAGTTGTTTTCCATTTTTGAATATATTGTCAAATCTAATTTATTCCGGATGCAAAGATGAAACTGCTGAACAGTAATGTTGTAGTGTTTTTGTTTAATTGAAACCATTATGTTTAATGCATTAGAAAGTTATTCATAAGGCACAACAAATAATAGATAAGTATTTTAATATATTATAATTGTAGATCATGCAATGTATTATAAGATGATTGCAACACATTAAAACTACTAACATAATGCCTTATATATATATATATATATATATATATATATATATATATATATATATATATATATATATATATATATATATACATGAGTTTTCACTAATCACATTAATAGTATCATACACTTTCAAGAAAACGTCTTCCTAGCTTTATTTAGTTGGAATGAGTTTTCTTAACAATATTGTAGTTGTTACCTTGAAGGGAGTTTCTGTTGTCTAGATCTGGGAGTTATAGACAATCTTGTGTTCTCAATGTGAGTCTTACGAAACCCAATTAATTAATTATGCAATTATACAATTATGTGTATAATTAAGGGAAGGAATGAAATAAGATAAGGAACGTGTCTGACGCTGCTCTGAGCGGTTTCATGTCATTTTCTTTTAACATCAGCGGGATTGCCAGCTGGACTCGCAGGACCACCAACCCAGAAAGCTTACAAAAAATGATTCTCCAGGCAGTCTAACAAGAAAATTAGCTTTAGTTATAGTGTTCAACGAAGGTTTAAAATAAATGAGGAGAAGAGTTGTGAAAACAATAACATAGCGCAATCACAGACATTCCTATCTGGACAAGATTAGTTTTCTCGGAGGACCCTCTGGTAATAAAAAAAAAAACACAAGTAATTTGCTCAGTAATATTTTCCTGAGGTCGTGCAAGAAAAACAGATATGTCCAAATTGGATGGGATTAAAATCAGTGTGTGTCTATGAAACACAGACTTGCCTTGGGCAAAGGTACTCAGAAGTTATATGCACTACCGTTCAGTAAGATTTAAAGTCAGTACGTTTCTTTTTCTTCCTTTTTTTCAGCAAGGATGCAAAACATTTTATAAGAAGTGACAGTAAAGTTATCAACAATGTAATTTTTTTTTTCTAATAAATGCTGTTGTTTTGAAATTTCTGTGCATCAAAGAATTTGGTTAAAAAAATACGAAGCTATTTACGAAGCTACAGTTTTTAACATTTCTTGAATCGTCTTATAAAAATATTTCTGAAGGATCATGTGACACTGAAGTAATGATACTGGTAATTCAGCTTTGAATCACAGAAATAAATTACATTTTAAAATATACTCACTTAGAAAACTGTTATTTTAAAATTGTAATAATGTTTCACATTATTGCTGTTTTTACTTTATTTTTGATCAAATAAATACAGCATTGGTGAGAAAAAGAGAGATAAAAAAAAACGAACCCAAAATTCTGACCGGTGTTGTACCATTTTGTTGAAAAAGGGTATATAATCATTGATGCATTTCTTAATCTGTCCATCCGTGGTACAAATCTTCAACACAAGACACTGATATGGATTTCAACAGTAACATCATTTTTGTGTCTTTAAAACCACAAGAGGCCTGAAGATCTTTATCCTTCAGCGAGTAAATTCACAGACATTCATTATGGAAACGATTTGAATAACACACACACACACACACACACACACACACACACACACACACACACACACACACACACACACACACACACACACACACACACACCAGTGTAAAGCCTCTTTAACTAGGAGGATAATTCAGACCACATGTGTTTTGGTCTGAGTGAAACTGATGTTAATCAAATCCAGATGTGTTTCCATCAATAAAGGGCTTGTGGAGAACTGATTATGAAATGCAACTGGTCAGGCAAACTTGTCTGTATACCCGTCTTTTCCAGTCTCACGAGACTCTGCTTTGCTCGTTCATGTGTGTCTGTATGTGTGTAGTGTTCTGTTTACGTAGCGTCAGAGAAAAGACTACTAAAGTTTCATGGGTGACCTGCATGCGTGTGGGTTTTATCTGCTGAAAGTCTGTGTTTGTGCGAGGCTATAATCAAGCGATTGAATAGCTAAACATGCAGAAGAACATGATCATATTTCATATCATACACCAGACGTTGCCACACAGAGATTCAGAAGCGGTTTTTATCCCGAATCAAACTATCATCAACTGAAATAGACACCGGAACATGTTTAGATTCGTTGTCTAAATGATTGTTTAAATGTTGATGCAAAAAGACAAATGAGGGTTGTGCTTAAGACAGCAAGTTCTTGAGAGAGGGGACAGAATGTGTGTGTGTGTTTATTTGATGGGAAAGTGTGTTTGTGTAATCATAACACAGCACTCATTCCCACAAAATCTGTTGTTTCTCTGTTGTACTGAAAAGACTGTGGTGGTCAAGACTGGTTAATGTAATGCAGGTTAAGCTCACGATTAGCATCCCTACTGTTTTTTTTATGTATCTCTTTCTCATTCACTCTGTCCAGCATGTCCTCTGGGTCATTTTAAGATGGGATCTGGTCCTGGCCCGTGTTCTGTGTGTCCTGACTCCAGTCACTCAGGAGAGATGGGATCTGCGTCCTGTGTGTGTCGCCCTGGTTTTTACCGTGCCCCTACCGACAGTCCAGATACACCCTGCACACGTGAGTACAGCTGCTCTCCCTCAGCCATATAAAGACTACTGGATCATATTTGATATGCACATTTGTAAGGCCTCTCAAATATTAACATGATCAAAACTGAAAAACTTGTTTTACACAATCTACTATGACTTCAATCTAATACGTCCCCTTTCAGGTCATGATTCAAATGTCTTTTTACTGTGAAATCTTCACTGATTTTTAGGAAGCAAGTATAAGAATAAATGTCATGTTATTAAAATATTTCAAGGTTAACGTTTCCCGAAGCATTTTTAGATGTTAAAATGTGAGTATCAAATATGATCAGGCCTTTGAGGAACTTTTCTTAGTTCATCTCTGTCAACATTGCATTATATGTTTTACCCCACACTAAAAACGTCAGAGCTTTGACCGTAAAACTAAGCTTTTAAACATCATCTTGGGAAATAAAAGGGTGACAACTGATATTTCTATGCATACTGAAGATCTCATTGATTTACATTACAAGCTATCAGAATTTAATCTTCAGTTTGGCCATATAAATATCAAAATTTGCTCCAGATTGCGTGTTTTTGCTCAGTTTGGGCTTCTGAATAAAACTGGGGTGATGTTTTATTTTCTCCATGAAATAAGCTCTAAAAGCCTGATGCATCATGTATGATACTCAGCGAAAACACATGCTAATAAACCTTTTCATTTCAAAATATTTGATTTTTCTGACTATTATTTCATATGTCAGGTCTTAACTCCCCTTTCTTTGTCGTCTTCTAATTCCATACTAGTCTGCTCTCCACCTTCTTGTGCTCTACATTGACTGTTCTGGTCTTTTTGTTGCTTTCTGGGTATTACAGATGTGTCATGCAGATGAATGAACTGTGACTGTAATTCAAACGTCCTGTGCTCGTTGTCCTTTTCAGGTCCGCCCTCTTCCCCGCGCAGCCCTGTTCCCCAGGTCAATGACACATCTCTCACGCTGGAATGGAGCGAACCGTTAGACAGCGGGGGCCGTACGGACCTCACCTACAGTGTGGAGTGTCGAATGTGCTCGGCCCCTGGGGGCTCCTGCATGCCATGCGGGGATGGTGTGAATTACCGCCCATCCCAAACTGGGATCCAGGGCCGGCGTGTGAGCATCTGGGGTCTCCGACCTCACACCACCTACAGCTTTACCGTGATGGCCCTCAACGGGGTCTCTCCTTTGAGCCAGCAGGGGCCTGCGGGGGAGACAATCAACATCACCACCAGCCCCAACGGTGAGACAGAGAGACAGTGAAGGTGCATATGAATGACAGCTGTTGTTTTAGTGGAGTGTGTTAATTGCTTGTGTGTGTTGTGTAGTTCCTGTACTGGTGTCGGGTTTAAGGAAGGGCACAGCCACAGAATCCAGCCTGACGCTGCACTGGAACACACCGACCCAATCACACTACAGGATCCTACAGTACCAGCTACGCTACTGTGAGAAGGTAAACCTAAAGAGAGAAATTTTCTTAACACACAATAATTACACTTTTAAAATGTGCATTACCATAAATGCGACTGGAAGAAATAAAACACTATACAAGTCTATGCAACACTACACCACACTAGAAGTGTGCTTAACTGAATTGAATGTGCACTGTGAACTTAAGATCTTTAAAAAAAAAATCTATCTTTATCTATTCTTATAGATAAAGAATTAAATTTATTTATTCTGTTTTGAAATCTAAAAGTTTGTATTTGAAAAAAAAGTGTCAAATTAAAGTTCATGTTAAATCATTGTTTCATAATATGTTGTTATAATAATACGTTTTTTAACTGTAGCTTGGAATTTAATATTGCATTTAAAGTTAATATATTTTAAATGTGAAATGTGTACTTAAAAATATATTTGAATACACAACATGCAAGTTTCAACAAAAATGACATTAAAGTATGTTAAAGTTGACCATAAATTTGACCATAAATTCTTTGGCAGCAATTATGCAGTTATAATGACTTTTACATATAAAGATCTAAGTCTTTCGAACTGTGTCAAAAAGCACTCTTAAGTTCAGCTAATTGTATTTCATAAAAAAATAAACCTAATGCATTTTTATTTAATTGCAATTAACATTTAATTTAATGTCCTAAAACATTACATTCAGGTTGTATGTATATTCTTAAAAAAAAAAAGTAACAGCAAGTAAAGTAATAAAAATATGTGCTTTACTTACACTCTTTACCTGTTATTGGTCACAGTAAATAAAGAGTACACAGGATTAACTCAGAAAAATGTGATTTCTCATCTCTGTAATTCAGTATTTTTTACCTCCATTATCTCTGCTCTCTTCTCTATTTTTATGACCTCTCTCTATTTCCCTGTCTCCATCCTGCCCACTCGTTTCATCTTTTTCTCAGCGCTTGTGTTTTATTGATCGCTCTCTGTGGCCCAGCTGCTCACTGTTTACAGTACAGGCCTGCCAGACTAATTAACAATTAATTCATTCAAACAGCTCAGAAATAGTACGTGGAGAATCAATCAAATGATTTTAATGCAAGATACTGGTGTTTGTTCTTCTGACAGGAGCGCGGTTCTGAGGAAAACTCCTGTCATTTTATGGAGAGTAATAACAACGAGGTCGTATTGAGCGACTTGCGCAGGGCAACGCAGTACGAGGTTCAGGTCCGCGCTCGCACCCTGGCCGGCTATGGCAGTTTCAGTCAAGCTGTCGTCTTTCGGACCCTGCCTGACGGTGAGAAAAGTTGCATTTAGAGGCACCAGCTCAGTGTTGTGGTAATTTATTAGTGCCCGACTTTTTTGTGCTCCAGAGTTTTGTTTGAGAAGGTGTTTTATTGATTTGTTTTTCCTCCTTGAATAGATCAAAGCAATTTTTTTATTGTATCATACCTTTTTCCGTTTTTAAATCATCTCTCTCTCACTCTGGCTGTCTGCCTCTCTCTGTTTTCCTAGAAGATGATTCCTCGTCTCCACTGCTTGTTACCGGGATCCTTATAGCCATGGGCATGCTGCTCCTCATCATCGTCATTGGTGCTGCGATCTACTGTATAAGGTACAACAAGAGACCAACAAGAAAAAAAGTCTACGTGGAAACTAGAAAGCTCAGGAGATTTCCACAGGCATCATCCACACATCCTCTGTCCATCGCATGCTTGCTTATTAAATATTTTAGTTAGAAATCTTAGTGTCTAACACATTTTATCATATTTAAATGTGCTGTTTTCAGCGTTGAGATATTGTCTCTTATCCTGGGTTAATAAGAGGCAACAATTAGTAATCCTTTTGTGGGTTAAGGACATGAACACTGACTTTGTGACACTTTTTTGTGAAAAACTGCATTTCAAATAGCATGTATCTGATTCATATAATAGTTTGGGTTCAGGAATACCTGTTTTATTGAGTAATGAATGATGGGCATTAAATGGGAAACCTGTTCAGAAACAGTATTATGTTTGCTCATATGATAAATGTTAGGTTAACTAAAACTAAAACCGAGGTTATCACCAATTATTAAAACTAAAAGTGAATTTTTACAAATATTATTTTACTTGGAATAAAATTAACACTCGCTGAAATAAAACAAAATATTAAATAACTTTTATTTCTGCTAGTTGCCCAAGTAACATATATAAAATAATAATCAAAATGCAACAACCTAAAACATAATACAAATTTTAAGTGAAAACAGAAAATATTAAAATCTAATTAAAATATTACCTAAAAGTATAATAGTATATCAGTGATACTAAAATAACTGACTAAAACAATAATAATAAAATTACAAATTATTTTCTGTAATTAAAGCAAAATAAAAACGAAATATTTTGTGTAGGCAATTAACTGAAATAAAATAATTTTATGTAGAAGTCCTAAAATTACTAAAACAATTAAAGCCAATCAGAAATATCAAAATAAAAAAAATTAAGCACACAAAATTACTAAAATCAGTTTTTTATGAATACTGTAATAGTATATAAATAATATTGTAATAACACAGTATGCGACACAACTCAATTTGCAGAGTTGCACTGATTTCTCCACTCAGCCAGAGTGAAAAAAGTCATTCTGTGTGAAACTAATTAAATAAAGTGAGTTTTCCTCTAGCCTTTTGTATAGCAGTTTGAGCTGAATGACCTAATGTACTCTTCCAAAGTGATCAGGCTGCCCTAACAGTTATTTCAGATACATTTGTGGGAACAGAGAGAGAGAGAGAGAGAGAAGAGAAGAGAGGAGAAAGGGGAAGTGGAGACAGGATGTAGTAGTCCCACCCCAGGCTCCACAGGCCAAATCAGCAGAACAATAGTCGTGACCCTGGGGTAGCACACACACACACACACACACACACACACACACACACACACACACTTCTTTAAGCACAAGTGTACTTAAACAATGAACAAACTTTTTACATTCTTACACTCCAGTGGACACACAAACTCAGATATTGCTGATAAATGGGACGCATGTATGTCCACGTATGCACAGTTAAGATTACAGGAGCATGCCTGTTAAGGGCTTTACATATATTGTTCACAACTGCGCACATTACATATACAAACTTTCACACCCAGTTAAACGGGGAGTCCCTACAATCAATCTCTCTCTCCCTGTCACACACACACACACACACACACACACACTGCGAGCCTCCGGTCCAGACCTGCCATCAGCACTGGGTGGGACAAATGCGGCTATTTTAGTCCTGGGAAATCAGGGAGAAAGATAGATGTGGGAAAAGTTTGTTGCTATTTCAAAACCCTGAGGTTCTAAGTTATGTTTATTTATTTTTTATAATCAAAGTATTAACTTTTGTTTTAGATGTTTCTCCTAAAATGCCTAAAGTAAAAAAAATCTGAATCAACTTGGGTGCTTTTAGGATTACTAGATCTTGCACGGTTATACTTCTCAAGTCAATTATGTTTTAAGAATGACTTTTAAGCAACGCCTCCCTTTTCCGTTTAACCTTAAGTCACAAACCAATAAGGTTCTCCGAATACAGTTTTGAGCCATTAGCAAGCATCCAAAACACAAAGAAGGAATGAGAAGGACATTCCGTGAAAAGAGAGAGAAGAAAATAACAAGAATAACAAGGAGAACGGGCGAGAACAACTTGAGTAATTTAAGATGGTGTAAGAGTATAATACACTATGAAATGGTCTGAATAAGGACCCAGAGCCTGAGGTGAGAAACAGACACACAAGAAAAGACACAGGAAGAGGAAGAATGGGGTGGAGAAAGGGATTATTGTATGCATTCATTTCATTCTTTGCTCTGAGTAATATGACAACAGAGGACAAAAACAAACATGAAACACAACAAGCATAAAGCCTCACACTGTGCCCAAACCAGGCATGACACAACAAGTTTCCAGTGTCAAGTAATTTTCCACCCTTGCTAAAATATACAGAATGCACACAAAGTTTACAAAAAACCTGACTCCCAATTGATGCAATCTAACATTAGCATGTGGCTAAGCTAATAACACAGTGCTCAAATGTATTGCACGATTATTTGGTAATACATTCTACAACTGAACTACTTTTAGAATCAACATTTCTTATTTAATCAGCTAAAAACCTAAAGGGAGTTTTGCTTTTGTCACCATTGTGTATATTATCAAAAGAAGTCCTTCATATTTGGTAACATTGTGTTTAGATCATTAAGCAGACACTGACTCAGTTTTCTGTTCACAGGAAGCAAAGTCATTTCAAAGATCCGGAAATGAGTGACAAAAATGGCCAATATCTCATGGGTCAAGGTGAGCACAGCAACACACACGCGACATTTCATAATTATACATTCTGGTCAAGTTCTGGAATTTTGGATTAATGGAGTTACTGACATTTTTCTCTCCAAGGAGTGAAAGTTTACATCGATCCATTCACTTATGAAGACCCTAATGAGGCCGTGAGAGAGTTTGCTAAAGAGATTGATGTCTCGTGTGTCAAAATCGAGGAGGTTATTGGGGCAGGTAAGACACAGTGTGTCTTCTTTTGGACATATTTCAATTTCAGCCATGTGAATGATAAAACAAAAGCATACTATGCTGAATTGTTAATCTGCTTCTTTGATATTTGACATACAGTCACATTAATATTGAGATTGTTTCAAAGCAGCTTCACACTATCAAACATTAAAATAACAGGGTTAATTTAGTGAAATTCATACATTTTAGCTGTAAAGCAGCTCTACAGAAGACAGTAGTGTCATTGTACTAAATTGAATGAATTTATGAATCTGTGTTGTTTAATTTCCATTCAACTGTGTCAGTATTACCAATTATGAATAGTTGAATACAGCTATGAGGGTTCACAAAAATAGACCTAAAAAGTATTGTTGCTCATGGCTTATTAAAGTCGCAACTTGTTAGGATTAACAAATTATTTGCATAAAAAGATTGCAAAGAGTCCCTTGTTTTGCTGTTCTCAGGTGAGTTTGGAGAAGTCTGTCGTGGACGGCTGAGGATTCCGGGTAAGAAGGAGAACTATGTTGCCATTAAAACTCTTAAGGGTGGATACACAGACAAGCAAAGGCGGGACTTCCTGTCTGAGGCCTCAATCATGGGCCAGTTCCAGCATCCCAACATTATCCACCTGGAAGGCATAATAACAGCCAGCTGCCCGGTCATGATCCTCACCGAGTTCATGGAAAATGGAGCTCTGGACTCCTTCCTGAGAGTAAGTATGCGCTGGATCTAGTTCTAAACGTTTGTTGACGAAACCATCTCATTGGCTCTCGTACACAGAGTCTGACTGACATGGATCTTTCTTTCTCTCCAGCTCAATGATGGTCAGTTTACTCCAATACAGTTAGTCGGCATGCTGCGCGGCATCGCGTCAGGAATGAAATATCTCTCTGAAATGAGCTACGTACATCGTGATCTTGCTGCGCGGAACATTCTCGTCAACAGTAACCTGGTCTGCAAGGTGTCTGACTTCGGCCTGTCGAGATTCCTGCAAGAGAATTCATCTGATCCTACGTACACCAGCTCACTGGTAAGAGCACATGCTTACGCAACGTTGAGTAGTTAATGCAAGCAGCCACGTTTAGCAATACAAGCATCATGATTTATTTGAAAATGCTTTTTTTCAGGGTGGTAAAATTCCAATCCGTTGGACTGCACCCGAGGCCATTGCATTCCGTAAATTTACCTCTGCATCAGATGTATGGAGTTACGGAATTGTCATGTGGGAAGTGATGTCGTTCGGAGAGCGGCCATACTGGGACATGAGCAATCAAGATGTATGTGGTTGTGATGTCTGACATTTTAATGCGATTGCGTTTTGTTTCACATTAAATTTGACTTTAGATTGATATAGAGATGCAGTAGAATTTTTGTCCACTATCTGTGGTTGATAGTTACTTTTGTTATGGGCAACAGGTGAAATGTCTCCAGATATTGCTTTTTGTTACACTATAGTTAAAAGGTATGGGGTCACTTAGTGTTTTTTTTTTTTTTCTTCTCTTTGTTGAAGAAATTAATACTTTTATTCAGCAAGGTCACTTTAAATTGATCAATAGTGAGAGCAAAGACATTTTTAATGTTTTTAAAAAAATTATATTTTACATCTAAAATCCTGAAACCCTAAATATATCATGTTTCCCACAAAATATGAAGCAGCACAACTGTTTCCAGCATTGATAATGATCAGAAATGTTTCTTAAGCAGCAAATCAGCATAATTTAGAATTATTTCTGATAATGTGACACTTAAGACTGGAGTCACGATTCTGAAATTTCAGCTTTGAATCACAGAAATAAATTACATTTTAACTTATATTCAAATAGACAATATCCATTTTAAATATTTCACAATATTACTGCTTTTATTGAATTAGTTATCAAATAAATGCAGCCTTGATGAACGAAAGAGACCCCAAACCAATCCAATTTGTAATGTTGAGTGGTGTACATTACAAAAAAGATGTTTACAATATCAGCCTAATCAGAATGAAACAATAATATTTTAAAAGTGCTAATATTGTCATTATACATGTGTTTTCAGTCATTTATCTTCCCTTCATTAACACAGTCTGTTTTACCCATCAGGTGATTAATGCCATTGAGCAGGATTACCGACTGCCTCCTCCTCCTGACTGTCCCACGTTCCTGCACCAGCTGATGTTGGACTGCTGGCAGAAGGAGCGGACGGCACGGCCACGCTTTTCCAACATCGTTTCAGCACTCGACAAGCTGATTCGCAATCCTGCCTCACTTAAAATCACCGCCCAAGAGGGGGCAGGGTACGTTTCATATCCATTACAGCCCTATATCACATATCATTTCAGTTGCTTCAAAAAGCCAAAGCAAAAGGTCCAAAAACCACAAAGATCTTTTTTACTACTTTTTTTTTTCAATGGAATGCATGCATGAAATTGCCAATTGATTCTTTGATTTAGAATCAAATAAATTCAAGGACACGTCACTTTTTTTAGTTCTGTTGCTATTGGTTTTATCTTACTGTCAACCCGAAATCAGTGTTGGACAGTAACAAGATTACTGAAGAATACACCGCTGTGCAAAAGTCTTAGGCCATTAGCATTTTCAAAAAAAAAATGTAAGCAATGTGATTACAGTAATGCATTTACCCAACAATGCTTGTCAATCAAGAACATAGCAGTTCCTGTTTTAGGTTTAGTGGCATCTCACTCTGTCCATCATTTCATTAGCTTGGCTCTTGTACACACAGTATGGCCTCTTGTATATTAGTCTTGCTCCTCCCCTCTCAGCATGTCGGCCTGTCAGTCTGTCAGTCAAGACTCAGTATGACCATATATATCTGTCCATCACATTTAGGTCTTTGCCCTCCCCCTCTTTTCAAGGGAAAGCTGTCAGAGTCTTCCTCTCTTTGACAGTCTTTCTACAGCTGTGTTCCTGCAGGCCGACTCAAGACATCATCTTAATATGGACAATTACATGCGTTTTAACACTTGGCTCTCTCTTGCTCCTCAGACCCTCTCACCCTCTGTTAGACCAGCGTTCCCCTCTGACGCCCTCATCCTGTGGGACAGTGGGAGACTGGCTGAGGGCCATTAAGATGGAGCGTTACGAGGAGAATTTTCTCCAGGCTGGGTACACGTCCATGCAGCTGCTCGCCCACATCACCACAGAGTGAGTGAAGATAACAGCACCATCATTCAACAACATCATTCATTTGTGGTGTATACTGGAATACAGTTATAATAGACAGCAACATAGTACTTAATTACAAGGGAGATTAAATTCCTCAGGGAAGAGTAAATAAATAAATTTGTCAAGTCAAATTTGTAAAAGTAACTTTATAAACAAAGATATGGAAACAAAGAAATTAAATTAAAATATATTATATTACTTATTTTTATGCATATAATTCCATCAAAAGTTTGGAATTGGTAAATAGTTTCTGAAGTTCACTAAAGCTGCATATGTTTCAACATTATACATATATCTAATTTGTCCCTAGAACATATTCATTTAATCATTTGCACAATTTGTTTTACTCAGTCAGGTATTAAAATAAAATAAATGTTATTAAACTGTAGCAAAGAAATTAAATAAAAAGATTATATAACATTACATTATATTACCTTTTTTAATGTTTTTGGAAGAAGTCTCTTCTTTTCAAGTCTGCCTTTGATTACAAATCAATCCATTTAATTAATAAAAGAATGGTTTTCTGTTTGAATATATTGTCAAATGTAATTTACTCCTGGGATGACAAAGCTTTCAGCATAATTTCTCCAGTCTTCAGTGTCACATGATCAAAAATCATTCTAATATGCTGATTTGGTGCTTTGAATTGAACTGATTCAGTGACAACTTTTGTGACAATTTTAAAGTCATGACGCTCAGTTTTGACTAGTTTAATGCATCCTTGCAGAGTTAAATTATTTTAACAAATTTGAATCCAAACCGTAGTGTATACCTTTTATTAATTTTCAATATTTAAACACCACAATCTAATATTTTCTAAGCTTATTCTCTGTTGTTTCATTAAAAATATATTTCTCTCTGCTTCCACCTCTTAGGGATCTGCTGCGTTTGGGAATAACTCTGGCTGGTCATCAGAAGAAGATTCTGTCCAGCATTGAGGCTCTTGGGATTCAAAACAAAACTCCAGGGAATGTGCTCTACTGAGTGAACCATCCACACACATAAACGCTTGTTGAGTTGCCCAAGAACCTTCATGTAACCTGCCCACTCACAATCAGGAACATTTGTACTTCCTTTTTTACCGGGTCGCTTAAGGATCAAATGGCTTACTTACTTCCAAGACTACCTAAAGGGAACCAGTCCAGAAACCCGTCGGAACGATCACTGTAATACCACTAATATTACAAAGCTACATTTGTGATATCAAACGGGTCTCGTAAGGATGTTACCTTCACCATTTCAACATTTTGGGGAGCCACACGATGTAATCCATAAGCAAAGACTTGCCCTGACATCATAATGCAAAGACAGTGATGAAGTATTTCCATTTTTGCAGAGTATTTTTCTAAAGGAGACTTTCATACTGAAGAGACTGAAAGAAGATATACAGCAAAAGATGAGACGTATGATCTTTATAATGCAAGAGTTTGGATACAAGTATTAGATTATTAACGACGACTTCTTCATCCTTCGTATTAAGGATGTGCTGTGCGTGAAGGGATGCATACTCACACACACTAAGTGCCAAGTAATTGGTATTTTGTTTTTAAATGATGCACTCTGTGTGTGAGTGTGTATGTGAGCAGCAATAAGAAAAACAAGCACAAAAGTCTTAGCACTTTTTTTCTGAACAGAAAGACATGTTTGACGCAGAGTTTCCATTGGTGGATAAAATATGCGATATATACATGCTTATACAAATACACACACAAACAAAGAGATCTGCAACACTTGACTGGCACTAAACAGAGACCAAATAAAAGACTGTCTGTTGTTTTAAGAGTAGCCGAAAGACTCGAAACGACCTTTGAACGTGTGCCATACTGTTTTGTTTATTACGGGAATGTTGTGCTGGTTTGACTCACCAACTTGAAGCTGGTGTCCATCATCAACTAACCACAAGATTCAAAAGCCACCCCTTCATACCACACATGGGTTTGTGGGTCGGAGGATTTGGTCTTCACATTGGAGACCCACATGAACAAACTAGGGACTTTTATTCTTTTGCCTCTTGGTTTTGTATAAATATATATTGATTTATGTAAAAAGATTCATTTTCTTTGTCAGTGTAATCTTGGTTTCCGTTACAATAAAAAGTATACATTTAGTCTCGTTCTGAATAGTATTCTTTGCTTCTTGCTTCTCTTTTAACAACATAGAATCACATGGGTTTCACTACTATCTATGTAAATAAAATGGTTAGGTACAATGTACCTATTGTGTTCAAGTTGAATTGCAAATTACATTTTCTGCTATTTAGATTGGATATGCTTAATCTTAGGGGGTTTAGTGGGTATGTTGTAATTACAGGAAGGTATTTTTCAATGTAAATACAATGTAAAAGCATGCATGTATGCAATAAGTCCATTGTATTTTGTTGGTAAACAAGGTGAATAAATGTAACCAACTTGAACCCGTTGCAAAATCTGCATGGGGAAATCATTCGCCTCAGTTCCCAATTCCCAATCGCATGGATTCATATAAAAATATTTAATTTTGAACTTGAAAATTCACTGAACGGTAAATGTTCAAAAACCAGATCTGACAGCAAACTTGCAGCAACCTGTAAGCACAGCAAAAGGAAAGCTAAAAAGTACATTTACATATGCTTTTAAAGCACAGAAGAAAAGATAAATTGTTGAATTAAGAAGGCTGTTAAATTCTAAGGGTCAGAGAGAGTGTAAAAAATAATTATCCCTGTTTTTTGCACATAAAATCTTAATTTTATCTTTTTTAAATCTTAGCACATAAAAGTCGACCTCAGAGAAAAAAAAATGGATGTGACCCTTTTTAATTCTTGCTCTCTTCCCGTTTCATAAACTTTTCCCCAAGTTCCTTTTTGATCCTTTTATCTGTGACGAAATATGCCGCTGTCTGCACACACACACACACACACACACACACACACACACACATACACACACCTGATGGATGCATATTTCTATAATTGTTTTGGGGTGATCCGATTTCTTGGACATTCTAGTTTTAAGTATTTCCCCCTGAAGATACAATGACCTTCTCTGCTCTGGAGAGGTGCGAGAGAGATTTGGGAATGGGGCTTAGAGTTCCCCTCCCCCGGTTTGTGTCTCCACACCAATCCCTTCAGAAGAAAGAACCAGTTCTTTCTCAAGACTGCTTGAAATGTGTCCTTGACTTAAACCTTCCATCTTCCTGTGGCTTCATCTTTTTTCTCCCATGTTGCAGCTTCCTTGGTTGTCTGTCTTGAAGGGTATCTATCCAATCCTTGCAAACACATGCAGTGGTATTTAATAAATCTAATGGAAACATGTCCAGGTAAACTTACATCTCAAAATCAAAATACATAAAATAAATAATATATTGCATAAAGAAACATAGTAATTTAGAACAATTTAGTCTTTTAATGACAATTATTAGCATTTTCCCCTGAAATTCATTAATGCAGTGATGCGCCTTGATGGTTTACTTATTTGCTTCTAATTCTCAAAGCTAATTATCTATAATATCTACTCAAAGATAATTATCCTTAGATTATCATTGCTGAAATGGAGTAAATAGATGAAAATCACAAGAGTCCCAAGAGATAACACCGATTAGTTTAACCTATGTCGTCTTCTTTTTCTAAAAAGTTTTTCTAAACTGACAAACAAGAAGCATTTCAAGATGTAGCCCAAAACAAATATAGAATAAATATAAATATGCTACCATTTAGATATTTTATTTATTTATTTATTAGTATTTAAAATATTTCAGTAATTATGTATGTAATATTATTCAAAAGTAAAAAATAAATAAAAAATACTAGTAAAGTAAAAAAAAATACTATTATTTTAAATAAATTCTACTTATCAGTTATTATTTGATTCTGAAACATTGACAGCCTTTTTTAACATTAAAAAAGCATTTTTGAGGCTGCATATAAAACCTATATGATCAAAGTTTTTCATCTGTGAGAAACTGAAACAAGAAACTGTCAAATAGAAGAAGTATTAATTATGGGTCCATATTATAAGGGCGGAAGAGTGAACAGGAGATTATGATTGTCCTTACTGTGGTAAGCTCTTCTGAATGCACCAGCAAATTATATGTTGCTGCGTGAAGTTTTCGGGGTCTATGATTGTCTGTCTTAGCTGCGTGTGTTTGCTCCAGGAGCCTTTATCTTTTGAGCAAGAACACAAAGCACATTCCTCAAGTGTCCCACCCAACCCCCATTCCAATCTTTGTCTTTAAAACAATGCCTGCCAGCCTCTCCTCTTACCATGCATCCTTTTGCAGGACAAAAGACAACAGTATGCACACTCCTCTCTTCCTATGGATTTATCAGTTTCCTCAGTCATTTCTCATGCCAAAAATCTGAAGATCCCAACTTTAACAGCTGTCCAGATGAAGCATCTATGCGCAAGGTTGTGTTCTCAACTCTATACTAAAGCAATAAGCCACGGGAGGCCAGTGGCTTTAACACAGTTAAAGGTTGGTGTTGTAAGGGTTGTCTTAAAGCAAACTGAAGATTACACACACACACACTCAAAGAATATAAATAAGTATGTTTTAAATGTGTGTGCCAAACTACATTTCAAAAGGGATAATATTCCATTGACACTTACAGTTCAGATACTGTATAAATAAATTATAGGCCAGGAAAAACATTTCTAAAAGCCAGAATAGCCTTCTATTTTGGAATGGAATTTTGTGGCTTTTAATCCATATTTGTTAGCTGGCTATTCAATGTGAACATTATTTCAAAGCTAGCTAAATTTATTACAAATCACTGATTAGTTAGGTTAGTTAAGTCATTAAGTAGATGTTTTTGATAGTATGATACGATTTAAGTAAAAATGTATAAGGTCCATTTACATTGTTTACAGATGACACAAGCAGTGTTTATTGAGGTACTTTGCAGTCAAGCAGTTTTTGAATAAGGTATTTCTCATACCTTATTATGATCAAGGTATGAGAAATGACAGTCATAATTCTCTGAAATAATACATACAGGATATAACAACACAATATAACAACACAAATTAAGTGGTGCTGCCTTCCAACTTCTCATATACATTATGTTTTTAAAGATATGAATATTTAAATCCAAGGCTCAAAATGGTACATGGGCAACTTGTCCACATCTGACAATGTTGCTATAAATGCATTTAGCAGGACTCAAGGAACACAGACAAACATTTCAGTTAAAAGTTAAAAGTTAAAGGTTAAAATTAAAAGCTAAAAGTTACAATTAACATTTTTTAAAGCAAAATATTTAAGATTTCATGACCTGTAGATGGCGCTTTCATAAATTTTTAGCAGGCATCCTTAAATCATAGTACTGAAACTAAAACATAAGTTATCATTTCCAGGACAAAAAGTTCAAACTTTTTACCCAGAGAAATGTGAATATTTGAATTGATGGTAGCACTACAGAGTTGGTTCGAGGGACCTCAAAGATGGTCTGTGGTCTATATAGACATGGCAAGGGAAGAAGAATAAGAAGAAAACTAACTGATGATATGGGACTACAAACTTTCAGTGCATGGCCCCTACAAACATCAAAACAGGAAGGAAAATTATATTCCACCATGTCTTTAGTTTCAGGTCTTTAAGAGGAGTATCGTGGCTCAAGACAGAAAGCTAACAAAACAGAAATAATGATAAAAAAAATCGTTCCTCAAACACGATGGTGATTGGGAACTAACAACATACAGTCTTTGTCAAGCCGTTGAGTTGGTTACTTTTTGTAAAAAAAATCCCTAAATTTAGAGGTTCTTTTAACCAATAAAAATGGCATTTCATTAAATGTGGGTAAACACCACGTTCTTTACGTAATTACAGATATCGCTCTCAGTTTTTAAACCTTTTATACTGTTACTCCAAACTTAGACAATCCATTTTATTTTCCAATCAAAATACTGGTAATGACATGTAATTCTGTGACTGAAAAAGCACTGGTGTTGTCAAACACCGTGAAGTGCCGTAATTTTGTTTTTGAAGCCTCTTTGTTTTATTGCTCTGTTTTATAGGAGGTCATTCTCTTGTGTTTTAGTGTTTATTTAGTGTATAATTCTGTGTGTGACACTTGTCAGAGGGACATCTCTGGTGCCTGAGTGTTGACAGAGTGTATATGTGACCTTTGTGTGAAGCACCATCCATTATAGAATGACGGGGAAGATAAGGACAGAGGTCTGTCCTATTAGAGAACTGCGAGTGTGAGTGAGTGTGTGTGTGTGTGTGTGTGTGTGTGTGTGAGCGAGAGAGAGAGAGAGAGAACACTCAGCTCTTTATGTCTAGCCTTCATTCTTGTGTGCACTGAAGCATATGGGTAGACCTGACTGGAGAGGGGACATAGATAAGAGTGATATAAAGCCAGAATCTTCATAAGGAGCGCGTGTGTGTGTGTGTGTGTGTGTTTGAATGTTCTGGGCATTATTAACATTCCATGCTTTAGGGGCATTCATTGGTCATTATGAGGGTTAAAAAAAAGAATGTTCTGGGTTAAAGCTTTGTGGACATCATCTGTGACACTGCTGATTGACACGGAAAAGTTTTGCGACTTGATTTGTGTAAAATAAGGAGGAAAATCCACCATGTTACTAATGCATAGTCACAAATTAATCCACCGGGAAAAGTTGTCCTACTTACAAAAAAAGAAAGAGCAGAGCTGGGACAGACCTTCAAAGTCTCAAGCCACTCTGACGATTCTGCCAAAGATAGCTGAACAAAAAGGCCCTCAGCTATAACAGTGTGAGCTGAGTACTTGGGCCCCGGGTTCCCCTAGAGCATGTAAACTTCAGCATACTAGTTGATGATTTTGTGATGAGGATGGCAAGAAAGAAATACCATATAAGAAAGCTTGGCCTGAAAAGCAAGATATTGTATTGTCACTTCCTAACTGACCCCCAAAAACATATGCTCAAGGACTGGACCTTCAATCTAGACAACTTAACAGCTCACGTTACTACTTGGTACGCGTTATTAAAGTACAAGCTGCACATTTCTGCTTTTAACCTCTCCTGTACACTTGGCTGATAGTGTACTGAAAGCACATTATTATGACATAACTTTTCACAAACTGAGAGTTGAGTGAATTATTATTTTTTCATTGGTAATGGACAGCATATCTCAGGCACTGCTATATCAAGTCATATCCTCAATTAAAGGTCATAACCATGTCTTGAACATGACCAAACCAATTTTTTAAGAGATTTAAAGGTATCATCAGAAATGAAAATAAAACCTAGAATTTACTGTAATACATTCAAACCAAATTTGCAAATATTTCAATTTTAATATTCAATATTATATGTTAGATATTTTTATATTTTAAAATATGCACACACTCTTTCTCATATGCCTATGCTGAAAACAGATCAATTGATATTTCTCATCACAATCAATTATGAATTACATGATGTAGCCTGTATTATCCATGGACACTTTTCCTAATTCTGGATTCTTCCCAGAAGTGGAAGTCGCCATAGTTGTGTGACCTTGCAACTGTAGGCTATTGGGGAATTATAACAAATATCAGTTTTGCATTTCTAATTGATCCAATAGCGAAATGAAAAACCCATCTAGTATTTCAATGACTTTCCAAAAGAAGACAAAATATATTGAGAGATTATTCAGAAAACAGAAAGATGCCAAAGACTTGTTGCCCTCACTGTTTATGATGGTTACGGTCATGTCACAACTCACAGTAGCTAATCACAACCAGGAAGAGTCCAAACCCCGTCAGACAGAGCAGGCCATTCTCAGCTGTTTCGCTTCACAAGGTTATCTTTCCCTCTCTCCATCAATCTGTTCATGCCTTCCTCAGTCTGTGTACGGTTTAGTGTTTGCCGACCTCTATCATTCTTTCAATCAGTCTGTCTTTGCTTTAAAGCCCAGTCTATTTGTCCTCTTTCATATCACTCCATTTGTTTTCACTTCCTCAATCTGTCTTCCTTGTCCACACATCCACCTCATCAATCTGTTTTCCTGTCCTCCCTCTGTCCACCTGTGGTAATTCAGTCTGTTTTCCCTCTACTTCCCCACCGTCCCACTCTTCAGTAATTTCACCTGGCTGGGAGCCGTACGCTAATGAGAGGGTAATCAGAGGGATTCAGGGCCCCAGGCTTCTGCAGACCCTCAGGGACCTAAGCTCGGTTGACACCGCACAGTTAAGACTGTCTTATTAAGCTTCACACACGGTCTCCGTCCCACAGTGAAGAATGCCATTGTCAGCTGACCTCTGATCCGGGCGTCTTTCCTGCAGATCAGCAAGTCTTAATGTGATTGTCTTGACTGCTCAGACTCGGTCCAGAACCCTGCCCTGCTTAACCTGGGTGGGGGGCTGGTTTTAAACTCTGATACGGGATCAGCTTTAGCCAGTCTAAATACTTTTTATCCTTGTAAAGATAGCATAAAGATATCAACATACATCCCCGTTAAGGGAAAAACCACAGTTTGCAGGGTTGTTAAGTACCCTCAAACAAACACGTTTTGTTCATCATGATAATCTTCACTAATGAACAACTTTTATGACCTTTGGAGCCTAAATACAATCAACAAAAGAAGAGCTAAATGCAGGCTATAAACAAACTACACCATTGTACACATGACTTTATAAATCACCACCAATAAGCTTCAACAGCTCTTTAAAAACATTTCCCCTGAAAGTTTAAGTTAGAATAGTTAGCAATGAGGGTGTTAGTGTGATGAGTTTACCTGATTTTTACCTGTCCCAGAGAACCTCTTAGTCCCATTTAACAACTTATTGATCACCTTTGGAAAAAAATGTAATAATAACAATAGTAATAATTCAATCGCATGCGGGTATAACAGATGTGAAAATATTTTACGTTTGTTTACCACAGACCTTGTTTCAAAGCCCATTGACGGCAATGGAACCAGAGTTGCTGAAATGTTAACTAGTTGCTAACTATTCTACAAAATATGCAGCATTTTTATATAACATACTGGCAGAAGAGATTTGGCCAGGTGTGTGTGTTACTCATTTATGGACAGCTGCTTTCAGACACTGCACTGTGCACAATCAGAGACTATAGCTATGTCCTAATTCATAAGCTACAGCTGACTCGTAAGCTGTCAGGACAAAGGTCCTTCGAAGGATGCGGCCGACATGGCCTTCGAAGGACACACTGAGTCTAGCCTTCGCAGGATTTCCAAATCGCACCACCAGGTTTTCACGACTGCTGCTCTGTCACGTAGCAACGGTACTAAAAAAGAGCTGTCATTCTGAGATTTTATTTGTTAATGAAATTGAAAATAACTATGGAGCCTGAATTGTTAATTTACTTTTAATGACCGAATTACACTTTAAATGTAAGTATTGTGGTTTCGACTTAGGACATTGCAATTATATATATATATATATATATATATATATATATATATAACACACACAGTAGTCAACATTTCAAGTGGATCAAAACCTTTCTTCAAAGTTGTCCTAAAACCAAATTGTTTTCTTGTCTTAGGACAACTTTGAACTTTTTTGATCCACAACAAGTGTTAAAATGTTGACAGCTTACCAAAACATATTCATTACGTTCATAAATGGACCATGATTAACAAACAGGTGTTCAACCACGTTAAGTTTTATGCAGTTGAATATAAAAAGTTCACTCACAAAAGTTACTGCCACTTGTCACAGTCCGGTCCTGGGCTAACCCCCCGTAGAGAATTACAAAAGAAGTGCAGTAAACAGCAATATGGTTTGCACTACAAACCAATAGGTTCAGAATTAAAATATGGCAAGACATTTTGTACAGAAAAGAAAAAAAAGTTACAATTGGGCACAGCCACTCTTACAGGAAAAATAAAGTGGATAAACTAGGTTTTCATAGGACACGGCCTTTGAATTGAGACATTCAATCAGCTTCCAAATGCATGCAAAGAATGTAGCCTACAAATTGGGACACAGCTGGTTGCATTAGTGTTATGAAGCTAAATGTAACACTGCACCTTACATTTTAGTACTACGATCAGTTGGTGAAAAGAAAATTTCCATATGGTATATTTAAGTTGCACTTTAAAAACGGTTCTGAACACTTAATTCATAGGGTCACATTTTTAGCGTAACACTATGACATGGATCCAACAACTCACTAGTTGACAGTTAACCATTAGTCTAGTCCCAACCACCTCAGCTTTAAATCATTACCCCACTCCCACCAGATTAAGGAAAACCACTTCCTCAGTCGTCTTAAAAAGGTAAAAATCTTTATTTGGTAAACAAGTGCACAGATAAAACAATGTCTTGAATAAAAACCCATTCAAGTCCCTGCATCACTTTTTTCCCCTTCTCCCTGGGGCTTTCGTTGCAGCACCCTTGTCTCCTGATTCACCCTCTTCTGCCTTTGCGGTTTTCTTTCCGGTTTTCTTAGCTGCTGGTTCCTCAACTCCTTTTGATGCTTTAGAGGCTTTTTTAGCTTTGCTCAGTTTGGGCTCAGTTCCACCCTCCCCTGCAGCATTCTTTGCGTTCGGCTTCTTAGCAGGGGCCACCTTTGAGGCAGTGCCATCTCTCTCCGGCGTCTTAAGCTTAGCATCCTAAGAGAACGGGAGGAATGATAGAAAGGGGGTGGGTGCATGTTCAGACTTCACAGCGGAGATTGTCTACTCATGTAGAAGGTGAATAAGAGAACTCACGTCTGCAGCCTCCTTTTTCTTTGTGGACTTTTCTTTGCTTGCTCCTTGGATAGAGAAATGGAGAACACCCAACATGGTAAAAATGCCAAAAGGCATTGTTATACTCAATTAAAGAGAATCCACCATTTAAAAAAATAAATAAAAAAAAAATAAAAAATGGTGAACAAGGGCTTTTAATTCTAAGGCCCATTTACACCAATAATGAATTTTATGAAGCATTGTGTGTGTAATTATATTTATAATATTAATATTGCAGTCATATATATATATATATATATATACACACACACACACACAATAACTGCAGTGCAGTTTTTAAAAAAAGTTGTGAAGTTTGGTTGACTGCAAACACTCATTAACCAGAGAAAATGAAAAGTTGCATGTGACCCAAAAAAGTTTTCCCCACTGTTCCACTGAACTGGAGTTGCAAATAGGGAAAGCAGCACTTCAGTCTTTCTACTGAATTTTATATTTAACTCAATGCACCACTTACAAATTCCTCTGTAATTAGCGCATTAACAAAATCCAAGGGAGTCATGTTAAGTAAATCCTATAATTAAGAAAACGGTGTATAAACTTTACCTTCACCCTTGGTTTTAGTTGCCTTCGCTTTCTTAGGTTTAGGTGCCTTCTGTATATTGGGATCAGTATTTTCCTTTGACTGCGCCTTAGTTTTGGTCTTGGCAGCAATCTGAAATCAGAGATACAGTGATGGTCATATCAGGAACTGCATTCAATCAGAAACCCTAGCAGTGATCAAACGATGTCAGAAACTGGAAGGTACCCGGAAGAGTCCTTGGGCACCGGTTGTTGTTGACCCAGAGTTTGCAGGCCTCACAAACACACCGGTCTCGATGCCTTTGTTCAGGCTTCGACGCACCATAAACTTCAGCCTCGTCTCGTCCACAGTTGTGTATTTCTCTTTTATGTAGCCCCGGATGGCTTGAGACGAAACACCCTTTCTGGAATCCAGCGCTTTCAGAGCTTCTTTCACCATCTCCATCGTGGATGGGTGTGGAGAAACTTTCCGTCCAGCAGCCTTATTGCTTGAGCTTTCAGAAGCATCTTAAACACGATTTAAATGAGTCATAAAAGGAAAACAGAAATCATAACCTACTAAAACAAATCCTAATAGGAACATAGAAGAATTAATTTAGGACTTGGCAAACCTCATGAAACTGCTTACAAACCTGTTTTTGTTTCACTGGCTTCATTCTCAGAATCCTTTGGGACTGTAGCAGTTGGCTCTGCAGAAGCTTTTTTAGGAGGCATTTCAAAAACAAATGTGAGGTCAATAAGCTTCAAACAAATTTAAGCCACTGCAGCATAAATCTAACTGGCTTGTGTGTCTGTTTTATTAACATAAGGTACCCTCTGTTGTTGTCTGTCACCTGTTCTTCATTAAGTCGTTCGTCCCCAATTAGTTAGCCACATTAACATGATTGGTTGAGTTGTCAGAGAAACAATTATCTCAAAGCTTAAGTGAATATGTCTGTTGTTTCCTTCCCAAGTGTTCCGTTTGTGTACCTTGTCAAAAATGTTCTAGAAGAGTTTTAACAAGACAGATCCTTTGATTCTAATAGCTAATATTTTTGGTTCTGTTAACATTACATTGCAAAAGTTGGTAAATGAGCTAGAAAAGAACAATATAGCAATTATTAATCTTAATTAATGGTCCTTTTAATATTTGGTACGGTTTTCTTTTAATCAAAAGTTGGATCTCAACACTAGTTTATACACAATAAAGAGGCTAAAAAAACAGGCTAACTCATTAACAAATAGCTTTAAAACTAGCTCATTGTTTGTCGAGATCAGCAGTGCCTTAAAAAATGTTAACAAATTAGACCTTATGGTAAATTATTACTCAAGGAATTTTAACATATTGCATAATGTATATTAATCTTCCTGGATTATTTGATTATGATGCAAAACAATTTATGATACATTTGCAAAATAAAGAAATTCTGAGAAAAGTAAGCTGTTTTTCAATATGTCAATCATTATTATTATTATTTTTTTCTCACAAAGTTAAAAGATACGCTATGTAACTTTTGGTCTTCTAGTGTTTAAAAAAATAAAACTGCGGGTCTTGCGGAAGAACATTATTTTGGTTGTGCTTCGGCTTTGTCTGAGCAATAAATAACAAATACATCTTTTATGTTTTTACAATCTGTAATTCTCCTGGGGGCTGTTTCATGAAACAAGTTTACCAAATAAGACTTTGTCTGACTTCTTTTCATTTGATTTGGTTCAAAATAAGTCAGACTAAATGAAATAAGCCTGGCTTATTTAGTAAACTTGTTTTATGAAACAGGCCCCTGAAGTTTGAAGTTTTGATGATCCATGGCCAATTTTCCTCATTCGTTGTGACAACAAACTTTCATCTTCATGCTACTCACAACTGGAGCTACTTTAATCCATGTGATATGCAAGAACAAATGATGTATGTTTGCAATTTCCCACAAATTCCATCTACACAGCTCTGAAATATAAAACATAATCAGTTATCAAAGTATATTTGGAAGACAGGTTTTTGCCATCTGTCGTAACATTTTGTTTATGTACATAATAATAGGCTAATGATAAAAAATTACATAGTCCAATGTTACTTTGTATTTCTTTTTTTTTTTTTTTTTTTTGAAAATGTTTTCCCTTCCAGTAATGTTATGATTCATAATGCAGCTGGCTGGTTTGGTTCAAGACTCTTTTATTGAAAAATTGTAAGAAATCCCTATGGAGAAAATTAATTCGGAAAAGAAAATCTGGAAACAAGGCTGTTGGAAAAGTCACTGCTTTCCCCTCGGTTCTCTCTCTTTCTTTTTCTGTAGCACCTCATCCTTTCTATTCTTCGTTTACAATTATTCTTGTCAGAAACTTGTTTACCATAAATTCTTAAACTCCCCGACACTGACCGCAAATTGACCACTGCTGACCAAGAACCTAAACTCCTCTTTGAGAAGCTAACCCTAACCGATATAACCGCCGTGCAGCCAGAACATCTTATTAAAGTTGATTTACTACCTTGTTTCGGTCCTTTAAATTACTTCAGAAAAGACAAATTGACTTTGCCGAGGGTCATGTGAAGAATGAAAGGTAGAAAGAAACATAAAATCGTTTCATTTGGAATTAATCTGGGAAATAAAACATAATTTATCATATGCAATTACAAACAGTGGATTGGATTTATTGATAGATGTGTAATCAGGGAAACGCTGATTTATATTATAATGAGCTGAAGTATACTGCCTTTGTCTCATGAGTTAATTTGATCGTGATGTGATCGGTCTGTCGGCCTATTATTCATTAGGCAGTAACACATGCTAACTCATAACTGATGACATGTAGATCTGTGTCTTGTACATGTGTGAGTTTCCATACGTTTGCGTGCACACACACCCACACACACACACACACACACACGTTCCAGGACGGATCATTTGGTTTGGATTTTTCCCAACATCTGGTTACAATGTGACTGTTTGTCTTTCAGTAAGTGGCGTTTGTGTTGGGTTCGTACGAGTGTGTGTGCAGTGAGTGTGATTTGAGTTCAGACTGGACTTGTGTTTATACATGTGTTGTGTAGATCACAGGGACTGTGAGATTGCATGCGTGTGTTGCTGTTTTTTTTAAACCCATTTATACGAGAGCCATGTCACACCCCCATGAGATGAGATTACTGTTATCCATAGCAAGGCTTTAACCACACTCCATTTCACTCTGTCTCTCAATCCACACATGCTTTCCAAGAGAACGGCTGAAATTCAAATATATACAAAACTCACTTAAGGCTGGAATACACTACACAAATTCTGCCAAGATCTTTGCCCCGATTTAAATTCTGCACAAGTCAACACTAATTGCTGAAAGTCAGAGCAAGTGCATGTTTGAGTTTTTACAGATTTGATAGAAAATTTGATAGGCGTATATATGATTCCATCCAGTAGGTGTACATCAAACATGTTTGACAATTTTGAGCCGATTTTAGGAAACAAATTGTTTTCATTTGTCATGCATCTGCTAACAAGATGTCACATGTTTCTGCCTGAGTTTGTTGTGTTCGGAATGACTTCAAAGTGTGGTATTGTGCGATCATCGGTCAATTAGGGGGTGTTAACAGAAGTTACAGCATTTTTAAATAAAATGGGAAACTTTTGAAAACGTATTTTAAAGTGCAAGGTTTTGAAAATAATACCGTTGTCATCATTGTGTAAACTACAATGCTGCAAATTTGTAGTTTACAGTAAAATCTTGCACATATCTAGTTCAATTTATTAAAGGCACATAATGTTTCTTTACAAAGTGACATCGCCAACTACTTGTCTGGCATGTACAGTGCTGCAATTTATTTATTTATTTATTGTCATTTTCACATATCTGTGTGACAAAAACCTTTAAAAAATGCAAAGGAAACACTTTTCAATTTGTAGTACAATCTCTGTTGTTTGTTGTTTTTCTCATAGTGCATGTTTAGGACCTAAAAGAAAACCTTCAACATTTTTATAATAATAATAAAATAAAAAAAACACCATCACCACCAACAACAACATTGTTTCAATAATGAATTGTTTAAATGAAAGTGGAAATTCCCAATTGGAGGTTTTAGCTATTTAAATTTCTGGGGACAAATTTGTCTTCAAAGCTCTAGACATTTTCTGTTTTTCTTTAAACACATTTCTGTAGGGAGTGTGTTGTATGGGGGAAGACATTTCTTCCAGCTTAGACACTTGGCTAGGTGTTGTCTGGACGAGTGTACAGTAGAAATGGCCGGCGCTGATCAGCGACCCCTGGGGAAGTCACAATCCCACTATTTTCACAAAGATGTGTTTTGTGCAAAGTGAATTATGGATATTTTGACCTTTGCAGGCTTATTGGGGCCCCCAAGACACCATTTGTGTGTGTGTAATTGTGTCCTTTCCTTTACACCGCTCTCTTTTTCCACAGTAATAGAAACCAGGTTTATCTTAACTCACAAAACCAGCTCACTGCCCAGAAACTAAAGTAACTTTTTTTTTTGAGCGTGGCTTATAAACCCCATGGAATAAATCCTACAAAGTATGTCTACGCTGCTTCTGTCTAAATGATGCTTTTTTAATATAAAAAATGGTAATGTCTCAATGCACAAAGGGCTATTTATAATTTTTTTGTTGTACCTGCAGTTGTAAAGTGCTTATTTTCTGTGATTAACATGCTTCTTCTGGGCGTTGTGTTTATTCAGCTGCTAGTCTTTGTATTGGCCAGTACAATGATTTGTGCACTTTATTATAAGATGCTTTGGAAAGACCACATCTGCTAAAGATATAAATTTAAATCTAACTTTACAATAAGGTAGAGTTTGGCGTCTCATTACAAGGTCCACCATTCAACCCTGTTACCAAAGTTATAGTAAGAATAATTATCAAACAATTTTTTTTTTCCAGTTAATTTCAGCAAAATATTCAACCCCATTAATGATTATGAATTATGATCATGAGTTGTTTTAGAAACATTTTTCATTATAATTTAGAGTTTTAAACTGTTCTCAGATATAAATACGCCAGATAAAAAGGCGTCAAAAGGGCAAACATAACATCAAAAATGTCAAATAAGACATAGCCACATATTTAATTTGACCTCCAGATGTTTTTTTTATGAAGATTAAGCACCTTTACTTTTTTTGAAAGATAAAAAAACACTGACTTAAGATCGTATTATAAACATTAAGTGTGAAAAGTCTAAAATTTATCTGAGAAAATTATAAATTAATGAAAGAAACACATTTAACATCAAAATTTCATTGTTTTTTTTTTATTATTACTGTGGTGGTCCAGGCTAGTTTAAGCAAGCAAGCAAACAAACATAGTGAAACCATTTGACTACATCTTAAAACCAAAGTATTTACCAAAAGTATGCTTTTCAGTGATTCCATAGAAGAACCATTTTTCATTCAGCAAATAACTATTTAGTGAACAGTTTTTAAAAGATTCATGTGAAGAATATTTCAACAATCTAAATAATAAAAAAAAACACTATAAATGATATTTAATTGTTTTGATATGAATTTTTAAATTCAATAGGCCATATGTTACCCAATAAAAAAAAAAAAAAAACGGAATTACAGTTTTTAGAAACTTGGCAGTTTCAGATGGGCAGAATCAGTTAAGTTTTACAGCAAATCTAGCTTGTGTCACTTATGTCACCTCTCTGTTTTCCTACCTCTCTGCTGTCCTACAGTATCAATTAAAAGCAAATATCCAATAAAAATAACTAGAAAACGTTATGGGGCCAACATAATCCCACACTGGGGAGCAGCATCCACAACATGTCCTGCTGACCAGCTGTAGTGACCTTTAAAGCACAGAGGTCCAGGGACTAAAAGATTTGGTTGACATATTCACACGTTGGGGCAGAAAGAGCAGCAAATGCTTAAGCTGCCATTGCTTTTGAACACCTGCATTCCTAATGCCTCTGTATCAGTTGTTCTGTATGTGTGTGAGAATCCCAGAGGACACTGGCCCACAGTGGGGACGGCAGCTCACCCCAGTAATTGCATTCTTCCCCTGTTGAGATGGAGCTGGAGGAAGAATGAGGAAGAATTTTGCTTTTTCTCCACTGCACCATTATCTTGCTGCCACTTCCTTTGAGGGCCTTTCCCTCTTTCATCTCCAAATGTTAATATGTCACAGGATTCAGTCTATCGCCCCTGACACACACACATTCCCTTAACAATCTCATTCACTCTCATATCTTTATTGGGGCACATAGTTGACCTTTCTGTCTCTCACTAGGGGGTTCAAATCCTTACTGGGCCTGAAACTTTGTTTTCTTTGACTGTTTGTCCTCTCTAAATTTCACATTAAGTAAATAGTTCACCCAAAAATGAAAATTCTATCATCATTTACTCAGCAACCTGTCATTACAGAGCCATGAGACTCTGGTTAATCTTTAAAACACAAATTAAGATGTTTTAATGAAAACTGAGAGTTTTCTTTACCTTCTATTGAAAGTTTGGTTAACCAAAATTTAGATGCTCTAAAAAGCTCATTAAAATCATTATTAAACAAACCTATATGAATTAAGTGGTTTAATCTAAGTCTTTTGGAGAGATATGATCACTTTATATGATGAACAGGTTTGATTCATATGGATTTATTTTATGATGCCTCTATGACCTTTTTAGCTCTTCTAAATGTTGGTTAACTAAGAAAAACCTTTCTGGTTTTATTAAACATTAACATAATTTGTGTTTCAAAGATTAACAATGATAGTGAGTAAAAGTAAATAACCCTATACGTTTGTTTTTATTAAAATGACGCAATTGTGCATTCTTGTTGCAAATGGCTGCATGACAAATTGGTAAAAATAAGTAAAATACAGCTAAACTGAACACTTATCTTCATGCCACTTTGGCTAATTTATTGATAAAATGTTTCTTTTTTTTTATCAATAAATGCATACATATAAACCTCAGTGTGGTGGAAGAATGTGGAGATCTGATCCACAGAGATCCACAGAGAGCATGTGTATGGCCATATGTCACACATACAGATTTTGTTTAGTTTGTGTGTGTGTTTGTTTGTGTTTAAGAGAGAGAATGTGAGAGTGTGTTAATGGTTTCACTTCAATCACTTCTTTCTCATGAATAATAAGCCAAGATAAATATTGTGCAGTTATTTATGTATGAGGCTTTGCTTCACTCCCAGAGATTTTATAAGCCCTTCCCTTACATAGGCAGTGTGTGTGTGTGTGTGTGTGTGTGTGTCTGTGTGTGTGTGTGTGTGTGTGTGTGTGTGTGTGTGTGTGTGCGTGTGCGTGTGCGTGCGTGTTTACTTGAGCATTCTGACGATCTTCATTTTGCATTCAACTCACATTTGGAATCATTTCCTTTACGGATACTTACATTCACATATTCTGGCAACATCATCATCATGTTAGCATTAGTGCCAGGATGACTTTCTCAGCTGTCTACTATGCTTTTACTTTGGATTTGCCCCCCACACCCCCCACACCCCCACCCCTCCACTGCTGGAGAGTCCATCTACAGTAAAACCAGACTGTGATGGTTTTATATGGGTTCTAGCTATGGTTATTAACTAGTCCAAGTTAGTATAGATCTACATAGTTTCTTCTTTATTTATTCATCCTGATTTCTTTCCAAACCAAAATTTTCTTTTTTTTTCTCCCAGCAAGGCTTTTGAAAGAGGTCTCTGCAGAAGATTTCATCTATTTGATCAAAAACAGTAATATTGTGAAATATGATTGCAATTTAAAATAATGGTTTTCTGTTACAGTATATTGTAAAATGTTTTTTATTCCTGTGATGCAAAGCTGCATTTACAGGATTACTACAGTCTTCAGTGTTACACACTCCTTCAGAAATCATTCTGTTTTGCTGCTCAAGAAACATTTCTTGTATTATAAATAACAAATTCTTGTATTGTAAACAGTTGTGCTGCCTCATATTTATGTGGAATCATTTTTGCAGGATTATATAATGAGCAGAAAGTTGAAAAGAGCAGCATTTATCTGAAATAGAAACCTTTTGAAACATAAATGTCTTTACTGTCAATTCAGTGCACCCTCACTGAATAAAAGTACTGATTTATTTAAAAAAGTCTAACCTCTATGAATAGCATTGTGAATGGTCAATGTCTCACCTCAAATTTACTCTGTAAAAACATGACTTGTATTAGACGTATTATTCTTGTAGGTTTCCCTCTGCTCGCTTTCTTCCTCATTTCCTCTGACTCTGTCGTTTCCTCCTCCCTCTCCAGCCTCATGTGTTCCCTTTGGAACGCTCCAGTAGATGATTACAGTAATTGACTGCAATGACTTCATCTTTGTTTATCTAATTGAAGCCCCTCATACCAATAAACCCAAATCCCTGTTGGGATTTGTGTGTGCGTGTGTGTGGGCGAATACTGTGCTTATTTAGTGTAGAGGATTCATTTTTCACATACACAGTTCTCATGCTTCACTGAAGTATAAACTTATCTCAGACATCTCTTATTTGATTTCTTAGGAGAATGAAAAATACGGTAAGTGAGACAATTGTTGTCATACAGTAAGAAAATGTCAGTGGTGCTTTCCCGTGGAAAACCTGCAGCAAAATACAATACATTAA
The DNA here is from genome assembly GCF_003368295.1 of Carassius auratus. NCBI lineage: Eukaryota > Metazoa > Chordata > Actinopteri > Cypriniformes > Cyprinidae > Carassius > Carassius auratus. Next base: position 816,531 of record NW_020528035.1, on the reverse strand, counting down.
AAAAGTATAAACTGATATAAAGTGGGACGGAATGAATTTTTCTTTACAATTCTATTTAAAACTATCCCAAAACAAAGCTCAACTTATATACTTATAAATGGACTTATATAAGAAATATATATCTAAATTAATAGGAATATCTGAGGTGGGGAGTAACTGATGCCATGTAATTAAATAATCAGATTCCAAAAATTAGGTACATTAGATGCTCATAATCAGATTACATTTACTTTTAATGGATTACATGACAATGTTCTCACCAGGGTGGTAAATGATTATAGTTCTCTGATATCGGTTAATATCGGTTATATTTTCTTTCTCTTTGGATTCTTTTTTAAATTGTTTGATGAAAAGTAATCCAAAAGTAATCTAAATGTAGTCAGAATACATTACCTAAAATCAATAACCTAGTTTACATGATTAACTACAGTTTTCATCATGTAATCTGTAACCAGTAACAGAATATAGTTTTTAAGTAATCTACCCAGGTCTGCTAAAATATGATAGATGGCAACAATTGCTAAAGGAAGATTGGTTATTAAACAGAAATGAATGCTAAATGCAGCGGAGTTCATTTGGTCTTGGAAGAATTTGATGAGAAATGTTCAATTTGAAACCTTGGAACATCTAGATAAATCTGAGCACAGCTTGAGACGTTCTTGAGCTCTATTCTGAAATTCTAGAAGAGATGCATGTCAGATTACTTGGGTCTTTGGGAAAAGTAAACAGAAGTCTCTGTTTGCTCTGTTCAATTCCTTTTTTTCTTTGTGTCTTTCCCCTGCCTGTTCTGTGCCTCCTAATTCATTTTTGCTCTCTTCCTCTTTTTCCAACATTACCACAGCACTGATTCAACAGCAGTTTCAAATGGCGAGGGTTATGAAACAAAACAACTTGTGTTTCTCTAATAGCAGATAAATGAATGAAGCCATTTAATGCTCCTCAATCTCACCTCATTCATTTCACAGCCAACCTCACACATACCGCAGAGAAATGACCTTCAAACCAACGCCGTTGAGCTCCAGTCAAAATAGCTTCTGAGTTTAATGCAGACATCTTTTTCTATTAGTCTAAGGAGGTATTTTTTCTTTGCTGGTGAAAAGATTTTCTCAGCCATTCACTGGCAGAGTGAAACCCTATAGTCCAATTAGAAATCTTTCACTCTCGCTATCAGTCCATTACTTGTATATTTCTGTTCAAACGCTCATATACTTATCCTAATATACCATAACTAACATGTACTTAATACTGGCTTTCAGAAATATTGGACCACAGTGCGAGCTACATGGTAAAAGTAGCTTGCTGCATTCAAGCCACCTCATTTTTATGTGTGAAATATTAAAATCTAATTCTAATATGCGTTTATTAAAAGAGGTACATTACTGCCAGCTAAAAGCGGGTGGGTGGGCTGGAGCTGTAGATAATAAATAATAAACAAATATTAAATAATTACAGTGCAATTTTGATAATTTACATGTAGTTTGCCAGTCTGAGTTCAGTCTGGAGAATGTGAGTAGGTGAACCTCTCGCAAAAACCCTGTTAATGCTCTTATGAATCAACAAATATATTCTATAAAATATCATTACAAAATTTATGTCATTGGGAACATTCAAATTAGGACAGACTTTTTCCACATGAAAGCAGTTTTCTTTCCAGACATCATCTTCTTGCTCTTTCACTCAAGTACTGTAGGTGTTTCCTGTTATAGCTATTTATTTTATAGTGAGGTATGTTTGGAGCCTGCAACCAAAAACAGCTTTTTATAAGAGTAGTCACAGATTTGAAACACCTGTGGTTTGGTTAATGATGTTTCTGTCAACCTGAGGCTCACTGGAAAAAAAAGTGCCTGTGGTGACATTTCTGCAAAATGATAAAATGTGATTTATTTATTTATTTTTACATTTTGTGACCCTTTTAAAGCTTATTGTTCAGTGAGTGGTGCTAAAAGGTTAATCACATTTGAAAATAAATGACCACCTATGCTAAACCTAACCGATAGTGTTAACAAATGCAAATATGAGATAAAAATGCATTTGCTGAAGCAACCGTTACGTTTTAGCTTTTTACATGTGTTTTACATTTGGCAGAGGATAAAGCTAAGAAAGCTAAAAGTAGCCTTGCACAGCCTCATACACTCTCTTTGTGAAAATTCACAAAAGCATTTTAGTAATAGTGATCAGAGCCATTAATAAACACTAGCGAGTCTGTTATGTTAGAATACCATTAAACTAATTATATAAAGTATACTTTGGCATAAAACATTTTTAAAAGAATACTTATGACAGAAATAATATATTTAAAAACTAAAACTAAAATATACTTTAATGTTGTTTCTACTGAAACTTGTACCGTGTCTTTACTGAATGTACTGAATAACACACTAGTTAAAATTATATTCAAATGCTGTTCATGTGCTTTAGTATATGTTAGTCAGGATATTAAAATAATTGCTTTTCTTTAAAGCATAACAATAGATTAATAAAAAATAAATAATACATAATTTAAAATGTTCTTTTATGTAAAACGTTTGATTCAACATTATAACAAAGTGAACTTTAAAAACTGAATTTGTGTTAAATAGTCATCTATAAGTTTTTTTTTTTAATATAAAATTTGAGCTACAAGTGTGGATGATTTATATTAATCAGAATTACATTAAAAGGATTATCAATGTGAATAACCATTTATATTAATAAGTTATTCTATGATCAAAGTAACATATTTAAATGTTTGTTCTCAAATATGATGAGCTGCCATTAATAGAAAACATGGGATCATCTTGTGCTGACGTGATGAACTGAGTCCTCTTTGTTTTAATATTATACTGTCATCACATGAGGAAATATAGATTTGGTTAAAAGTTGATAAACAACAGTGGCCTGTGTGATATGTATAGTACCTATTGTTCCCATCTGCGGTAGAGCATATGCAAAACTATATAAAACAGTGTGCAGAGACAGATTCTCTGCAGAATCTCTTGGCTTCATTATCTCTGATAATAAAGTTTTCCTTCTGGCATCAAAACCCTAAGACTTCGAGAGCGATCTTTAACAGAAGCATCAGAAGCCACCAGACAAGTACACATCTGATACAATTCAGCACAATTTATTTTGTTTCACAAGGGTCAATCTGATAGTACTACAAACAAATCGGATGCATTTGTGCCATAATTGTCCAAGAGTAATGAAATACTGTAGTGTTTGACAGCACCACACTCAACTTGATAAAGCACCATCACAGCCAGCTTTAATAAGATTTCAACTTGACAAAGTCTCCACTCCACCATTGCTGATACATGGAGATAAACAAGTACACTACTTTGCATTTAACACTGAATGTAGTAAATGAGGAACCTACAACTGTAAAGAACCCAGAATGCACCCCTGCAACACACTTAAGTGGGTTAATAGCACAGAGAGCCATTTCAGCAAGAGAAAAAGTGAAAAAAAAGAGATAAAATGTGAAGCTTCTGTGAGAATGACACATCACAGGTAGTCTGGGTTCCATTACCCTCCTGCTGCTACCTGCAGCTAATGTTTACCACTCTTCAGCACTTTGTGGCCTAGTCATCTGTGAAGATACCGTAGTATCTTACTTCTATCTACACGTCTAGCTTTCTCACTTTCTTTAAAATAAAATAAAAAAATCATCTTCCTTTTATGTATGCAACACACGCATCGCTATGGTCCAATCAAAGAGCCACCGGCTAAAAATAGAGATGTTTAGAAATGTCTCTGAGTGGCATGAAAAAGCACACTTTTCACTTTTAAGTGGCAATCTGGTTTTGAGGACAGGTTCAGTCAAACTGTCCTTCCAGACAGTCTTTTTGAAAGCTTGAGCTGAAGATACAATCACACAGATGCTGTGAAGTGATTTCATTGATTATTGGTGCCTAGCAGCAGTTCAGAAATCTGAAGAGTGTCACATGTCACTGAGTTCATGGCTCCGAGTCATAAGGTTGAAAATATTCATTTAAAATGTTAGTGCTGAGAAATATGCTACGGTTTTCAAAGAGGATGTTAGATGATTGATAACTCAAAAGATATAGACTTGATGATATCCTGTTTTATCCATGGACTCATTATTTAACCATTTTTTGTCTGGGTCAATTGGTTTCTGACACTCAACACTATGAAAAACCCCTATAAAGGTTCATGTAAAAACTAGAACATTTAAAATATGTGAAAAATCTGATAATTTCCACCTATTTCTGTTTTGTTTTCTTTATTGTTGGGTGTTAGTTTGACCACCATAATTCCAAAATATGCTGATTCACATAACTATAAATAAGAATAAATGTTTGAACTCTGCCTTTTTATGTCTGATTCTCATAAACCCTTGTGAGGGTAAAATGGGTTTCTGACACTTCAGTGTCACAAAAACTTTGTTACGGAGACCCAAGCTAACAACCAAAAATATGTTTTGACAGAATTTTTTGACCTTGAAATTGAATAGTTGACAAAGTCACGAACTTTCCTTGGATGATTCAGAAGATGAGTCTTCAATTGCAGTTTTCATGTATTTTGTATTTTTGTGTTTGTCAAGCTACTATAAAGGTTTTATGTTTTTGTACCTGGCTCTTTGCTGTTTTCAAAGTGTTGATTTCTGGTAAATTGCATAGAAACCAATGGAGGTCAATTTGACCCCGATGTACTATAATAACCCATGTAACCAACATTTGTTCCGCCTTTCCAAAAAACATCCATGTGTGTCAAACTGAGCCCGACACAACATGAGGATTAAGAAATAACAGGAGGTTTTCAAAGCAATGCCATAAAAGAACCATTTGGATTCCTCAAAGAACATTTCACAGAGCAAAGAACTATATTTTATTCATGTAAAGAAATTGTCAATAATTTGAAGAATGTTTCCACATTAGGGTAAGAGAGGGGTCAAGCCCAGATCCCTCAGTATCAGTATAATAGTGATGTTTGACTATGCAAACACCAGCAGTTGATTTCTTAATGCAAAAGATAGGAATCACAGTGTGCAAGGCACGACACAACAAGTTTTCAGCATAAATATTTTTCTGTTCTCTGTGAAAGTGAAATGCTGCACGAAGCACAGAAAAGCATCCCATCAGAATAATACATGATGCTGCATTGTCATTTTAGATAAAATTGACCTTCATAAAACGGTGCAACAAAATTGGAAGCACAGGATGTCATTATAAAGTGTAGCATTAAGATTTGTTTTCATAAACGAATGGAATTACTTGAATAGCAGAACTCAAAATTACTTACAAACTCAGGAATTACTGGAAAAGGCAAATTTATCAGAAGGTGGTGTTCATATAATGCTGGACATAAAGTGCATCTTCTGGTCACTTTTCTGTGTCTATCCAATGTGAACGGCCCCTGACTCTGCTTTATGTAATTGGTTGGGACATGGTCAAGCAATGTTATCTTACCTTTGACCATGAGATTCTGAAGAACTGGTGAACTTTTCCTTTAAGTTTGAAATTTGATACCTCCGCATTTTTCTGCGATGTGGGTGATAGCCTTCAAGGCTCTCTGCGTTTTGGAAAAAAAAAAGAAAACCCAAGTCTCTGGGGCACAGGCTGTGTGCAGAGCTTTTTCCAGCCTCATGTCTGATGTCAGATAAGCAAATCATGGCTCATTAAACACACACTCTTTGCAAACCCTACAAACACAACAGAAGAATATTGCTCTGATCACTTCAAGCTGAAGGTATTAATCCTTTGGATTAGAAATTAGCTTTTGGTGTCAATCACAAAATTGTGAGCTTAAACTTAAAGTGACAGTTAACAAAAATATTAAAATAGTTGCATCATTTACTCACCCTAAACTTTCTTTCAGTAAATTTAAAATGGCTGCTAAGACACTAGCACTCTCTATTCTTTCCTATACTATCTACTGGTTTACTTTTTATTTATTCAAAATTGTTATCATTAAATTATAAAAAAGAAAGGAAGGAAGAATGTTCTGAGCATATAATGTATTACTGTCTACTTTTTATTTTAAATATAAAGATCAGCCACAGTTCTTATAAAAATATAATGTCATGTGTAGGACTTAAATAATTTAATATTTTAATTAGAAAGCAAAATTGAGTACAGTTTTTTCAAGTGACTATTTTAGACTGGTTTTACACATCCTTTTTTTTTTGCACTCTGTTGGTGTGATGCACACATTAAACACAGACTCACTTCCTGTTAGAAAAAACCTTTTTGGAAAACGGAAATACCTGCATTTCCAACATTTCCTGATAAGAATATAACTAAAATGTAAGCACCTCACATGTCAAAAAATTATATAAAGTTGTATATCTATAAACTGTTCCCATGCTTTGGGCAACTAATGACCTGGCATGATGTGTCAAGGCACAGTTTTTGGAAACAAATATGAATCTGGCCATAAATCAAAATAAGATTTAATGGCTTCAGCAGACAGCTGAATATTTTCAGCAAAAAAGAAAAAAAAAAAAAGAAAGAAAGAAAAACATGACTTTGGTCTGTTTCCTGCATAAAGCTATCCTATGCCTTAGAATACTTGGAATGCAGTGCATGTGTCATTATAGTACATTTATTTTAATTGCCACAGATATATAGAGATGGAATTTTGGTTTAGCATGTAAAGGATACCGTGGATACTATTGCAATTTATCTTTTGCACCAAAATACTTGCTGTGCATTAGCATGGAAATATTAAAGGATGGATGGATAGACAAGCTGAACCATAGAGAAAAACACTCAGCATGGAGAAAATAGCTGTAATCTAGAGCTCTCACAGACATCTGTCTTTGCTCAGACACTGCATGAAAACAAAAAGAGACATTGATATTCAACAAAATGGGGCCTGTTTGCTTTCTTGATGCATATTCTAGGCATTATTATGACCAATTCATAGGTGCATGTTGTTCACAACAATAATGGCACAAATATCTAATATTTTTAACCCCCTATAAGCACTCATTCTTCCATTCTTCCATGTAACACCCACTTTTATTATCTTATCAATAGAGCACTACAGTGACAATGTGTTTTTGTAGGCCAACCTGTAAGTTTTCATAACCTGGTTCCCTTGACAATAACCAAGTAGGATTTTTCCACTGACTCTTGGATTATTGCAGAAAATAATATATGTGAACAAGACATGTGAATACAATGTTTGTTAACTTTAAAGGGGGGGTGAAATGCTCATTTTCACTCAATCTCCTGTTAATCTTGAGTACCTATAGAGTAATACTGCATCCTTCATATCTCCAAAAAGTCTTTAGTTTTATTATATTTATAAGAGAAAAATAGTCTGTGCTGATTTTTTTCGGAAAAACACGAGCCGCTGGAGGCGTGACGTGTGGGCGGAGCTAAAGAATCACGAGCGCCAGTAGGCTTTTGCGTTGAGAGCGTTTGGAAGTTGTGACATTACCGTGAGGAAAAAAAAAAACATCATCCAAAACAAACCATGGCTAACAGTCAGATTCAGCCGTTTATTTATGATCCAGAATCAGATCCCGAGGCTGAAACTGTACGAGAGCATGTAAATGTTATGTAACCCCTCTCTCCCGGATCCTTTCTGACGCTCCTCGCACTCGCTCAGAGCGGGGCTCGAACCCGGGTCTCTGGCATGGGAGGCAGACGAACTAACAAGGAGGCAGAGATATTTGAAGCAGTTTTACTCACCACCTGCGGTTCCAACACACGATCGTGACCCTTTTTCGTTGGGATTGCATTATCCTTAAGAAATAAACGATACGCAAATCCGCGTCAAACTGGGCCTTGTTTGTAAAACAAGCATCTTCGAAATGCAGGGAACAAACAAAAACACTTGCACAACTCCGTCTATGCTCTTTAAAAATAAACTCCGTCCATGGTCCCTTAATGTTTTTTTTGTTTTTTTTGGTAATCTGTGCAGGGTTGTCTTGCCCTCGCAACCAAAAACACACTTCTTTTGTGACATTTCGCTCTCGCTCTGATCAGTGAACGTCTGTGCTCTCAGTGCTCTGCTATACGGGAGCGCGCGCTCTTCCAGGAGAAGTGCGCTTAGCACCCATATAAGGAAATTCCACTCCATCTAATGTCACACAGAGCCATACTCGAAAAAAACTTTCCGAAACTTGTGACAAACGTACAACTTAATTTTTTAAACTTTGTCCATGTTTAGCATGGGAATCCAACCCTTTAACAGTATAAAAAACTCATTGCATGAAATAGCATTTCACCCTCCCTTTAAAGCCTAAATACATTTCATTCAAACTTCATCGTCGACACCACCAGAAATAAGCTTCTGACAACTCTTTCAATCTTTTTTTTTTAAACACATTTTCCCTAAAATTTTGAATTATAATAGTTTATACAAGCCCCCCAATATAATTAAAAGTGGCCAAACTGTCCCCCCATATATTTTTAATTCTTGAAATTCTTGCAAAACTTTAAAAGTTCTATTTTGATCCTGGTCAGCCTCTGTAGTTGGGTTTACCATTCACAGAAACAGAGCGCAAAGTATTAGTTTAATGTTGACACTAAGAGTGAGTTAAGAAATTGCAAATCATTTAGTATTAGTCAACTGTTTATGTTAGAAATATAGCCATTTTGAGAGAGAAATAGTTGAAAGTGGCGTTTGTGAATTACCCTGTGAGTTTAGTTACTTCAAAACAGAGACTTTACCTCCTCGTTGTTGGGTAATATATAGTAAGCGATCCAGTATGCTACTGTATTTTATTAATAAAGGTTGCAGGTCAGTGTGTAAGTTTCTGTGCTCTGATTTTGGCATCAAGTTAATATAGCTTTTTATATATTTGCCCTTCAAATGTTTAGGATCAGTTAGAATTTTTATGTTTTTAACTGGAGTCTCTAATACTCATCAAGGCTGTATTTATTTAATAAAAAATACAGAAAAAAACTGCAATATTGTGAAATACTGTAAAATTCAGCGCTGAATTTTTATCAGCCATTACTCCAGTCTTCTGTGTCACATGATTCTTCAGAAATCATTATATGCTGATTAATTATCAGTGTTTAAACTGTTGTGCTGCTTCATATTTTTTTTATTTTTTTGGAACCTGTGATACATTTTGCTTTGATCCTTTGATGAATAAAAAGTTGAAAAAAGAAGAGCATTTATTCGAAATAGAAATCTTTTCTAACAATATAATACAATATAAGTATTTACTACCATGCCAATATAGTATATCATTGGCATGGTATTTATTTTCTTTAAAATACAAATTTAAGCCAAATTTGGAAAGATCAACTAATCAGTTAGTCTAGAAGAAGATCTGATCGGTACTGACCTTGCAGTGCATGCTGGGATGTGGCTGAACCTTTATATCCACTGTGCCTTGTCCAATTACACATTCAAAAATGTACTTTTTTTCTGCTTTCCTGCAGTTCTGTGCTATTGCCTTGAAATGTGTAGTGATTCAGTACTGCTAACATCATCATCATTTCTTTAAAAGAAATTGCTTGCATTTTGCCTCATTTGCAAGTGGCTTTGGATAGAAGTGTTTGCTAAATGAATAAATGTAAATGTGAACCAACAGTGCATAAACACAGAGGGCTGCAGCCGTCTGAAATATCCTTAGAACAAAAGGCCTGTGATTGGTGTGCATCTAGTGAGTCACCAGGTCACCCAGAAATTGCACTCCAAAATCAATTAAATTAACACACTTGATTAAAACAGCATGCTGACAACCTGATAGCGGGTTATTAAAGAAGAATGCTGCACAGACTTTTATTGAAACGTAAATCCTGGTGGCATTATCACCAAAGAAAGGTGCTATTATTCATTGAATACAATGGGTTGAGCATTGTCTCCAGTACAGATCTATAAAATGTTGCATTGAAGTGTTTGTACACGTAGTAGGAAAAGGTCACACATGCACACGGCCCTAAAGCTTGCAAGACCTGCAGGAGTCGTCCTCCATCTCAGCAGCATCTCACAGCCAACTGACCCATCGTAAAATAAAAATGTTGGGCTTCTCCACAGGGAACCCATGTCCAATTTTACTGTGTGTGTGTGATTTCTTTTCTGCCACCTCCGTGCTCTCTGTCGGAGGGTGAAAGGGGAAACAGGGAACTTCAAACCAAATATGAGAAAACACATTCCTCAGAGGCAGTTTGAAGAGTTTGTGAAAAGGTCGAGGACAAAGTTCAGGAAACGGACACACTCAAGGGGGAAGGACTGAAGACTGAGAAAGAAAGAAGAGGAAGAGTGTTTGTGGTGTCTTGGGTTGTTTGTCTCTTTAATGAATGTGTGTGTCTTTAGTTGAATCTTCGCTCACCGTGTCTTGCCCCACCGCTGTGAGCCTGTGGTGATATCATGTTTGTTTTTTCCCTTCATGGTCACATCCTCAGAAAGAAAGAACAAACTAAAGAAAAAAAAGAATGAATGAATGAAAAACTGTTATGACATGGGGCAGAAACATAGGACAGTACGCCAATGCCAACCCTTTTTGCCAATGCATTGCAAGAACGCAGCACACATCCTTGCACAACTGCGGCGATAACAAACCTCAGAATCTCAGTTATACAAACAACAGTTGTGATTGGTCCGCATTATAAGCCCATGATGGTAAAAAAAAAAAAAAAGAAAAGAAAAGAAAGTCTGTGATAGCATCGCATCCGTTGGGTAATGAACATAATTGAGCCTGATTGCTTGAAGCTCCTAATGAAAGTGGTGAGGGCGGTTACACAAACAATAAACCAAAAGTGAATCTAGTGATCCAAAAAAAAAAAAACCTCAATAATGTATTTGTTTATCCTGTCCTACCATAACAGATTTAAAGAGAACTCCTACAAATATTTATTAACCACAGCTGCAACAAACGTGGCTGTCTATTCGTCAACACTGTTGTTGCTTCTCCAATGATGTATTCACTTAGGTAAACAAATGTGATCCTTTGCACACGCTTTGCTTCTGTAGTCCATACAACTCGCATTCTGCTGTATACTTGGCATTGTGAATAAGTGTTCGTAACTGAATTGTGAATCTGCACTTTAAAAAATGCAGATAGTATAACCAATACAAAACCAATACAAGTCCCATTTTAACTTTAATTATTACAAATTTTGTGATTGTGTCTATTGATTTTGTTTTTGTTTATCAGCAGGAAGTACATTCGTTAAAATAATATATATTTTTTTCTGTAACAAGTACTTTTTAAAAGTATGCTTAAGTGTACTTTCACAAATGTGTAAAACATTGCAGAGACACCAACACAGAACTATAACGGCATGTCCAAATTTATGTCCATAGTCTGGTTTACATTTTTTGTATTCACATAATTATTTCCTACTTTCTCCAGCACTGTGAACAAAAAAGTCAAAAAATAAAATAAAATAAAATTAATAAAGATGTCCCCAAATTAATAATTACAGACACATCTCCATCAAAACACAAGTCTGAAACCCAGTAAGGAGCTCTTCAAGAGAGACTTTCATTTCGCTCATCTATTCCATTCCCTCTTCTTATTACACTTCTCCTCATCCCCTCGGCCTCTTGTTGTTTTTACAGCAAATTACATCCGATAATTGAGCCTGTGTTCCCTGCGTAGAGTAAGATTGAAATAAAATTGAGAGGAGATGTTTAAGATGTACCCAAATCGAGAGCTGTGGCTATTGGTGTGGAACAGAGGTCGTTGAACACACACACACAAACTCACAGCCCAGTGTGTGTGTGATGGCTTGTGTAGACTGTTTCTAACTATAGATTATCTGTCAAACTGAGCTGGTATGTGTGTTTACTTATAAACCCTGAACACGCGCTGCTGGGCGTCATGTTACTTGCTTACAAAAATGTGTAAACTTCCTCGGCTTTCCTCAAATTGTAAACAAAATCGCAAATGACGCTCTGTGAAGTTAAATGAGAACATTTCCTGCACTGAGATTGAAAGGAAACAATAACCCGCCTCATGCACCTCTGGCAGTGACATCTAGGTAGGAGGCCAAAAATGTCATGTTTTGTCATGATGGGGCAGCAATCGTGCGTACACAATCAATTTTATGAAAATAAACAATGAAACTTTTGCACAGCATGTGGTTGTGTGCTCATGTGGGACACAGCCTTGAATGTGGTTTGCATCAAGTCCTGCTCCCATTGATCCTCTCTCTCCTTCTCTCTCTCTCTCTCTCTCTTTCTCCTGGACTCCTCTATTACTGATACCATGAAATAGATCTTACAGATAGGTACTGAAAAAAAAGTTTTGATCATTTTGTCCATAGCTTTAGGATGACCTAAAGGAAACCATTTCAGTTTTAGTATAGTTCTAGTACAACAACTTAAACATATTTTATTTCAGTTAGTTTCCAAGGCAACATTTCTAATTTTCATTTTCAAGGTGTATTACACTACGCAGTTTTCACATTTCCCACTAAAAATGGAAAACGATGTATGTGTTTTGGAAATTCATTTACATGACAACAGCATTTTGGATGCTTGAAAATGAAAATGTTTGAAAATTGGCTTCAAAGTAGGCACATGTTTCAAAATTATGCTGTTAATGTCTGTAAACTACAAAAGCGAAGTGAATTTGGGAAAATTGTGACATTATACACATGCATATTACATGAACGCATGAAGCCCCAATTGAGCATCTCTGGAGAGACCTGAAAATGGCTGTCCACCAACGTTTACCATCCAACCTGACAGAACTGGAGAGGATCTACAAGGAGAAATGGCAGAGGATCTCCAAATCCAGGTGTGAAAAACTTGTTGCATATTTCCCAAAAAGACTCATCGATGTATTAGATCAAAAGGGTCCTTCTACTAAATACTGAGCAATGGGTCTGAACACTTAGGACCATGTGATATTTCAGTTTTTGTTTTTTAATAAATGTACAAAAATGTCAACAATTCTGTGTTTTTCTGTCAATATGGGGTGCTGTGTGTACATTAATGAAGGAAAACATTATTTAAGCAAATGGCTGCAATATAACAAAGAGTGAAAAATTTAAGGGGGTCTGAATACTTTCCGTACACACAGTAAATACAGGAAAGTGACAGTAGCGCGATGTGGCCAAGTATGATAACCCATATTTGAAATTAGTGCTCTGCATTTATCCCATCCTAAGTGCACACACAGTGAACGTGATCTCACCAAGTACAACATGTTCCTGGATCAACATCCTCGTTGATCCTGGAACAACATTCCAGTCAACCAATCAGATGTGAGGTACAAGTTTTCAAAAAATGTCAGTTTTAGGCATACAATCAGGGTTGGATGCTTCTACACCCTTGTTATTCATCTATCATTTTCCTCTATTTTAGGAATAAATTAGGGGTAGGGGTAGGGTTTGGGTTAGGTCTGTATTTTTGGACAACTAAAGATGTTGATCCAGAAACAACTCTTACTTGGCAAAATCTTGGCGACCATGCACACACACATCATGAACACACACCCGGAGCAGAAAGAAACCGTTATGTTCAAGCCATTTCATGGGATCTCTAGAGACAAAAATCTCTTTCTCCCACCAGAAATCTAAATGCCATTAGATTATCCACTTTCCTATTACAAAAATACAAGTAAGCCTCATTAATTTCCGACACACTTATTTAAACCGTTTAATTTTTACATAAACTCAAGAAAGGAACACAGATGCATTCCTCACTGATCATACAGCCAGATTACAGCTCCAGCCGCACTGACTCCAGCCCACTGTTTATGGCAGAGACTTTGCAAGATAACAGCCCATCTCATTCTCATTAAGCAGAGATTTTAATGGGCATTGCTCACAGCGGGTGGTCCGCTGGCCCTGGACTTCAGTGATGGATGAAGGAAGATCACGATAAAGAGAGAACAAAGAGATCGTGGATGCGATTTTGAGAATTCTAAACATAAAAATGTAGAAATGGAAGATTTATTTTTTTGTTTGTTTGTTTATTGTTCTATCTCACAACCTGAACACCATTTAAATGGGGCTTGATGAGTGCAGTTTGTTTTCTTGTGTTGATGTATGCATGTTCTTGTGTTGCGTTCAAGCATGTCAGAACATCATTTTTCTGTAGTTTCTGAATGATCAATTACATGGAATTTGCAGATTAGTAAAAAAAACTGTAAACACTCTTTATTGCAAGATGAATCAGTCAATAAATTTGATCTGTTTTTTTTTTTCTAGATGAGAAAGTCTGAGTTGGACTGGGGGTGGTCCTGAATTACCCATATGAAAGAACAAAAGATCTAATATTGAAAATAAATAAATAATTCAACAAACTGAAGGGAAACCTTTTTAATGAACTGGGGGTAAAGTACTGCCATGACACAACATGATAGTTTTTTGTTTTTCCAATCTTCCCAATCATTGATCTGAAACCAATCCAATTTTCTGACAAATACTTTTTAGCACATCTAAAACACGAAACAGGACAGTTGTAATATTATAAACAAAATGTCTCATTATAAAAGTTTCAAACAGTCTATAATTTATGAATATGAATACAGATGTCTGAGTCCACCAATACTTTGAGAACAAAGGAAGTTAGCCAAGCCAGTGATAAATGATAACTAAAATGGAATACAGTTGCATCTCTCTCCTGTAATTCAGTCACTTTTTTGTTTATTACAGAAACACAGGAGTGACCCACCTACGATTGGCTACACTGAAGAAGAATTTTTATTTATTTAAATGTGCATGTCTGTGTGAAAAAAAAATTGCGCTTAATTGTATTGAATAAGCACTTGTAATGTATTTGAAATATTAAAAGCATACTTAAAAAAATAATCTGAACTTGCAGTTAAAATAATATTAATGAAATAAAACACCACTTCAGTGTACTTAAAGAGAATTCTAGACATACTAGTTTTAAAAGTGTCCTACTTAAGTGGGTGAAAAAAGCACTCTAGTGTTCAACCAATTGTATTGGATATAATGTAAACTTTAATACATTTTCATTTAATTGCAATTAACATTAATTTACAAATGTCTAAAAACTAGTGCTGTAGTAAATTGTTTTAAAGTATTTTATGTCTGTAATAAATATTATTTTTTTAATAAATGCAAAAATCAATTTCTTTTTAATAGTTTTATAACTATTTAAGCTATTTTGCTTTAATGGGGCCTTTAACAGATTTGGCTTCTACAAAAATGTTGAGGGATTTCAGTTACAGAATAGAAAGAGAGAGAATGCCTGCGTTGCAGTATCAGTGAAGCGTAACAGACACAGTGAAAAAAAAAAGAAGAGTGAGAGGATTATTTGGGATTTTGCTGAGGAGAGAAGTGCTGGAGATTTCAGTAATGAGAAATTTGAGTATTTGTGTGTGTAAAATATGTAGGTATATGTCTGCCTGTATGGATTATCTTGTGTGTGTGTGTGTGTCTTACAATGTAGACTGCAGGTCTGCTCACATCTGCAGCCAATCAACCTCTACCGTACACCAAACCAGGAAATCACAAACAATAGGGGACTGGGCTACTGCCAAACACTAAGTGTGTGTGCCTTTCTTGTATAATTCAATGCAGTTATTCATGTGTAATAACATGCACAATGTGTAAATTTTACAAGTCTGTTCTTCTGGGTGGACTGTTTAAAGTAATTATGTCTCTTAATTTGGGGAGTAATGGTTGAGATTTGTTTCTAATAATTGCACAAACATCAACACTTAAAGACAAAAGAAAGACAAAAGACAAAAAAAAACAAAAAAAAACATGTGTAGCTAGGTTATGTGGAACACTTGTGATATGTCAGAAAATTAAACAATGACAGTATTTATTGTTTTTCAGTGTATTGTCTGATACTGATCTTAACAGAGAGCACTAAAGTGGTTTACTGTAACCTGAATGATCATCAAAACAAACAGAATTGGGATGTTCACGGACCACAAGGTAAAAAAGTGTTACGTAATACAATGCAAAATAAAAAATAATAATGTGCAAAAAATATTATTATATTTTGTAATTATTTAAATGGCGATGAAGTTAATGTTTGAATGACAGAATTTAATTTTTTTGGTGAATTATATGATTAGAAATAATAATATGATTCTGGTGGCAACTGGGAGCCAGTGGAGTGGGACCAGTAATAATAATTACAATAATTTGAGGAAAATGTTTGTCAGCAAAAAATTCTACCTTATTACATTTGCATAAATTCAGAATAACAGGAGTTGAAATAAAATATAAAATCAGGATTTACAACAAAACATCCTTTCACCTTACGGTTTAGAATTTCATAAAAAGTCTATTTGTCTTACAAGCTTACTTTTGTGGTTACTGAAAGATTGTTTATAAACACTGTTGAAACATTCCTCATACACTATTTAGAATTATATCCATTTCATAGACAGGCGTTTTTAGACCTCCAAATCTTTGTGGTGACTTTGTTTGGGTGGCGGGGCTGGATGGTGATTTTTCAAGCCCTTAATTAGTAGGGGTCAGACCCCCCGAACTTTACGGAAAACTTTGCGTCAGTTGTTAAACATCTTTGAGCTGTCACTGGTCTGTGAAGATTGCATAATATGTGGGTGTGCTCTGAGGTTCCACCTTTGAAGTGGAAAGCTTTTTTTCTCTCTGTTTGTGAGGTCAGACACAAGAAAAAATTAGAACAACTTAGTGACGAATTGCAGAGCTGTTGCAAACACATCCACATCCCTATGATGGCTTCTTAAACTTGCTCACATTAATAGTGTTTTACGAGCCACTGTGTGTCACATTCTGCTGTGGTGACTGCATTGTTACTGAATTATAATGACACTTCTATTGTCTTCCAGTTCTAGTTCTTTATGGACTTTCTCTGTTCCCCTGTTTTATTGACTTCCAGCTTTACCCTGGCAAGTCACCATGCTCACAGCCTGTTCGAAACAAATTGCACACAAAAATGGCAAGAACTTTCTCTAAACTGAAAGCCAGCTTGGTTGGCTGGCTTCATCTAATTAACAGCAAATTCCATTGAAAAGTGAACATCCACAATCCTTACAAGCTAAGCTAAATCAAGCTCTCTTGGTCTCACTTCATTGACTGCTTGTAGCCACCCAAATTCAAGGCTTTAACTTACGACCTCAACCTCAACAAACACCTATATGTGTATGTTTCCTCCTGCCATATAGTAAATCAACAAGTGCAGTTGAATGATTGCTGCTAAGTGTTTGGGAAAGTTACTTTTAAAAGTAATGCTTTACAGTTTTGAAACTTAAAGCCCCTTTTTACATTGCCATTCTGAAATAAAAATGGGTAATGTGTCCCGGCAATTGTTCCCGGTTTGCTAGATAAAAAAAAACTAATGGTTAGAGAGTATGATTCCTAACCCTAAGGTTGTGGGTTCGAGTATTGGGCTGACTTAGGTTCCCTTGAGCAAGGCACAAAATCCCCAACCACTCCCCATGTGCTGCAGCATAGATGGCTGCCCACTGCTCCGTGTGTGTGTTCACTGCTGTGTGTTACGCACGTTTATTTAAATGCAATGTGTGGACTTTTTACACAGATCTCACAGTAATTCATACATATTTGTATGTGGCTTATTCGTTTGAATGACCACACCTAACCCCACCCCTAAACCTAACCATCACAGAAATCTTGCTAAATTATGATTTATTGAGCATATACATTTTACGTGCATGTCTGTTCTCTGGGATTGAACCCATGATAGCATGATTACATATCAAGGTATAACGCAAGAATCTACAAACTGAGCTTGAAACATGAAACGCAAATCAGAGTGCAAATAAAAGAGTACAAAACATTAATATGAAAATGACCATTTGCTGATAGTGGCGCAATTGTAGCATACACTCTAATGGGTCGTATTTCAGGGATTTGGACAAACCACTTATATAAATGTATTGGTTGGAGGCCAGGTTGGTGAGGTCATATAGTGCAGACCTATAGGGCCCTTGGCGCGAGTCCATGGGGGCGCATTGAGAGGTGTGTTTGGAACAGTCAAGCAGGTCCGGTCTGGTTGCTTTTGCTTATGTCACCTGGACATTAGGCAATATATACACACTAATTTAAATAATGTATACAGTTGTAATAATAGGTAATGTTCCATTTGAATTAAGATTACAGTTTTAACATATAATAAACATGTGCAGGAATTTACAGGTTTAAATATAAATACTAGGTTTACATATGACTCAGTAAAGCCCTGACATTCGGTTCTATTTATTTAATGAATCAAAATGCAATCTTATTATTCAACGCGCTAGTATTATGTTTGAGATATCAACCACTGTATAAACTGTAGGTAACAACTGGTAAAATGTACACCTAGGTCATAAAAACCGTAATGATACCTACAGTTAAATATTTTCTTCTCAGCCATGTCATCAATTGCTCTTGAGCGAAATCTCCACCCATCCGTTGTCTGATTGGCATCTCGCAAGGATTCCTGGGTAGTTAAAGTATGCGGAGCCTGCATCTATGCTTCAAGGGTACAAAGGGGGCACTGCTGAGCACACTTCAGAGTGTTAAAATGATGAATGGGGCGGCCTACAGACTCGTAATCTCGACAAGCACACGCAATTTAAGTACACCAGACCCAAAGGCCACATTAAGTGTGCCATTTGATTACCCAGAATATGTTCGCGTGTTCAAAGGTCCTCCACAGGTGGAGTGATTGGAAGTGAGCGACACCTGCGCCACTCACCGGTCTCTAGTCCCACGGAGGAGATCTGGAAGGATACAAAAGAGGAGCTACAACAGTGAAGGACGAGAGAGGACCAGGCCTGGATTTTATTTCGTGTTTTAATTTATGCCATTTTATTAATCGAAATTCCGTAAATTTGTGTGAAAAGGACTAAAAGGTATCAGAGTTTTACTGCCTGTAGTGTTCATTTCTCTTTTGGAAACTGTACGTATTTCACTCGTATCTCGCAAAAAAGTGCCCCCAGGTACATTTTTGCTAGTAGACCAGGTAGTTCTCATCTCTGGATGTGAATACAGCAACAGATTCTTAATGCTCCACTTTAACTTCTTGTCATGACAATATCTGTCCTTTCTCCTCCAGGTCAGCGTGTACTATCCCTTCTAATCCCTGGCTCTCCGATGTTCTTCTTAAAAATTGGACCAAACTCAGGGCAGCAGACAGAAAGTGGTGCAAATCAAACGATCAGTCGGACCTAGGTATGTATCAGTCTTTGCTTTCATCTTTCTCTGAAGTCCATACTGCCAAATGTTCATATTTCAACAACAAAATCAACAGCGCTTCAGTCCCTTTAATCTCTTCAAACATTCAATTCTTTCCTCTCTCCCCCTCCACCAACTCCTACTACCTATTTACCAGCTGATGATATTTTTCTACATTCTTTGCAGACAAAACAAAAACCATCAGCAGTCAGTTCCCTGCACCACACACACAATAACTCAAATGAACTACATCCACTGCTTAAACTCTCCTATCCTGTTTCTGTCCCCTCACTGAGGCAGAAGTATCAAAACCTCTCCTCTCCAGCCATCCTACAACCTGTCCTCTAGACCCAACCCCCTCACACCTTCTCCAAGCTATTTCTCTTGCACTTTTACCAGCACTCAAAACATATCATCAACACATCTCAACACAACACTCTAAACATTCTACTGATTTCTCTCAACACGGGAACAGAAGAGTTGTCAGTAAACAGAAAGGAAAACAAAGTAACTGGTGTTACATATTTGAGTACCTCAGATATTTTATAGTAACGTGTTACTTTACATAACTCAGATTACTGGTAATGTGTTACCTTTAGCACTGGACACAGTTTCCAGAACCTTCACACTGTCTGTTCCTCTGCGGTGGAGCAACCTGACAAGATCCAACTGATCTGCTTAGACCATCAAAACATTCAAGAAACAGCTAAATATATACTGTACCACCTTCATAAGCACTTATCTAACTTGCAGTCATAAGCAAAGACCCTTCCTGTAACAATTTTGTTCACTCTTTTTATTTTTTTCTCCACTTATGTCCTAGTTTGTGTACCAATTGAGTTTATACATGAAACATGGCATTGTGTACGGTAATTATTGTTGCTTCTTATAATAACTCTGTTGTGATACTCCTTATTTATAAGTAATTTTGGATAAAAGCATCTGCTAAATGATTAAATGTAGTGTCATGAAAGTGTGCTGTTCCTTGGCCAAAATAAACTAAAATATGGAAAAAACATTACACACATACCTCAGGGGACTTGCCGACCTCCCATTCTGTGT
This sequence comes from Carassius auratus, assembly GCF_003368295.1. NCBI lineage: Eukaryota > Metazoa > Chordata > Actinopteri > Cypriniformes > Cyprinidae > Carassius > Carassius auratus. The sequence goes on along the minus strand of NW_020528035.1, from coordinate 796,459 downwards.
GTGAGGTTTAATTGACAGTTGTTAAAGAATGTATTGTTTCTGCTTAGTTGTTGTTGACCTAGAAAACATCCCATTACAGGAAGAGAGTGGGAAATGGTGGTATATAGGGAAAGTAGCAGAATGTTCTGGGAGAATGGAGAGAAGTGATCTTTGTGCTTATAGTATAATTTACTTTTCCAGCTGCCCCGGGAGCCTGTCATGTCTCCATGATTTACATTTTAAGTCACAAACTGTAGCTAAAAACATACATTACTACGCAAGATCCAAGCCTACCTCACACACATATTTGCGAAACCACTATTGGTACGTGAAATATGAAGTGCAGTAAAACTGAACAGAGAGCACCCCTGTAGGCATTGTCATCTTTGGCTTCAGAATATATCAACCAAAAAATTAAGATCTTTTTTAAATAACCATATACAGTCTCCACAGGGATTTTTTTTGTTCCACATCTTGCCGCAAACCCCCATCTAAAATAAGCGTATTATGGTGGCTTGTTTAACATGGTTGCAAAAAAATATTTTTGGACTGGATTTTTTTGACTGGGACATGAGAGGTTAGACTACCATGTTCCAAAACCTAGCTTTACCATCTTAAGCTGGAATATTTGTTCCAGCATAATGCACATCTGAAACAGTGAAATTGTGTAAAACATGCATAATTGCTTTTTAATGGGAATGGTTACGGCTAATGCCAGGTAAGATTTAGTATTAACATAGAACATCCAGTACATTTGCATTTACATGTATGCATTTATCATATGCTTTTATACAAAACTATTTAAAAAAAAGAGTAATTTAGAAAAGAAGAAGAAAAAGAGCATTGGTTTAAAGTTGTGGTGTAGTTAAATGGTATTTGAAGAGGCATGTGTTCAGCTGTTATTTGAAAGCTGTGATGGTTTGAGCAGTTTGGGTGGAGATTGGAAGCTCATTTCATTGGAGAGGAGCAGAGAGTGTGTAGGTTTTGAAGAGTGACTTTGTGCCTTGAAATAAAGGAACAACAAGGAGGTGCTCGTTCAGTGACTGTACCTTGCAGGAGGCAGCATACACTTGTAAATTCTGTTAATTTAGGGAAGTGTTCTTCCAGTGGCAGCCCTCAAATAAAATTTGGTCTTCGTGTAAAGTCGGCGGAGGAAAAACAACAGCTTGTCACTGGGGCAGTACCCACAAAGGGACATATTACCTTCATTACGCCTAAAGGTTGCATATTAGAACCTTAAAGTAGTATTACCCTTAAGGTGATAATGCACCAACCCCAGGTTCCTTGCTGGAATTACTGTTGTATACCCCAATTTAACAGTAAAGTTGTAGTCAATTGACAGGTTTGCAGGGAATACAAGGAGCGCCATGTCTGAAAGTTTGGCTAGTAGTGGTTTGCAGTTTTTATTTTCTTTGGAAACTTTAGAACTTTGGAGACCTTATTCTCAGTGAGGAGAGAGAAACAAGAGAATAGCTGAATGCGTGTGGGTGGATGTTGGCTGTGTGTAAGTGATGTAGAGAACTGGTTGCTGATGGTTGCCACCTTATCAGTGGAATGGGTGACATAACCATCAGCTGTCAGAAGACGTGGGATGGGGTGGAGGAAGAGAATGTTGTGAATAGTGTTCAGGTGTCTGGGTTTTATTTTGGTAGAAAGAGAGTTTGGTTTAATGGTTGTGAAGAGCATCTGTGATCCAAGGGCAGAGGGGTGCTGACCTGGAGTTAAGAGGACTCATATTGCAGGATGAGAGAAGATAGTATTAGCAGCTTGATTAACATCAAGAAAAGTGGTTGGTGGAGGGAAGAGATGCAGACGCAACTGAGGAGAAGTGTACAGGGCAGAGAGAGAGAAAGAGAGAGAGAGAGAGAGCAGAGGTTAAAGCAAAAGCAGACCAGAGGAGGAGTCATTAGGGAAAGTGATTGGAGATAGATGTGGTCAGAGAAAGATGCTTGTCAGTGCTAGAGTTATGTGCGAGGATGAGTTTATTTTCTTGTAAAATCAAATGAGGCCAGAAGAGCAGGATAGGCAGCCGGGGTTATTTTTTTTTTTAAGATGAAGGTTGAAGTCACCAAGGACTACTGCGCCAGCGGAGTACCAACTACTGAAAAAGAGGACTGCAGCATGTTAATTTCTTCAAGAAAGTTACCCAGTTAAACTGGAGGAAGATAGATGAGTCTTTTGGTTATTCCTTGCCATATATAGTCACTTTGATGATTGTCTGTGTTTGTCAGCCTTCTCGTTTGGATTTTTTCCCCCCCTATAAGCTTGTTGCAGTGCATTATGGGATTATTTTATCCATGAAGGATGCAATCTTAAAACCTGGCCAAAAGAACGTATCTTAGAAGGCAGCATTATTATGCTACCTACCTTTTGGATTAGTGTTTGAGTTATAAACACTTTTACAAAACTGGCTATGCTTTGTCTAAAATGTAGCCTACTTATATCTTGCAAAAGGAATGCAAGGAGAAATCTGTAGAGGAATTTATAAACCATAAAATATCATGGCAGTTTTCTTATAGCAACAACAACAATAACTATATATATATATATATATATATATATATATATATATATATATATATATATATATACATATATATATATATATATATATATATATATATATATATATATTTTTTTTTTTTTTTTCAGTATGAAACGTAACCTGGGCTGTGTTTCGAATGCAGGTGGATTGTAGAAACCATTGGCATCAGTGATTTCTACGGTTAATTTAGGATTACAATATTTTCGGGGAATGTTGCTCTTAACATATTTTTGACAGTTTTTATGAAATGTACCCTATAACACTCTAACATAAAAAATAAAAAAGCAGAAAAAAAAGCATTACTGTGATTATTAATAGGATGCCCCTGTAGAACATTATAAGGAATGTCTTTTGGTGTTTTCTGAACCAAGTCTTTTTTTTTTTTTTTTTTTTTTTGCTCATTAAGATTTGGAACAGAATACTACAGAATACTAACTCCTCACAGACCACTTATTAAAAACAGATGGCTGACTTTGAGAAGTTCCCGCAATAGAACATAAATATTTTAAATATGATGCACAAAAATGTTGCTAAGTAATGATAAACATGAACTCTGTGGAAGGAAAGAGTCCATTTGTCTTTCAGCGTCTTCTGAAGGGTTGTCTTTGTAATCATCTTTGCTCAAGTATTTGGACCCTTCGGCACATTGCACCATTTGTGCTGCTATTTTTTGTACTTTTAATCTGGAAGATGATAAAATGGACATAAGGAGGGACATTAGAAGTTTTATAGAGACAAGATGTTAGCTCTTTTGAACCAAGCAACAAGAAACCAGTCATGTACTACTAAGACTCTAGTGTGTTTTGCATCACTCATATTTTCTTCAAAAAATGTTATCTAGATAAAGTAATCTAATCTAGAAAATTTGGTTTTACATATTAGAGTTTGAATTCCAAGTGCCTCTGTAACTTCTTGCTTCTATCTTATATGTCCTTGCGGTTCTGTAGTTTGTTTATCCTTCAGGACACACACTCAAATATGGCTGCCATCGTTTCTATTGGATTTGACTTCAGACCCCAATCCTTAGAGACAGAAAGAGAGAGAGAGAGCGAGCGAGAGCGAGAGAGAGAGAGAGAGAGAGAGAGAGAGAGAGAGGGAGGAACAATTTATCTTTAGCTCTGAACCCAAGAGAGACTTTGTGTGTGTGTGTGTGTGTGTCTGTGAGAGAGAGGGAGAGAGAGAAAGAGAAGGGAATGTAAGAAGTAGCTCATAGTTGCCACCTAGTGTAGATATGAAGGTAGTGTCATTGCTTTGTTCCTAGCTATGTTTTACTGAAGTACTGAAGTTGTCTGAGATGTTAAAATAGAGACAAGCAGGACAACTGTTGACAAAGTAAGAATTTATAGCCAGGAGCATGTTTAGTGTTTTGGGGACCCTCAGCAAGTGGTTGATTCCCATAGTTCCTATAGAGGAAATCACATTCCTCCTGTTCTCCCTCAGTAAACCCAATTATGTAGGTTGCATGGTGCCTGAAATGCTACTGTTTATAGATTTAAAAAATGTATGTGGATTGCATCCCTTGCCAGAAAGTAATGCACTTGTAATCTATCTCAAGTCTTAAAAGTATGTATATATATCTTATATATAAAAGATAATAAAATATTATTAAATGAAAAGCCATTTACAGTAAGTGCACTTAGAGACACTTTCATGATTGTTTCTTAACACACTTATGTACACTTTTAAATTGTGCACTTTGTAATAATATCAAATTAAAATGTTTCACTTACAGTAACAATTTTTTACTAAAATTGTGACTAAAGCACATTGAAACATAGACTACTTTAGCACATGATTCAAATGTTAACTGTTGTGTGCTATCTGATATACCATATAAATATAATACATATTAAATATACTGGATTCAAACTAATTACAGTATATAACCACAGTTAGAAACATATAATTAAAATTATATTTAAATACATGAAATATAAGATTCAATAGAAAATATTATGATTTATATTTTAATTTATGTTTTAGTTTACCAAACCATATTAAGACAACAGAAGTAATTATGAAATCATGTCCAGTAAGTGGGTCAAATAAGCATGTCTAGCTAATTATATTTAATATAAGTTTAAACTCAAATGAATTGTCTTTTACTTGTAAATGACATGCAATTAAATGTCTGAAAACATTGCATACAGTTCAAACTCAAGTATATTCTTTAAAAATGTCTATTATTTCAATTATACATTTGTTTTTGTAATAGTAAGCTAAAGTGCACTTATTTTCCTCTCTATATAGGTCTATGTATAGGTATTTTCTCAGAAGAAATAGTCCAGATGCAAAAGACATTTATTCCCTGTTTAACCTCACTGTTGTCTAAGAGAAACAACCAAGATATTAAACATCTCATTTGTGATTGTTCTGTTCTACAGGATGTTTGAGTATTTTAATTTAGATTTGGACAAACAAGGGCCCTCAGGTGATGGAGTCAAAGAGAGGAAGTGTGTGTGTTAGCAGACTGATGAATAACTGTGTTTGTATGTACCGCCACATTCACCTCTCCCCTAGTGTCTTTCTATTGTGTTCGTTTCTGCTGAGTGCTACAACTGCAAAAATATCTGTGACACTTCTCTCTGTGGGAAATGCAGCAAGGCCATGACCATTTATCAGCATGTCCCTCTATACTGGGTGCGTTTACTGTATGTGTGTAAGTGGCTATGAATGTCATCATCTGGGTCACCCTATACTTAGTGCACTTGATTAGTGTGAGAGAGCATAGGACAACAAGGAGAAAGAGAGAAAGCAAGGTATACAAACATATAAACAGCTTGCTCACACCTGGAATGTTGCAGGCAGGTGCATCACACGAAGTCAATATAAATGAGTCCCACACCGCCGTAGTTTGCACAACATCTTATATACATTTCATCAGCGATGTTTCAGCCATGCAATGTTGCCTGAAGAAGAACTTATTGAAATCTAGTCTAAACTATTGAAGTCATAAACAGAGATTAATATTAACAGGTGTATTATTAATGGTAAAAACATCATATACTGATATATGCTGTATATTCATATACCTATAGTATTGTTTTCATGGTAAGCTGCTTATGGATAACCTTAATGATTATTACAGGACAAATCCCCTCCAAAAATTACAGGTATGTTATTACTATACTTATAATAAATTGATAGGCCACCCCAATCATCACCTGCACCTGATTCCTATCACTCCTGATCCCAGTCTGTACTGATCCGGTCTACCGTTCATGATCTTGAACTGGTGTCCGACCTCTCTCTCTCTAACCTGTCTTTCCTATGTCCTCAGACATCCCCACGACGATCTCCTTACATACCCAAGCTGACTCTCCGTGTGTTTATCCCCGAATCTCTGGAAGTTGTCCTCTCTACAACTCAACCACACCTTGTAAATCTATCACTTGTAAATAAACCGTTCACTTGCACTATACCCTCTGCCTCCATCGTGGTTCGTGACACCTGTTTACTGTCATAGGACTTTTGTACGTTTCTTCCAAAACAGTACTTTGCCCATCCTGCTGTTTAACCCAGTAAAAACATAAACAAACTGATAAACTTAATGTGACAAATATCCATTAATCATAAATAAAATCATACATAAATTAAACAAACAGGTTAGATTTCTGTAATAGTACTTGTAAAATAAATGTTTTAAATTGAAAATTACCAGGGCCCGTATACATAAAGAATCTTAATGCAAAAAGTAGCTCCTAGTGACAAAATTCTAAGAAAATTCTTAGAAATGTGGGCGTTTACTCTTAAAATTAAAGAAAAAATCCTAGTAATTCAAAAAAAAAAGTAATTCAGAAAGCATCTTAACCCTTAAAAGAGGTCTTAAGGTCAAACTTGTTAGGAGCACAGACGAGGACTTTTAAGAGGCTTAAGAGTTTCTTTAGCAGAGGAGAAAATGGCAGAACGATGAGAGGCAGAAGAAATGTGTTGCAGACAATGGATGACAATGAGTTAATAAGACGGTATAGATTATATAATAATTTAATATAATATAATTTAATATATAAATTAAGGTAATCACTACATTACAATATTTGGCAACTGGGAAATGCAACAATGCAACAGTGTTTAATGTTAGCCCAGTTAGTGGATGAACACAAGGAACACAATGTAAGTGAACCCATGATACTGCCATGGTATATGCCTTAAAGTCTTGATATCACCACAGTACCATGTCCAGAAACCTTGGCGTAATTGATAAATCAATACTTTAGTGCTATAATACATGTAAAAAGAATAAGTAAAAATAAAAACAGTATTACCATGTCTATTTATGTATTTGTCTGTGTTTTTTTTAATTTTTTTATCAGTAACAAAGTGTAAACCACAGAATGCAAATTCTGTACCATTATACCAAGTCCAAGAGCATAAGCTCTAACATAAGAGTCATTGCAGTGGAATGGTGTGGTCAGTGTCTGACCGGTGCTTTCCTTTAGTCAAAACTCCTTTGAGTAATGACAAACACTGTCATCCTTTCAGGAGCTATAGCGGCAGGCAGGGTGTGTGCCAGTGAAAGAGTGTGTGTGTGTGTGTGTGTGTGGAAATTACATCAGCAACCACAAACCTGACCCTGTCAGACAATTAAGGTCACCCTGAGTGCCAGCCTCCAAAATGGCAGGAAGAGGCAGCCTTTCGTTCCTATTCTGTCCGTTCTCTTGTGTTTTATTCCTCTGAGTGAAGGCCTTCCTGGCCTCTGCATGCTGGAACAAGCGGTAAGGAAGTCTAAGCTACTGCATGAGCACTGTGTTGGTCTGCACTCTGCGGTGAACCACACACACACACACACACACACACACAACATAATGCTACTGATGACATATAGCTTCCTGGTTTGTACTTCTTGTACATTTACATACAGTAGCTTCAGAAAGCTTTGGACATTTTTGCAATGACTGTTAACAGCAGTAACTGGGCCCACGGTGACTTTTAGCGAATTGAAACAAACAAACAAACAAAAAACAAACAAATAAAACTTTGGATCAACTTAAAAAAGAAATAAAACTTAATGGCCGGGATAGTCATGCTTATTATTTATTTTTTTATTTTTTTATTTTTCAATTTTTGGTTCAAATCTTAATTTAACATTTAATTTTAATCAAACTTTTAATATTAGTATGCACTTATTAAAGTAAAATGTCTAGTCAAAAGTTTATTATAAATACCACATCATATGCAATTAATATATTTTCTTATATATATTTTTTAATATCTATTTACAACTTAATTTTACCATAAATTAAAGATACAAAATTTCGGAGTAGAATTTTCACTTTACTTCAACTAAAAAATATTGTTGAACTTACTTTACATTCTAGAAATAAAGTCAACTTTGAAATGCTGTAATGTCTATTGTGATGTCTTTTTGAAATGTGCATAATACAACCCATAATAGTTTCTCCATTCAGTAAAGCTATAGCCAGTATGTGCACTTTACATCAAAACTCTTGTGTCAAGTAACAATGATTATTATTATTTTTTTAATGGAGTTATTACAAATGGAATAAAAAAATTATTTTTTTATTATAATAATATAAACATTTGCTTAAAAAAAAAAAAACATCTAAACAGACTTTTTTCACTGTGGATAAAGTCAGTTCCCCTCTTATTCACTCAGGTGTTCTACCAGAAAGTGTCAAAAATACTTTTTCTCTCTTTAAAATAAATGCTAGACATTACAATGTTTTTTTTATGCATTTGAATGGCATTCCTTTTTTCTTTTCATTTTTTCTCCTTTTCTTTTATTTTATTTGCCCAAAGACGTATTAGTGCCACTGTATCTAAAGCTGATTTATTTTCATGTATTTTGGTGGGTTCAAAGTGTTTCCATGTTATCAGGAGACAATGTAATCTTACTAATTAATGAACAATAGTCAGAAAATGCATTTAACTGTGCACATTCAGTTTTATATCAGGTCAGGGAGGTTATCTGAGCAATGCTGGGAAAAGGTCAAAGGGCAAATCACACAACCAGGTTGAGAATAACAGGCTGAGAGTTCATCGAGTTCCCTGCATCTCTATCTTTATCTGCCTATACAGTACATAAAAGAATTGTAATTTGCATTAGATGTATGTTAATGAGTAAATTACATATTCAAAACCCTGAATCTGTCTGACTGAATCTGTGATGATTTCTGTCTCTGATGATCTTGCAGGTCATTCTGAAAGAACAAATTTTGTCATGTGAAGTAAATATATATATATATATATATATATATATATATATATATATATATATATATATATATATATATATATATATATATATAATACATTTATTTATATACAGCGTATAAGTACATTTATACATATATCTCCTTCTCCGTTTTGTAGAGAGCAGTGAACATTGCATAGGGACCCTGTGAATCAGAACACATTGTAGATTTTTTGTTTTGTTTTTTAATTTTTTCATTTGACTTTGTCAACTACTTATTATAGGCTGCAGATTTTCCTGATTTTTGCTGATGAGTACCTGCAGATGCCTGGCAAATTAGCTAGTTGTTAAAAAGATAAATAAAAATAAATAAATAAAAATAGCCAGAAAGCACAGCTTTTTGCAGACAAATAGGAAGCATCACATTTAGCAGATTTTTTGTTTGTGTTTATTTCATTCCCCTTACTTTAATTATTATGTGTGTAAGAAGGAGAGAGAGAGAAAAAAAACAATAAAAACTATTACAGATACGTGATTTTACATTTATTTCCAGTGTAAGAAATAATTAGGTGTGAGAAATCTTTCCTGCATAATTATTTTTTGTTGTTGGGCTTTCCGAATAAATGTGTAATAAGTAATAAAAACTCACATTATGATATTGGAAGAGAGTACAGATGATTGGACGCACGCCAACAATATTTATAAAGGCTGATTTAGTGCGATAAAGATTATACGGGTCTGATTTAGAGCGATTCATTCAGACTGAGATGTTAATTTTCAGTGTTTGCACTGTGGGCATATATTATATTCATTTATTTTTTTAGGTTTTTACTTTTTTGTTGCATAAATTTACAATGCATGAGTATTTTTATCTCCCATTTACTGTCACATTGTGATAAATGCACAAAGATGAAGATGAGTGTTTCAAAAATCTTTAATCCAAACACAGGGTGGATAGTGAACAACACAGAAGTGACACTGATGAGACTGGTCAATTAAAACTGAACACACAGGAACTTAAATACACAGGCTAATGAGGAGACGCAGCTGAACGAAACAGCAAATCAAATCAGCAACCATAAGTACCAAATACAGTCAGGGGGAAGGTGCAAATGTAAACAAAGATCAAACTGAACTGAAACTGTGGCTAATGACAGCTCTGAATTTATTTTGAAATCAAAATAAAATCAAAATTAAGGGACACGTACCATGCCACTATAAAGCATAAGAACGTTATAGAGATTTTGAGAGAATTTTCATTTTTGGGATAACAGTTACTGATTACAGTTTGCATAGTGTGATATTTACAAAAAAGCACTATGGTGGAACCATGTTGCAGTTATTGTATCAGTGAATAATACCTTGGCAATGTGATACACTGATCAGCCACAACATTACAACCACCCGCATACTATTGTGTAGTTCCCACTTGTGTGGCCAAAACATATCTGATGCACTGAAAAATAGACACAACAGGACCTCTGAACATATGGTATCTGATCCTTTAAGTCAGGGGTTCTCAACTCCTGCACTCGAGGAGTTTAGCTCCGATACACTTGAACAAGTTCAAGCCAATCAAGGTCTTCAGGTTACTGGAAAGTTACCGGAAGGTGAGTTCGATCAAGGTTGGAGCTAAACTATGTAGGAACGTGGGCCTCAAGGGCCAGAGTTGAGAACCCCTGCTTTAGACAAGGAAGGTTTTTTTTTACAGGTATTTGGCAATCATACACAATGGTAATTCAAAGTGCTTTACATAAAACAAAAAAATAAACTAATCATAAAACATAATCACAAAAATAAAATCAAATAATACATTTTAAATTGATTTAAAATGAATTAAAACAGTGAAGAAGAATTAAAAAAACATATATGAAGATACATTAAAGGCAGTGTAATTATTCGGACGTACTGTAGCTCAGAGCTCATTCAGTAAATGCACAGCTAAACTGATGAGTTTTGAGTCTGAATCTAAGATTCTCCTTTTAACAAGATGTAATACAAGTCTTATTTGTCCCCAGAATGTGTCTGGTAAGTTTCAGCTCTAAATACCCCACAGATCATGTATTATTTCATTTTGAATATGCCTATTTTGAGTGGAAACAGAAACTGGCTGTTTTCACGCATGTGTTTAAATGCAAATGATGCTGATGCTCCCAACCCCCTTTTCCAGAATAGGGCTGTGCCTTTCCAGCTGGTATCTCAGATACTCTGCTGAAAAAACACATTTGATTTTGATTATCATGTCTATCATGTTAAAATGTTAAACCATATTAGTTTAAAGTTCTGCTATACAGTTTTCTGAGTGCACATATTCGAAGCACATCACATACAGAAAGAATCTGAGTACTAAACTTCTCCTTCATGTCTCATCTCGCTTAATTGTCAAATACAAGTTTATATTAAAAACACACCAGTTACAAAAACTGTCTGTAATGTCTGTGAAGGTAAACAGCTGAGAAAAAAAATGGCATGTTTATATTAGATCTGTGTTGCAGCAGCGTGACATACAGTAAATAAATCAATAAACCCACTGCTCTTTTGTCTCCTCTGAGGCTGGGACTCTAAATAGTGTTCTGTGCTCAGTGCAGCCAAAGACAGAATAGTCAGCGTGCTTTGCTCAAACATTCACTATGGCATTAGAACTGGTACACTGCTGTCGCTTGCGAAAACACAATGGCGTCACTATGGGGGTGGAAACCTGCAGAAAGGCCAGTAATGTTATAATAAGATCTCCTTTCTACATCAAGCTTGTTTTTCTTTTTCTTTCACAAGCTTGCACAAAAAGGCTTACCAAAACAAATTTAAATGATAATCTTTATCACATTTCCTGGGTTGGTAGATGAACCGGGGACCCGATTGTAGCACTTAAACACAGAAAAATTCATTTTCATGATATGTCACCTTTAAACATGGCCTCTGTTTTAGCATATTTGATGTCTTCTGGAAACTGGTTCCATTGCGGGTGACATAAAATAAAAAGCACTCCTCTTGTTTTGAGTGTACCCTTGGCATTTCTAACTTACTTGATTCTAATGATCTGAGTGGTCTGGTTTATATTCAGTGAGCATATCTGCAATGTATTGAGGTCCTAGTCCATTGAGTGATATATAAACTAGTATTAATACCAGCGAGGACTGGTGTGATATGCTCAGATTTTCTGGTTCTAGTCAGAATCCTGGCAGCAGTGTTCTGGATGAGCTGCAGCTGTCTAATGGTCTTTTTGGGAAGGCCAGTGGGGAGTCCGTTACAATAGTCCACTCTGCTGGAGATAAAAGCATGAACGGGTTTCTCCAAGTTTGGACTGAACAAAACAGAGAGATCTGGGAAGTTGGAAATGCCTTAAACTGCTGAAAGAGGCCACTGTCAACAGTGAACACCTTTGTCATGAAGAGATGTTCATGGTCTTGAGTAATCTTTAGGTAGATGGTACATGTCAAAGCCTTATTTCCATAGTTCATCCTGCTGCCATCCTTTCCCCAGGGAAAATATCATGCGCATATGTCATCCAACTGATCTAAAAAATAAAATGGTTCCAGAGACCCGGAAACCTTCTTCCATTGCTTCATGGTCCAGTTCTGACACTCACATGGCGGCGGTTGACAGAGTTCATCATGGGCACTCTGACTGGTCTGTGGCGATGCAGCCCGATATTGTGATGCACTGTGTGTTCTCACAGGTTTCTATTATAGCCAACATCAAGTTTTTCAGCAATCTGAGCTATAGTAGCTCTCCTGTGTGATCGGACCAGACAGCCTAGCCTTTGCTCCCCATGTGCATCAATGAGCCTTGGATGCCCTTGATATAGAATCACCAGTTGTTCTTCCTTGCATCACTTTTAGTAGGTATTACCCACTGCAAAAGTCATTCAGATCTTTTCACTTTCTCATGTTTTTTTATTTGTAATTTTTTTTGACTGTTTACTTGCTGCCTAATATACAGTATCACACCCCTTGATAGATGCCATTGTAAATATAAAAATGTATGTTATTCATCTGTTAGTGGTGCCAGTGGATGATCAGTGTATATATGGTACAGAAATCCATATCCATTTAACGTGATATTTACATAGCACACAGTATATATATATATATATATATATATATATATGAAAAAAAAAATTGTACATTAAGTACCATTTCCAACATGCCAGTGTTTAAATTGTCCACTAGGTGTCAACCACTCACCACATAAAAGCATTTACTGTTTTTGAGCATGAAAGTGTGAAATTCTTGTGTAAGGGATTTGCAACAGGATAAAAAAGGTTTCTATCATTTAAACGTGTAAATCACTGTGTGTCTGAGTCATATGTTGAAGAGGCCCATGAAGGTGGCATGAGCTGTCAGGATAAGCTCTGCAGATTTGCGGGGAACAGAGAGCTGAAGAGTGGATCCAGACTCCAGGAAGTAAATTCCTGTGAGGAACACACACTTTATAATCAGCCAGATATTAAGATTATATTACAAATATTTAGCAAATATTGCAAAATGATGTAGATTTTTTTTATGATCAAAAAAATTCTACAGCATATGATATGGTCAACACAGAGATATGATCTTATCAGGAGACTAAACTTAAATTCATCATCTGTGTGGAATGTTGTTGATTTCCACAGAAAATACTTTAATTGTGAAGCTTAATACACGAAACCGCAGTTTAACAGGGTAAAAACGACTCACATTTTTTTGTATTACAATTTTTTCTCAAATATTTAAATATAGGAATAAGATAATGTCCAATTAAATATGTACTAATTTGCATACATTTCCAGAACAGAAATCTGAACATTGGATAAAGCCAGACCCAAAATAATTGTTTAATTTTGTTAACATATTAAAGGTTTGTACATTGAGGAGTTTTTCTATATATAACTCAATGTTTCCAGTTATACAATGTTATATTAAGCAGATGAATGATGAACAGAGCACTCTGTAAAAACCTTCAAAATATATATAGGACTAAAACTGTGAAGCTTTATGTATGTAAGTGCAGGAAAACAAATTGATTTTGAAGGATATGTAGTATAATTGAAATCTACAGATGGAAATAGAACTGTAAATTAATAAATAAAAAACACTAACATGTGTATTTGGGATGTTTTGAAAAAGACAGAATCTTATAATTGAAAAAATAGTGTTTTTGCCTTGTGTCTTTTTTTATTTTCTGTAATATCTGACCTTTGGCTAGAAAATTGTGTCAATATGTGGCCCAGTTGTATCCCTGTCACTAATGATTATTTTGGTAATCGAGTAATTAATCTGATGATTAATCAAGTAATCAGAAATATATCTGTGGTAATAAAAATAGGGTAACACTTTATAATAACTGCATGCTATTAATCATTAGTTAAGCATTAGGAAACAGTTTATTCATTATTTATAAATCATTAATAGACATTTATAAGCAGTTTATAAATACAGATATAAATGCTTTATACCTGATTTAAAAGCATATCTATAATGTATTTAATAATTGTTTTTTCATACTTTATTAATGATCAATTTATCATTTCTAAATTAAGTATAGCATTATTTACACACCAGTTATTAAGGAGTTGTCAGTGGTTCATAAGATCACTTAGAAATGGTAAGTAAATGATTAATAAACTATTTAAATGTGCATTCATACATCTTTTTATTCAGACATATAGTAATAGTTACTTAGTGTTAATAAATGGTTTATTAACATGTATTTCTACTGTAATTCAGGGTTAATTCAGGTAGTTATAAAACATATGTAGTTGTTAGTTAACTATTTTTGTGAGCTCATCTAAAGTGAGGACTATTTATGCCTTGTAAAGCTTTTACAAATGAGATTTAAAGGCTGTTAATATTTCTATGTTCTGTATCACTGTGTTGTGTTTGTTTCTGTTTTTTTGTTTAGAAGATAACTAAGCCTTTAAATATCCTTTATAAATGCTTTACAAGGCATAACTAGTCCGCACTTTAGATGAGCTCACATAAATAGTTAACTGACCACTACTAAATGCTTTATAACTACCTGAATTTACTACATTTCTTGTGATCTTATGAATCACTGGCAACTCCTAAATAACTGGTTTGTAAATAATGCTATACTTCATTGAGAAATGATAAATTGATCATGAATAAAGTATGAAATTACACATTATAGATATGTTTTTAAATCAAGAATAAAGCATTTATATCTGTATTTATAAACTGATTATTACTGTCTATTAATGCTTTATAAATTATGAATTATCTGTTTACTAATGCTTGATTAATGATTAATAGTGTGCAGTTCTTATAAAGTGTTACCCAAATAAAATATAAAAATCAAGTTATCATAGGGTTTTACTGAACAAAAAAGTTTGAATACATAATGTAATAAAACAATATAATCATAACTTATGTACATCATGTATTAATAATCTTTAACATTTGGCCACTTCTTTGTGATAGAAATGCTTCAGCCAATCATTTCTTGAAAAAGAACATGTGGACATCAAAACATGCAAACTCAGAGCGAGGGTTTAAAGTTGTATTTTGAATACACAAGTATTCACAAGTAACAGTTATTAGCTATAACTATATTTAGAAAGACACCCTGCTAAATAAAAAAAACAACAACAAAAAAACAAACAAACACTAAAACCAGCCTAAGCTGGTTGGCTGATTTAGCTAATCATCCACCCTGGTCATAGCTGGTCAGCTGGCTGGTTTTAAAGGGGTTTTGACCATTTGTTTAGCTGGTCAGGCTGGGAAAACCAGCTGGAACAACCAGCTACTGTAAAACCAGCTTGGCAAGGCTGGGAGACCAGCTAAAACCAGCTATAATACATCCAGTTTAAGCAAGCTTAAGATCAGTTAAACTTAAACCCGCTAGGTTCAGTTAAGCAAAGAGAATGTTTTTCATGGATTCTCATCATGGATTCTTTTGTCAATTCCGGTATTTTGCCAATTAATCGAAACTGCACAAAATGAGGTTGAGGATTTTTATTATAGCTGAGTACTGGAATTGAATCAAGGAATCGGGATGGCCCTATTAGTAATATTTTTTAAAATGTGTTTTTCATCTCTCGTTCATCATTACATTAGATCGCATTATATATAACAAAATCAAGCCTTTTTATTGAGACTGAAATGAAATATATGCCTTGGACTGTTTATTGGATTACTCTTGTCTCGCCCTGGATTGTACCTGTTTGCTGGTGTTTGACCTTGCCTGTTTTGACCACTCTTGTGAATAAAAGCTGCATTTGGATCCTCAACTTTGTTGTCATGCCTCCCACGTTACAGCTCTAAATTATGTTTCATCTTCAATGAAACATCATTTCACAGTTGGTGGGGTAATAATGAACAAACGTTGAATCTAATCTAATCCAATCATTTTCCTTATTTAAATAATGGGTAAATCTTTCTGGCAGTATGGGGACCATAGTTTTTAACATTATTGTCTTGATAACTCACCAGCAGTGTAGCAAGTGTTGAGTGGCTGGCTGACGTTACTGGGCATGCTTTTTAAACACTTCATCAGTTTAGTCTCTGCCCCCTTGTGCCTCTTCGTGATCACATGACCCATTACCCAGGTGGTGTCTTTATACAGCACCTGTGGCGAGTAACAGAACAAACCTAATGCTCAGTGTGATTTATTGTACCGAGTAGGGGACCATTACATGTTAATACTTGGAAAAAGTAGTTGAAATAAATGAACATTAAAGAGAGTTCACCCAAAACATTCATACTTAGGCCATCCAAGATGTAGCTGACTTTTTTTTTTTCTTTCTTTTTTTTTCAGTAAAACATTTTTATCTTAAATTATGATCCTTGGTGATTCATAAAATGCAAGTCCACATGTTATAAATAATAGGAAGTTTCTTGCACAGACTGATTGTTTCACTTCATAAGAACTCAATATATCATTCAGGAACAATGAGTATAATTTTCTTTTTTCTTTTGCAATTTTGACTATTATTTTATGACTCTCAAAGGGATGGGTGCCATGGACTACAGTTTATGAAGGACTACAGTTTAAGCTAAAAACCTCTGTACGCTTCTACTGAAGAAAGAAAATGTCACCTACACCTTGGATGGCCAGAGGGTCAGTAAATGAAATGCAAATCGTAAAACCTGACTTGAAATAACCTAACAAATAAATTGAGGCTAAGCGGTTCAATAAACGACAAGTAAAGTTCGTGCAATCTCACTAATTTGATCCAGGTTCAATGGATCAGGATAATTTTATGACAGGAGTGGCTGTAAATCAAATGAAAGCTAGCTAATCCCGCTCCCATCATGCTCTGTAGCTCAAACTGATCTTGAAAATGATTGGTCTACTACTTTATTGATATATTATTGCAACTGTGTTGTTGTCTCTGTTGTTCAATTGAGTTCAGCGTGGCTTATAAATTTACAAAGCATTTGTTTTTTATTTTATTTATTTTTTCTCTTTCATGTGATATTTTGTGTAACAAATTACAATAAGGTTTTATTTGTTAACATTAGTTAATGCATAAGCTTGCATGAACTAACAATAAGCACTTTTTACAGACTTTATTTATTAATGCTTATTCATAAAAATAAATGTGTTCATGTTAGTTCAATTATGTTCCTTAATAACACAATTTTTATACAAAAAAATTAGCAAATGTTGACATTAACATTTAAGTAGGATTAATAAATAGCCTATAAGTATTGTCCATTACCTGTTCATGTCAACTGACATGGTTAACTAATATTAACAAATGAAACCTTACTGTAAAGTGTTAAATTTTTTTTTTTTTTTTTACTTTTGATAGTTTTTTTTACTTTGGTGCTGCTGTTTAATGAGTGGGTGATAATTTTTTTATAAAAGCTACTGTACATATGTAATAGTTGATAAAATATGCAAAATATAATGAAGCTCTATGGCTTTAAATTTTACAGGCCAGCATATGGCACTAATGACACAAAGAGATACACTTCTTGAGATAAACTCAAAGGGGTCACATGATGTTGCTAAAAAGAAAATTATTTCATGTTTTTGGTTTTATGCAATGTTTATGTTGTTTAAGGTAAAATAAAAACACACCTTATTTTCCACATAATGTACATTATTGTTGCTCCTCTATGCCCCGCCTTTCTGAAATGCATAGATTTTTACAAAGCTCATTGTTCTGAAAAGCAAGGTGTGCTCTGATTGGCAGGCTATCCAGTGCTTTGTAACTGACCAAATACCTCAAACTTGTGACAGACAAAACCAATAAAACCCATTACAAACGAGGCATTTGTTGCATCCAGTGGGGACATACTTACTGATTATAATGACTTATGTCTTTTAGGGCTGACTCGATATTAGATTTTTCATATCACGGTATATCACGGTCATATCATATCACAGAAACCTTGGGGTGGGGAACATATCAGTCAAATTATTTTTTACTTTGTTTATTGAGTTTTTCTTTTTCACCCAACAAGCATAATATTGATACTGATAAACGCAGGGCACAAGACTATGGCTTTCTCCGTCTTCTTTTAAGCTCTTATGAAATAACAAGAGAGAAAATACTGTCAAGTTCAACAGTATGATGAATAAATATTAATGGTAACACTTTACAATAAGATGCCATTTGTTAACATTAATGTATTAACGAACACGAATTGAGTTATTCAATGTTCATAGTACATTAATGTTTACAAACACAACTTGTGATTTTAACAATGCATTAGTAAATGCTGAAATTAACATGAACTAAGATTAATAAATGCTGTGGAAATATTGTTCATTATTATTTATGTTATTTATATATGTTAACTAATGTAAATAACTAATGTTAACTAATGGACCTTATTGAAGAATGACAACAGATGAGGCATTAAGTGCATGGCACTGTGACCAACTTAACATTTTACAGAGTTTAATGTAGCAATGTGGTCGCTCAGTTTTTCAAGATCCGTCTTAATCGTGTAACTGTTCATAGATTTGAACAAAGAAAGAAATAAAGTGTTACTACGCACAGGCCGTATTGATTGCAAATACAAAAATGAGACGAGTAAAGAAAACGCGGTACTTATTAAAATAATCATCCTTTACTTAAGTATATGAACACAGAAAACCGCTGTTAATAGGTTATATAATATTTCCCAGTCTATGACTAGTAAAATAATAACAACTTACTCTGATGAACACAGCTCTCCTCAGAGTAGCTGCAAGTGCTGCGTCTTCTTCTTGTGTGACAGGTGTCAGAGTTAAGGCACGATACTGCCACCTGGGCACTCAACCAGGTACTGTTACCAAGTATTTACATGTGGTGTCATCATAAGAGAACTGTTCATTTTAAATATTGCGGTTATCACTAATACCGGTATATCCTCATACACTAAATTAACACGATATTGATAATTGTGTATTTGAATATCACGGTTATCATCAATACCGGTATATCGCAACAGCCCTAATGTCTTTATTACTTGTGTCTTTTTATGAGTTGAGTTGTGTATCGTGCTGCGTAAACATAAAACCATGTCTCAAAACTTGTATTTGAATCATCAGTTGCAAATCCTTTAAATATAAAATGTGCATATTTAAAGGCTGTGAGTCATTGTAGGTTTAGAAAACAGTTCTCTATTAAATGCATTGCACACCCACGAATATTTGGTTTGTTCTGAAACAGTGTTTTAAATACAACTTAACCAATGATTCACAACGAAACACACAGCATCTCCACGACATGGTGGCAGCAACAGTACTACAGCAGAGTTAAAGATTAAAAGTTTCGCCTTCTTTCTTTGTATGAACATTTGAGTTCTGTTATGCAAATCTTCCCACACAGTGACGTAGACATGTGGGGGCGTGTTTAAACGAGGCGTTTTAGAAGGGCGTGGACAAGTCTTAACTTTTATAAGGAATAGCATCTTGGTTACATATGTACCTTTGGTTACCTGAATAGGGAATGAGATTCTGGGATGACATCATTGTTTTGGGAACACCTCCGATGAGACGAATGTCTGAACCCTTTATAGCATCACGCCAATTTAATGGCCAATAGCGCTTAGCACCATCCCGAGCATACATACGTATGCTCATATGCGCATGCTATTTCATCAGATTTTACACTATGATGAAGGAAGCGCTATTGAAGGTACGGAATGGCCAACATCGCAGCATCTCGTTCCCTATTCAGGGACCCAAGGTTACATATGTAACCAAGATGTTCCCTTTCATAGGTTCACTTCAATGCTGCGATGACATCATCGCTTTGGGAACGATATACCATAACACCTCACGTACCTAAGATAATTGGGAGACCAAGGAAGGAAAGAGTCTGCTCAAGCGGAAGAGACCCGGGAGCCAAAAGAGCCATCCTCACATCCATTCACAAGTAGAACTTGATGAAAGTGCTAAGGACAGGACTAACCTTCCACAGCACAAACATCTCCCATCAAAGGCTCTTTAAAGAGAGAGAAGAAGCCATTATTCTCGTAAAATGAGCACATACCTTTAGAGGCAAAGTCACACCATGCGCCTCATAGGCTAAAGATATAGTCACTCTCTGACCCCGCATAGCATGGGAAAAAGCCTCCAACCACATGCTGAAAGCAAAACAGTGGAGAAGCAGCCTTAGGATATACTAGGCCTAGGAAGCAGTAAGACTCAAACAACCTTAGGGGAAAATCAATACAAGAGGAGCTGACAGAGCCTGCAGATCCTCGTTCCTCTAATAGAGAACAGAAGATTTCAAGTTATATGACAGACTTAAATGGCTCAAATGGATGACCTGCCAGGATTCTGGAGATTGTCACCTAATGTGACAACCACTCAATTGGCGTTCAAGGCCAGTTCAATGGAAGAATACAGTACTGGCAAGCTTTTTTCAAAAAGCAAACCTGAGGAACTTCCTGTGTCTCTTGAAGATCTGGATGCAGATCAAAAACCAATTTCCAGTTCAGATTGAGACAGGATGAACTTCTTGACATTGCTTACTCCAAGCACAACCCTAGGTGATGCAAATCCAATCAACCTAAAGGAGCTGGTGCAAAATAGTGCAGTTATGCAAATAGTGTTGGTAGCCTGAAGTGCCAAAAACCATGTTGCACCACAAATGTGTGATGCAAAACTCCACAGATCCAGCTCATAACACAAGAGTCCACTACTTGTTCCAGCTCAAGTAGCAGTGGAGCTGAAATAATAATTATTAGCTTGACAGACTAGTGTTTGGTAGCATGAAGCGCCGAAAACCAAAATGCATGGCAAATGTCAGCTGTGGAGTCCATGCTTAAAAACAGTTACATGAACAACAGTTGGAAGCATAAGCGCCAAATCAATGTATGTGCAGTGCAGGAGTAGAGACAAGAAAAACCCTGCTCACTCTGCAGCCCGAGTCATTATGGCATTAGGTTTTTTTTTTGTAAAAACTCTAGATGTGAGCTCGCCCACTGATTTGCTCCAGCTCAAAGCATCAGCGGAGCTGAAAGAAAAATTAACAGCCAGGTAGACTAATGCTTGGTGGCATGAATCGCTAAGACCATAATGCATGACAAACATCTGATACAGGACTCTTAGAGTCTGTGCCTAGAAGCAGTACACAAAATAGTGAGCTGGTGTTTTCCCCTCATCATTTAGACAGGCACGTATAACTCCAATACTGAAGAAACCCAACCTCAACCCATCTCTTTTAGAGAACTACAGACCAGTTTCCCTTCTTCCTTTCATTGCAAAAACACTTGAACGAGCTGTGTTCAAACAAGTCTCTACATTTCTCACACACAACAATCTCCTTGACAGCAACCAATCTGGATTCAGAAGTGGACATTCAACTGAGACGGCCTTGCTCTCAGTTGTTGAAGCTCTAAGACTGGCAAGAGCAGAATCCAAATCTTCAGTATTTATCCTGCTTGATCTGTCAGATCCTCCTATCAACCCTACTGGCAAATGGCATCTCAGGAACCACACTTCAATGGTTTGAGTCTTACCTATCAGATAGGTCCTTCAAAGTATCTTGGAGAGGTGAGGTGTCCAAGTCTCAACATCTAACTACTGGGGTGCCTCAGGGCTCAGTTCTTGGACCACTTCTCTTCTCTGTCTATATGGCATCATTAGGTTCTTTCATTCAGAGACATGGCTTTTCATACCACTGCTATGGTGATGACACTCAACTCTCCCTCTCATTCCATCCTGATGACCCGACGGTACCTATTCGCATCTCAGCTTGTCTAACAGACATTTCTTCCTGGATGATGGACCATCACCTTCAACTCAACCTTGCCAAGACAGAACTGCTTGTGATTCCAGCAAACCCATCGTTCCATCACAATTTCACCATCAAGTTAGGCACATTAATCACAACTCCTTCAAAAAAAGCTAGAACTCTCTCAGACCACATTGCTAAAACTGTCCGATCCTGCAGATTTGCTTTATTCAACATCAAGAAGATCAAGCCCTTTCTTTCTTAACATGCTGCATAACTCCTTGTTCAAGCTCTTGTTCTGTCCAGGCTGAACTATTGCAATGCCCTCTTGGCAGGTCTTCCAACCAATTCTCTCAAACCTTTACAATTAATTCAGAACGCGGCAGCATGATTCATTTTTAATGAGCCAAAAAGAATACACGTCACACCTCTGTTTATCAATTTGCACTGGCTTCCAATAGCCTGTTTGCCTACAAAACTACCACTGGCTCTGCACCCATTTACCTAAATTTGTTACTTCAGACTTATGTGCCCTCTAAAAGCTTGCGTTCTGCAAGTGAACGTCGCTTGATTGTGCCATCCCAAAGAAGCACAAAGCCACTTTTACGGACTTTTAAATTAAATGTTCCCTCCTGGTGGAATGACCTCCCCAACTCAATCCGAGCAGCTGAATCCTTAGCCATCTCCAAGAATCGGCTTTAAACACATCTCTTCCATCTTTATTTGACCCTCTAACTTTAACACTCACTATGCTAATTCTATTCTTAAAAAAAATCTAACTACCTTTCTAATCTTTTTGTATTCTATTTTTTTCATTTATTATGCAATTGTATGTGTGTGTGTGTGTGTGTGTAAAGACCTTTAACTAGCTTGCTCTATTTTTTTTTATTTATTATATTATTTAAAATCTCATGCTACGTGTACTGTGTTAACCTAACTGAGACTTGTTATAGCACTTATATATCATTGCTCTTTTTGTTGTTTTTGATTGCTTCCACTGTCTTCATCTGTAAGTCGCTTTGGATAAAAGCATCTGCTAAATGAATAAATGTAAATGTAAATGTAAAAATAGTGTAAGCAGCAATTCAACGCACATGCCTGCATTAGTGCAGCACAGAAGTAGACAGAGAGAGAGATATATAGGAAAAGCCATCTGCTCAACTCTACAACCTAAGCCATTATTGCATTAATCTTAAAACAGCTTGCCACTTAATGTTTCAGCTCAATTCAGCAGCAGAGCTAAAATAAATATTATATTACTCCGGCAGACCAACACTCGGTAGCATGAAGTGCCAAGACCATGGTGCACAACAAAACACCTGCTGCAGGACTCCTCAGAGTCTGCGTCTAAAAACAGTACACGGACAAGATTTGGAAGCGCAAGCGCCAAATCAAATGAACGTGTTTGCATCAGGGCTCAGTGCAGCCAATAACAGAGAAAGAGGAAAACCATCCAGCTCACTGTTATAGCTTGTTATAAGAGTACTCAAACACATGAGCTCTTCCACTTGTTTAAGCTCGATACAGCAGCGGAGCTGAAGGAAGTAGTCAGGCAACTAATTATTGGTAGCACAAAGCGCCAAAATCATAGTGCACAACAACATCTGTGCAGGACTCACAAACAAGAGTTGGAAGCATAAGCATCAAATCAAATGAACGAGTCTGCACCAGTACAGCACGGCAGGTAGGGCTGGGTAAAAAAATTGATTTTTCGATTAATCGTTTTTTTAAATGTGGTCGATTCAAAATCGATTCTCAAAGGCCATGAATCTATTTTTTTCCATATTTATTTCCGTAGACATTGAACGTAAGATTAGCGTTAATCTTATTACAAATCTTCTCCACTAGATGTCACCCTCTTATGTGCCTTGTGCGATGTTACCAACGAACCTGTCATTCATTCATTCAGTTTAAAGCAGTGGTTCCGTCACGAATTCAAATGTGGCTCACCATATGCTGAACACATTTTCTGCAATGTGCGTCAGGTCATGCTCCCGTTCACGTCTTACAGACTGCATCTTAAAGCCTCTTATACTTTCTGTGTCCTCAAGTCCGTTATGGACCGCTATGAAGGCTTGATGTAAACATCGCCTACCGAGTCTGAGCAGACGACCGCGCGGACAGGTGAGTAGTTGAAACGGAGGCTTGCTTTTAACGATTACGTTTTAGTAGCACCAGTAACTAAAGCAAAGTCTGAGGTTTGGAAAAGTTTTGACCTTGTTTATAATGAGAATAATGAGTGAATAATGACGCACCATCAGTGAGCGCAGGAGCGCGCTGAAGCCATCTACAGTGGATTCAATCATTTTCCTCCACAAAAACACTTAGGCCTTACCTAATCTTGGTGAGTAAATGTTTTTTTCAAATAATAGGCTAACGAAATATTATTTGAGTCTTAAATGCATAATGTAGACAGAGTAGGCTATATAAGCTAATGTTGGCATTATTATTTTATTATGCCAGCTGCTATGGCGAAGCAAATCCGGCAGAGCCTTTATCTTAATTCATTTCGTTATTGCCAAATACCCATCTTAATTTATAATTTATCTTAATTAAATTTTTTTAAGAAAGACTTGTTTTTATTGGTGCGTTGGCCTATTTATATGCTAAATGAGCCTATACCTAGGGCTATTTATAGAGTGCTGAGATGTTACGATGTTACAGAGGACTTATTTTATTTCTTTGTTCAAACTTCCAAGTGGCCTTTTACGTTAGTCATGTATAAATTATGTTAAACCATGTACAAATGACTCATTCCTGACAAAAGGCAAAAGAGCTGTGTGCTGCATACATTTGAATAATGTCGGGTTGTAAATGGGTTCGGGCTTTTAAAAAGCTGTCAATCAAAATGTACGTGTCGGGCTCGGGACATGTCGGGCTTAACTTTTAAGGCCCGATTACAGCTCTAATAGAAAATCGAATCGAAAATCGAAATCGAATCGAGAATCGAAATCGAATCGATTTGAGAGCTTGTGAATCGAAATCGAATCGATCTGGAACATCTGAATCGATACCCAGCCCTAACGGCAGGTAACATTAGGGAGAGAGGGGAATTTTAACCGCCTACTCACTGTTATAGCTTGCTATAAAAAATACTCTGAAACATGTGAGTTCTTCCAGTTCTTTTTTCAGCTCAATTGCAGCAGTGGAGCTGAAAGAAATAGTAAGTAGTCAGGCAAACTAATGTTTGGTAGCTTGAAGCACCAAAATCATATAGCACAACAAACTCCTCAGAGTCTGCATCTAAAAACAGTAAACGAACAAGAGTTGGAAGCATAAGCGCAAAATCTAATGAACGTGTCTGCATTAGTACAGAAAAGCAGGAAACAGTGAGAGAGAAGGGAAAAACGCTTGCTCACTGATATAGCTTGCTACGTATAAGAAATACTCTGAAACACATGAGCTCTTCCACTTTTTTGTTTCAGCTCAAAGCAGCAGCGGAGCTGAAAGAAATATTAATTAGTTGGACAAACAAATTCTTGGTAGCGCTAAGCGCCACAAACCATAGTGCACTTAACGTCCAAAAATCAGTGCCTCTCATGTTGTTTAATAAACTTGAGAAAATACTTGTGTTGAGCAATGGGGATTTTATATCAGTAAACTCGTCCCTTAACCCATAGATTATATCTAATGCTTGTGTGCCTGCGAGCTAAAGAGCCTGAGGCTGCTGTAGAGTATGCATCATCCAATCCACAGCCGAAAGAATCAATTACTAGCTTCTGGAACAGGAATCAGATTTGACTAACCACTTGACTCACGAGGTGCTCTTCTGCTGAGCACACACTGTCCAGGGAAGAGAGCAAGAGAAAAGGGTTCCGAGAAAATTCCGTTCTCTCACTGTCTGAACACTCGGGCTCATCGCTGTCACCCCAAGCGTCTTTTAAAATCTGATGAAATAGCATGCATATATGAGCATACGTACGTATGCTCAGGGCAGTGCTAAGCGCTATTAGCCAATAAATTGGCATGATTCAGACATTCATCACACCGGCAGTGTTCCCAAAGCGATGATGTCATCGCAGCATTGAAGTGAACCTATGAAATGGAACTCTGGGTTTGAGACTTTGTAACTTTAGGGATCTTTTCTATGCACAAACAGCTTGTAACACTCCAAAGATAAGGGAAAATTGAAATTGCATCATATGACCTCTTTAAGGCTTTTGTACATCTACAAAACACAAGAAAAGATTTTCATGTTTTAATGAAAACAGTGATTTCTGGTTCTCCTTTTTGAAAGGCTATTCACCCCAAAATGTGATGCTTTAAAAAGTTCATAAAACATAATTGTGAATCAAATGAATTTACTAGTTAAATACAGTGTTTTGAAGAGACACAGTCACTTTATATGATAAACAGATCTATATTATATTATATTATATTATATTATATTACTACATATACATAGAACATATCAAAAGAAATTAAAATCACTTAGTAAATGGAAGCTTAAAACATCCTTGCTTGACATGCCAATGAGGTTTGTGCTTGTACATCAAGCAAGTATGGGTGAGCTTACATGGTTACAAGGTGAGTAACTGATGAATTTTCTTTTTTTGGGTGATCTTACCCTTTAAAGTCTGTATTTTGATTATGCAGTACTGTCAGTACCAATCAAGACCAACCTGACTATAAATGAAGTAGGTACCCTCAGTCTCCACTGTTACAGTATCAGCTGATACCTGAAGCCCCTCCCCTCTGCTCTGCCCTACGGCCCAAGACAGAACAGTGGTGTCATGATCATCTGAGAAAAACACAGAGTACAAAAATGAGAGACAAACGACATCTGTCTTTCTGTCTGTGTGTCTATATACAGTTGCAATCAAATGTATTCAAACCTGTTGACTTCCCAGACACTCTGCTGCCGTGAGCAAAATTGTATCTACTGCATAAAAAAATTCACCCATCACTTCTCATCCATATGTCATTCTAAAACCATATGACTTTCTTCTGTGGAATAAATAGATACATCTCAATAAATTAGAATATCGTGGAAATGTTGATTTATTTCAGTAATTCAGCTCAAATTGTGAAACTCGTGTACTAAATAAATTCAATGCACACAAACTGAAGTAGTTTAAGACTTTGGTTCTTTAAAGGGGGGGGGGGGGGTGAAATGCTCGTTTTCACTCAATATCCTGTTAATCTTGAGTACTTATAGAGTAGTACTGCATCCTTCATAACTCCAAAAAGTCTTTAGTTTTATTATATTCATAAGAGAAAGATAGTCTGTACCGATTTTTCCCGGAAAAACACGAGCGCCTGGAGGCGTGACGTGTGGGCGGAGCTAAAGAATCACGAGCGCCAGTAGGCTTTTGCGTTGAGAGCATGTGGAAGCTGTGACACCGTGAGGACAAAACCAACCAAAACAAACCATGGCTAACAGTCAGATTCAGTGTATATTTATTTTTTTAAGTTCCACTTTGTCGTCTTTTTTTTTTTTTAAGCTGTACATGGGGAAAGTGCAGTTTGATGACAACATCGCATGTTGTTTACTTGATGTGCTTACGTGCCGATAGCTAAGTTAACAACACAGAGATATTTGAAGCAGTTTTACTCACCGCATGCGGCTCCAACACACGATTGTGACCCTTTTTCGTTGGGACTGCATTATCCTTAAGAAAAAACGATGTGCAAATCCGGCGTCAAACTGGACCTTGTTTGTAAAACAAGCATCTTCGAAATGCAGGGGAACAAACACAAACACTTGCAAAACTCCGTTGATGCTCTGTAAAAATAAACTCCATCCACTGGTCCCTTAATGCTGTTTCTCTTTTGGTAATCTGTGCAGGGTTGTCTTGCCCTGGCAACCAAAAACACACTCCTTTTGTGACATTTCGCGACGCTCTCGCTCTGATCAGTGAAGTCTGTTGTGCTCTCAGTGCTGTGCTATACGGGAGCGTGCGCTCTTCCGGCAGACGTGCCCTCAGGACCCATATAAGGAAATTCCGCTCCATCTAACGTTACACAGAGCCATACTCGAAAAAAAAAAAAAAAACTTTCCAAAACTTGTGACAAACCGGAAGGAGTATTTTTGGAACAGAAAAACTCCTTCAAACGTACAACTTAATTTTTGAAACTTTGTCCATGTTTAGCATGGGAATCCAACTCTTTAACAGTGTAAAAAACTCAGTATGCATGAAATAGCATTTCACCCCCCCTTTAAATTGTGATGATTTTGGCTCACACTAAACAAAAAATAATTCACTATCTTAACAAATTAGAATATGGTGACATGCAAATCATTTAATCAACTCAAAACATCTGCAAAGGTTTCCTGAGCCTTCAAAATGGTCTCTCAGTTTGGTTCACTAGGCTACACAATCAAGACTGCTGATCTGATAGTTGTCCAGAAGACAATCATTGACACCCTTCACAATGAGGGTAAGCCACAAACATGCATTGCCAAAGAAGCTGGCTGTTCACAGAGTGCTGTATCCAAGCATGTTAACAGAAGGTTGAGTGGAAGAAAAAGGTGTGGAAGAAAAAGATCCACAACCAACCGAGAGAACCGCAGCTTCATGAGAATTGTCAAGCAAAATCGATTCAAGAATTTGAGTGAACTTCACAAGGAATGGACTGAGGCTGGGGTTAAGGCATCAAGAGCCACTACACACAGATGTGTCAAGGAATTTGCTGAACCACAGACAAAGTCAGTGTCAGGGCAAACAAACACTGGATCCAGTTGCGGATGAACAAAACCTTTATTTGAATGTTCAAGAGAGCAAAGAGGCCAGATGGTAGGAACAAGTCTCTCGATCAGCAGTCACTCCTTGGCAGCACAGGGACTGTAGTGGGCATAACCTCGAAGACAGGAACCGAAACAGAAAACAGTAAAGGCAACATGCCAATTCGAGACCGTAAATCCAAGCACTAGCACTACAGCAGGAAACGCCAACAAACTGGACTAGACGGCACTGCAAGGAGGGAGATTGAACAGAGAACAGTAACAAACGATCTGACACTAGACAAGACAAACACAGGAATATAAGTAGGCCCACAGAAACAAGACGCACCTGTCGCTGATCTGATTGCTTGTCAGCAGCAGCTGACGCTGATGGCCAATCAGAGCAGTGACACAGAATGAGCAAACGGATCTGCAAACCGTGACATTACCCCACCCCTAGAAACGTCTCAGAGGGTCCTACTTGTCGATTGTAGTCATCGATAAGGGAGTGATCCAATATGTCCCGGGCAAGAACCCGACTCCTCTCCTACGGACCGTAACCTTCCCAGTCCACCAAGTACTGGAATCCGCCTCCCCTCCGCCTTGAGTCCAGAATACGACTAATCGAATAAGCTGGTTCCCCATCTACGATTCACGGCAGTGGGGGAACCGGGGTAGGCGGATTAATAGCAGAACGAATGAGGGGCTTAATTTTGGAAACATGGAACATGGGGTGAATTCTCCGGTACGCCAGAGGAAGTTTAAGGTGGACCGTCACCGGACTAAGGATCTTGGTGATGGTAAATGGGCCAATAAATTTGGGAGCTAATTTTCTACAAACAGAGCGGAGAGGAATATCAGTAGATGAAAGCCACACTTTTTGACCAATGACGTAGACGGGAGGCTTCGACCGGTGGCGATCGGCCTGGGCCTTGGTGCGTAACCCCACCTGGAGAAGAGTCACCCTGGCTGTTTTCCAGATGTCTCTGCACCTCTGGACGAATTCGTGAGCAGACTTCGGATTCCAAAATGGGAAAATAGGTGGTTGGTACCCTAAACTTCACTCAAATGGAGATAGGCCCGTGGACGACACTGGTAATGAGTTATGCGCGTACTCAACCCAAGAGATCTGCTGGCTCCAAGAGGATGGATTCTGTGACACCAAACATAGCAACCCTCGTTTCAACTCTTGGTTGGCCCTCTCCTTCTGACTGTTACTCTGGGGAAGGAAACCAGAGGAAAGACTTACACTCGCCCCCAACAATCGACAAAACTATCTCCAAAATTTGGATATAACCACTGGGGACCCCTGTCAGAGACCACGTCTGTCGGGAGGCCATGAGCCCGTTGTCAATGACAGCAACCGCTGTTTCTCTGGCAGAAGATAATTTGGGCAGAGGGATGAAATGAGTAGCCTTCGAGAACCTGTCCACCATGGTTAAAACTACCATGTTACCCTGGGAGGCAGGGAGGTCTGTGACGAAATCTAGCGCAATGTGTGATCAGGGTCTCGAAGGAATTGGCAACGGCTGAAGGAGCCCGGCTGGGTTGGGTGGAACTCTTACAACTAGCGCAGACAGAGCAAGCCAATACAAATTGGCGAGTGTCACGAGCCATAGATTGCCACCAGAACCGTTGCTTGAGAAATGGTACTCTTACTCCTGGATGACAAGCCACCTTGGAACAATGACCCTACCGAATAACGTTGGACCATAACCTCTCTGGCACGAATAATCTACCCAGTGGACATCCGGGCGGAGGCACTACCCCATGTAAGGCCGTGCGGACCTTCGATTCAGTCTCCCAAGTTAGCATTGAAACCACACACCCCTGTGCAACCTCTGTGGAACGATGTTCAGATTTGTCAAAAATACAGGATAACGTGTCTGGTTTGATGTTTTTAGAACCAGGATGGTAAGAAATGGAAAAATCAAATTGACCGGAAAAAAAAGTGCCCACCGAGCCTGCCTAGAGTTAAGTCATTTGGCGGATCTGATATATTCAAGATTCTTGTGGTTAAAAGGTACCCCCGAACCCTCCAACCAATGACGCCACTCCTCCAAGGCTAACTTGACTGCCAACAACTCTCTATTACCAATGTCTTAATTGCGTTTGGGGGATGACAAATGAAAAATAGGCGCTGAGGAGGAGCGCTGAGAGAGAACCGCACCTACCCCCACCTCTGACGCATTGACCTCCACCACAAACTGACGAGACGAATCAGGGGTGACAAGAATGGGGGCTGAAACAAAGCAGTCCTTAAGTTTAGTGAATGCAGCCTTAGCTGCATTAGACCAACTGAAGGTCATCATGGTGGAGATCAAGGCAGTCAGAGGTGCGGCTAGTTGGCTGTAATTGCGAATAAAACGCTGGTAAAAATTGGCAAAGCCCAGAAACCTCTGCAGGACCCTGCGGGAATCTGGAATTGGCCAATTTACCACTGCCTGAATCTTGTCGGGATCCATGCACATCCCCTCGGATGACACGATAAATCCTAGAAAGGGGACAGACTGTGCATGAAAAACGCATTTCTCCGCCTTGAAGCCCATTCTCTAACAGCCTCTGAAGCACTCGCCTGACATGCTGAACATGTTCCTGGAGAGACAAAGAAAATATCAATATGTCATCCAGGTAAACATATAGAAATTGATCGGCCATGTCTCTCAGCAAGTTGTTAATTAGTGCCTGGATGACCGCAGGGGAGTTGGACAGGCTGAAACGCATTACCAAGTATTCAAAGTGCCCCCTGGGGGTATTAAAAGAGGTCTTCCACTCATCTCCCTCCCTGATGCAGACCAAATGATAGGCATTCCGAAGGTCCAACTTTGTGAATAAGGAGGCTCCCTGCAGTCTCTCGAAATCAATGGCAAGGGATAGGTGTTCTTTACCGTGGTGTTGTTCAGCCCTCGATAGTCAATACAAGGAAGCAGGGTACCATCTTTCTTACCCACAAAGAAGAATCCCACCCCTACAGGAGAAGAGGAAGGGTGGATGAGTTTGGCTGCTAGAGAATCAGAAATATATTTCTCCATGGCCTCCCTCTCCGGAGCGGAAAGTGAGTATAGCCCGTCCATAGGCGGAGGCGTACCTGGCAATAACTCTATGGCACAGTCATAGGGACGATGTGGAGGAAGAGATGCAGCCCGGGACTTAGTGAACACTTCCCTCAGGTCAAAGTACTCCTCGGGCAAGTTAGTCATATCCGTCTGCTTATCCTGCAACACAGAACGAGACACAGTAGAACAAGCAGACACCAAACAAGACGCATGACAATTCTCACTCCAAGACATGATAGTGTTCTGCCGCCAGTTTATGTGAGGAGTATGTAGTGTGAGCCAGGGGTGCCCCAAAACCACTGGAGCACCAGCAGAGTCAATGAGGAGGAAACAAATCTCCTCCATGTGGCTGCCAGACATGATGGGACTCATTGGTCCAGTACAGTGTGTGATAGAGGACAGTAGCTGACCACCCTGAGCGCTGACAGTGATGGGAGGCTTGATGGAAATGAGGGGTATCCCGAGTCGGCGGGACAGGCCTTGATCCATGAAACTTCCCTCCACCCCAGAGTCCACCAAAGCCTTACACTGATGATGAGAGGTGGCCCACTGTAGTCTCACCGGGAGGAGCGTTGATTCCCAGGAAGATTTGCATAAGGAAATGCCACCCATCAGTAACCTCGCTGCTACTGACGGGCCCTGACTTTTAACGGTGCATTTAGTTCCGAAATGACCTGCTGCTCCACAATACAAACACAGACCCTGTGCTCTTCTGCGAGCTCTGCCCACCTGCATGGGTTCGGGATCGAGTGTTTTGTACTGACCGTATCGCAAGGTGGAAAGGGAGGAGGAGCCTCCATGTTTGGAACCCGGTCTCTGAGTCGCAGACCATCTCGACGTTGCAACCTTGCGTCCACTCGAATGGCCAAGTCAATCAATCCATCCAATGCAGTCAGTAAGTCTCATCTTGGATTCGGTCCTCCAACCCATGCAGAAACATGTCCCACTGTGCCTTGTCGTTCCAGCTGCACTCCGCTGCCAGCGTCTGGAACTCAATGTAGTAGTCTGCCACCGACCTGTTGTGTTGTCGTTGTGTTGTGCAGACACAGCCCGATCGAACACCTTCCTGAGTTCACTACTGAAAGCTTGGAATGACTCTAGACACAGATGTCGCTGCTCCCATTCTGCTGTTCCCCACAGCTCTACTTGATAGCAGCGTGATGACGAGTGCAACCTTGGATTCCTCCGTGGGAAATGATGAGGGCTGCAGAGCAAAGAACAGTGAACATTGAGTCAGAAATGCACAACAGAGTTTGGGCTCACCCGAATAGGCAGCAGGCGGTGACAGTCGGGGTTCCATGTTGCTGGTAGGTCGTCTGGTGGGTAAAACGGCAGATGGTTTAGGCACAGTGGGCATGTGGACAGGATCGACTCTCAGCTGTTGTATCTGGGTGGTGAGATCTGAGACCTGCGCTACCAAGGCCTAAACTGCTCGACCAGTAGCTGTGATCTGTTCATCCTGACAATCAAATCGAA
Organism: Carassius auratus; assembly: GCF_003368295.1. NCBI lineage: Eukaryota > Metazoa > Chordata > Actinopteri > Cypriniformes > Cyprinidae > Carassius > Carassius auratus. The sequence goes on along the minus strand of NW_020528035.1, from coordinate 763,462 downwards.
TGTCATTCTTACTTGAGGATCCTCGTACCCCCGTTACATTCGCTGGATCCATGATGGTCAGATCGTTATGTCAGGGCAAACAAACACTGGATCGAGTTGCGAATGAACAAAGCCTTTATTTGAATGTTCAAGAGAGCAAAGAGGCCAGATGGTAGGAACAAGTCTCTCTGTGGGCAGTCACTCCTTGGCAGCGCAGGGACTGCAGTGGCTATCGAAGTAAGGAACTGAAACAGGAAACAGCAAAGGCGACAATCCAAGCACTAGCACTACAGCAGGAAACTCCAACAAACTGGACTAGACGGCACTGCAAGGAGCGAGAATGAACAGAGAACAGTAACAAACTAACTGACACTAGACAAGACAAATACAGGAATATAAGTAGGCCCATAAGTAGGCTCAGTCGCTGATCTGATTGCTCGTCAGCAGCAGCTGACACTGATGGACAATCAGAACAGCGACACAGAATGAGCAAACGGATCTGCGAACTGTGACAGTCAGAGGCGTCATACCTGGGCTAAGGAGAAAAAGAACTTGACTGTTGCCCAGTGGTCCAAAGTCCTTTTTTCAGATGAGAGCAAGTTTTGTATTTTATTTGGAAACCAAGGTCCTAAAGTCTGGAGGAAAGGTGGAGAAGCTCATAGCCCAAGTTGCTTGAAGTCCAGTGTTAAGTTTAAAAAGTCTGTGATGATTTGGGTTGCAATGTCATCTGCTTGTGTTGGTCCATTGTGTTTTTTGAAAACCAAAGTCACTGCACCCATTTACCAAAATTTTTTGGAGCCCTTAATACTTCCCTCTGCTGAGCAGCTTTTTGAAGATGCTAATTTCATTTTCCAGCAGGATTTGGCATCTGGCCACACTGCCAAAAGCACCAAAAGTTGGTTAAATGACCATGGTGTTGGTGTGCTTGACCTGCCAGCAAACTCCCCAGACCTGCACCCAATAGAGAATCTATGGGGTATTGTCAAGAGGAAAATGAGAAACACGAGACCAAAAAAATGCAATGAGCTGAAGGCCACTTTCAAAGAAACCTGGGCTTCCATACCTCAGCAGTGCCACAAAGTGATCACCTCCATGCCATGCCGAATTGAGGCAGTAATTAAAGCAAAAGGAGCCCCTACCAAGTATTGAGTACATGAACAAGTCTTATTGGTCTTATGAAGTATTCTAATTTGTTGAGAATTTGTTTAAATGTTAGCCAAAATCATCACAATTAAAAAGAATCAAAGACTTTCATTGAATTTATTTAATACAATTTGAGTTGAATTACTGAATTAAATGAACTTTTCCACAACATTCTTATTTATTGAGATGCACCTGTAAAAGAAGATGTTTTGATAAGTATTTCAGTATTTTCTGTGCATAGGGTAGATAACAATGGGCACTAAAACTGGTCACTTCTTTTGTGCTCCACAGAAGAAAGAAAGTCACACACGTTTGGAAAGGTTTGAGGGTGCGTTTCATTTCTGGTCAGACTATTCCCTTTATCGTTGGACATTGTGGCTGTTACACTCACTATATGTCTGCGAGGACACAGGAACAAGATGGAGAAATGTGTGCTGCTCTGCTAAAAGAAAGGACAATTTACATTAGATATATTTAAACAAATGTGTGTTTTTGTGTAAGACATACAATGAAAAGCGTTTCTCACTTTCTCGTCTCTTTCTCTGTTTCCTTTGTTTTGACACATCTCTCTTGTCTCGGCCCTCTGCATGTGTCCGTCTCTCAGGGAATCTGTGATAACAGCTTACCTTATAACAAGATGTAGCCTATGGGAAATTAGACATCATCACACACTAAAGCTCACCGATTTGCTTTATGATTTTACATTGGACATCAGCTGGCAACCCAAAATAGCTATTATTTTTGTACTGAAGTGAAAAAAAATTGTCAAAAATATCACACTGTACTGTACAATCAAAAGTGTGTAGACATCCCATTATAATAAATAGTTCATTAATGGGTTTGGCAATGCCAGGAATTCCTGTGAAATAAACTGTCATCCGGAAAAGGAACCCTGCTGGACTCTTCCGAAGCTATTGCAACAGAGCAAAAAATACAATTCTTGGTCATTGTCCTCAGAGACATTACTGGAAAAACCCAACCCATTTGACGGAGGCTGTGCACATACCTTTGTCCAACTACCATGAACTGCACAGGCACTACAATATGCCAAATTACCTACTTGACATCTTACAGTCTTAATTGTTTGGTTATTTGGCTGCATACTTTTGGCAGACACAAACATTCTCCTAATGAAGCTGTATTTAATCTTGTTTGGGTCATTTTTGCATTGCACAGCTTTCTTCATTTTTATCCCATCCCTGTTAAAACTGATATATTTGATATCCCACCTGGCATACATTATTATGGTCAGTCAAAAATTTTTTCTTGCATTTACCATTATTTACTTGACCTGAAAGTCATGATTTTGATGATTAGAGGTTTGATCCAATGCTGAGTCTTTCGCATGTTGTCGCAGAAAACACTTAAAGAATAAGCTAAATTCACTTGAATTAACAGTGTTTGATGAATGACTACTAGGGAAGATATTGAGAAATTCCAAAACAAATTCCTAAACTTTTGAATAAAATGCTATTCCATGAACACTAAAGATGAGTGGTAAACATACTCCTTTCTGACTAACTATTTGGTTTATGCATTGTGAGCCGAAGGCAGTCACTAGTTCTCCACAAATGAGGAAGTGAAATCAGTTGCACAATTAATGCCATAGTAACATGGCACCACTCTTAATATTATTACTATTTTTTTCTCTTTTTTTTTTTTTTTACCATGGTATAACTATTCATATGCATCGTGGTGGTACTTCAGTGTGCTTTAAACATACCATGGTGTACATAACAATGGTGATACCACTGTACTTTGATAATATATATTTAAATATATAGTGCAGAAAACAGGGCTTTAGTATAATTTCTTGGTGAAGCAACAGACGAATAATGTCAAGCAGTAAAAACTGAACTAAAGCACTCACCTACCCCGTAGCACACGGCGGAATCGCAGCATATCCCACCTTCCTTCACCGCTGTATCCAGAGGTCTTAAAAGCCGCGTTATTTCAGCCATTTCAGACCTGAGCATCCAAATGTACGTCCACTGTATATACATCACAGACACACAGGTGCAGGCGACAGTAAATACAAGAAGCCTCTTCAGCGCTTCCACCTTCACCTTCCGAACAGAAGCAGGAATGTTGTGATTGTTCATGATAGCCTAAACGTTGGTATGTTGATATGATATGTTGATATGCTGATACGTGAATATTTCCGTTCTCAATTTTGATCCGTTAACTTTCGGTTTCACAACTTTCATCAGAAAGAGGAGGGAGTGGAAAAAAAAATCGGTCAACACACGGTCGTACCAATCCCTAATGGAATGCTGTATTAAGTTCAAACCAATCAAAAATCCCAAACGAGAATCCAGTGAATATACAGGGATTCTGAAGAAATAATGAAATTAAATTAGCTTTAATATAGGGAGTTTGTAAACCCTTAATTAATCCAAATGTTGAAAAAAATGTACGTATTTATTACAAAAATTTAAATAACCCAACGTACCCCTAAACCTTAACTAATCCATGTAGTAACCCATTAGTATTTAGGTAAGCATACTGAAAGTACTCATAATGCACTTACTGTAAAATAAAAAGTGAAACCAAATGTTTCTATTGATATACCTGTAATATATACTTCAAACAGGTAAACACAACTGTACTGCAGGATTTATGCACCATTACCATGGTAAGGGTTAGTAATGCTGTAAGTACAAACAAAATTGCAAAATGGTAGCCTAGAAGTACAAAACAACAACAACAACAACAACAACAAAAGGGCCCAATTTTTTATATATTAATTTACTGTTTCTTTTTAACCTGTTTGATCAAGCATATTTAAATTCAATACACAAAATAATGAATGCTAGTACTGTAAACATGTATTTCCATTAATCTACACTTAATTAGCAAATGACTATAAGCAGAACTGAATTTAGGTTTGGTCCTGGGAGTCTTTTCTTTTTTAAGATTGATAAGCCAAGCATCACACACTTGAAATGTTATACCAGTTGTCTAACATTAACGCTAAACACTAGACTAAAAATTAAAACATTTGCAACCGTGAAAAGCAATTACATATAAAACTGCATTAAGACTTAACAGAACAGTAGATATTAAGAGAAAAATCATCATAGGCCAACATGGCTCAAACTGCGGAAACTAGTAAAAAAGTGACATCATATCATCATTGCTCCCAAGGATCCTATCAGATGTCCCAGAATTGACTGTGGCACACACATTATCAGCCATCAAAAGCGATCTATGGGCTGTTCCCGAAACAAACGACATCATGGGGTTCCCTCCTGGAGCAAGGTCATGAAACTGCTCATATTCTGAGAACTGTAGAAAAAAAAAAAAAGTCACAAAATACAGTGTATAATTTCAGATTAAACCAAAATATGTCTTCCTTTTCTTCAATTAAATGCTACCAGAAGAGTCGGTGAGGGAACAGCTTCATAAGGCATTGTCATGGTCACATCAGGATTGTCCATTAGCATAGCACTGAAGCTAACACCAGCTGCAGGTCCGATAAGCTGCTCGTCTCCACCCTCAGGTAGTGAGCCGCTGCTGTCCTCTGGCCTGGGCACAGCTGTGGCACCCCACCATTTTTCCCCCTTCAGCCTGCGATATTGCAAAACAGAATCATTTGATACATATTTTTTCATTCATAACATGCCTTTCCTCCCACAATCCTTCTCTCTCTCACTCATTTATATGTCGCTGTTTCATCCTGAGTTCTCCTATATGTTGCAGAACACTTGGAGTGTGTTTCTGTCGTCTGTGGTATCTTCTCATTCTGCACATCAGCTGTGAAGGATGCGGCAGATTCTCATGAGTCAGGCTCGTGCTCACTCTTTTATGTCTGTTCACCTGAAAGAATGAGTTGACAATGACTGATGTAACAGTACCATAACAAAGTGATGGAAATACAATTCTAGAGTAATATAAGAAACTAGTTAGTAACATAATATAAATGAACGTGTTTGATTTATAAGTTAATTAGAGATTCAATGTTGCGATGTTGAGAAAACACTCTTTTAAATGTGAAATTATTTCTGTAAATCCAGTGGTCAAATTGTGTGGTCACCTGACTTATGGCAGGCCTGTGTGTGCAATTCTAGACTGAATGTATGTCACATGTAATTAAGTAAATTAATCACAAATTAAAAAATTAAAAACATTTAGTTAATCACCATCCCAAAAGGTGAACTGGAGTACAGGGCTGAAGCAAGAAAGGGTTCATATGTGAACAAGTCCTCACTGCAAAAAACAAAACAAAACAAAAAACACACATACAACAGTCAGCTTCACAGTGTCCTAAAGTATTTTCAAAGCCATTTGCATAAGGACATGGTTATTAAATTAATAATTTTACCATGATATTGGCACAGCTGTCTTCCAGGAAGTCTCGTCATATTGAGGCTGCACAGGTAACACGCTCTCCTCATTGGAACGAGTCACTTCCTTTGATCGCCTGTAGATGGCACAACAACATTAATAAACCCATAAATGACAGTAGTAACGTTAGAACATAGCGAAACATACGAAAATAGAAAACATGCTTTAACTTTGAACTTACTGACAGAAACTCTTACTTTGCGAAAGGCGGAAACAGGTCAAAATCATCCGTTTCAGTTTGTGATGACAGATAGTTTGTGGTCCACATTTCTTTTAGCCATAAAACGTTTGCTAAGCTAGTAACTTATAACATTATTTAACGTTACTTGTTTGCAATATTTCAGACTAAAATAGGTTAGCTAACATATTAACAAGATACGGAGTATATTTAGACATAGAATGGTTTGAAAATGTTAACCTACTTATAAATGTACAGTAACAGAAAAAGCGCTTAACAGTTTGTTAGATTATTTAGAAGTTTTCGCGCCACTGGCATGACAGCGCGTGAAAGTGTAGAAACAGCACTCGATGGTCTGATTATATATATATATATATATATATATATATATATATATATATATATATATATATATAATATTAAATGTGTCTGTAAATATATATATATATATATATATATATATATATATATATATATATATATATATATATATATATATGTAAAAATATGTAAAATTCGGTGTTTGTTGCTGTTGTTATTTTGCTATTATTATTATTATTATTATTATTATTAAATACACTGAAATTCTGTAAAAATTCAAAATAAATTTTTCGTTCGTGAAGCCTTTTCACCCAAATTACGAAAAACAATGAAATTATCTTTTTAACTAATCTGTTTTACTATATTAATTAATTCATAATGAGCAATATATTTATTTATTTAGAAAGAAAGAAAGAAAAAAAGCTGTAGCGGATGAACAGGACTTTTAACTGCTCTGTAAAGTCTGCTCACGTCATGCTCTGATCTTTGGGAAGAGTGACGGCAGGGCTCAAAACTTTCACATAACGTAACCGGCGACTTTTTAAATCGCCCGTCTTCATTCGGTAAGATCTGTCAGTGTTCCGAGGAGTGTACAATACCTTTGTTATCATTCACAAGAGTGTTAGTTTTGTTTGACGAGAACGCATCTGCTGATTTTAAAGCTTTTTCTGTTTGAAATGCGGTGATTTGGGATGGCCACAAGTTAAATGGACGCATGCGGATCACGTTTAAGTATGTGAGTGTTTGACAAACAACTTTTCAGCTTAGTGAAGAAAAGGAAGAATGAACTTTCTGCTCGTTTTGTACGCGTCTGTTGTATTTGGGTTTTGTGCGTGCGAATTCCAGTGAACGGAAAAACGTCCACCCAACTTTTCCTGCTGTTGGTCGTCGTGTGATCCAGCAGGTGGGGAAACACGAGCCGCTGTTTCATCAGGGAAAAGAACACAGGAAGCGGATTTAAAATGAACCGGTTTTCTTCTGAATTTAATTTTGCGAATTGGTGACTGAAAACCAACTAACGTTATCCAGAACGCGAAAGTGGAAGAAATCCCTATGCTTCAAGCCCACGTAACTTAAACATTCAGTCTCTATGTATAAGAACATCACGTTAGTTATCAAAACATCTTAAAGGAATGCCAATTAAATTATTATTCTAAAGTCGAACAAGTCGTAATGGGATCACTTCTAAGAATTAAATAGGATCCTACTAATACACTGATTTTTTTGTTATTTTTATTTTTTTTGTTATTCAAAATGTAAGTGTAACCAGTTTTTTTTTTATCCAGTAAGATTACATATAAATGAGCTCTTAAATCGCTTATGTCCGACAATCAGCATACATTTAAGATATTTTGACAGTTGATTTGAATTCATTCTGTTGTTACCTAAAAGAAACCTGTAGAAACTTATTGTTACTGTTCATGGCCATTTTAAGTAGTTGGGAACACAGCCCCGTTTTAAGCCAGTTTCACTTTGTCAAAAATGTGTAAAGGAATGTGAATATGTCTCATTTTAGAATAAGATGAAATTCCTAAAGGATTTCTCTTCCTACTCAAGCTTTTGATTAATTTTAATATCCTACTTGGACGTTTAATCATTTTAGGGGTCATAATACTTGAATTGTGAGCTGTTTTAGTTAAATCTAGTTTGTGTTTGACATTATATTGGAGCAATATAAGATAAATGTCTCTGAAGTATTAAGTCAGATGATATGTGGCTTCCTGAATGCAGAAATAAACCTGCTTCAATTATCTGGAGAACATGAGTTAGTTTGATTCATGCTTTTGCCTCCCAGCACTGTTTGATTGATTTGACAGCAGACAGAAAATGGTGTTCCCTTTGTGTTTTGGACATGTTATCATAGTAATGTCATTGTTTTTGGACTTTCACCATATTATGCTATGCTTTTTGGTACATGCTATTCCTTGAAGTTCCATGTAAATAATTATAGTATTCAGAAACCTGGTATACCATGATATCTCTGTAGCATGTTACGTACTGTACCAACACAGTACTTTCTGCAAGGAAGGGTTGTTTTCATGACTGTGGCTATGACATCGCTGAGGTTACAAGAGGGAAATAATATTTCCTTATCTCAGTTCCGGTTCAGGTGTATTGATACACTTTATTTAACCTTGAATATATTAGTTTTATGTATTTCTCTCTCTTTTTTATTATCTGTGTGTAACATCTTATGTCTGGCTTGTTAGATGATCTATTTGAACTCTCAACCTTGTCTCTGGCACTTTATCTGAAAACTGCGTTTGCATGCCTATATTCTGCGCTACAACTGCTTGTGTTTAGGGACTTTATTACAGGACACGACACACACACACACACACTTAATGACAGACCAACATTCCTCAGGCTCCGAAAGGTATGCTGTCTCTGTCTTTCTCATTTTAGCTGTCAATCTCTCTCTGCTTTATTCTTTGTCTCACAAGGCTCATGTTCAAACAGAATCTGGCCAAAAGTTAATTATGAGTTGTTCAGTCTGGAACGTGGCATAGTTTCGTCCTTATGCACATAGTTCAGAGGAAAGAAGCAAACTTAGAGGCGCATGTCTTTTAAAATGTAAAGATGAAGATGATAAAGATTTTTTTTTTCCAGATTTTACGATTTGTGTTTGCTGTGCTTGTTGGGCTAAATGTTGTGATTATTTAAATATGATTCATATAATAATAATAATAATAATAAATATTGTTTTATTATTACTAATAAATTCAATTAAGGACTGTGTTAATGCAACGCATTTGACCGAAATTATATTATATTCCGGTTTTAAATGTGCATCTGATTACAGAAATTGAAATCTACAGGCTAATACACACTACATATACGTAGTCAAGCAATGCTAATCAACAAAGTATATAAAGAAATAATAAAAAAAAATAATAATAAAAATTTGCATGGTTTGATGTGATATGAGCTAACCGATCATTAGATTTATTGGTAGCATGGTTTATTGTAGGCCTAATGCTTATTTTCCTCAGTTGGTCAGAACAAAAGTGGCAGATTTGTTAATTATTGTTCAGATGACAATATCTATGAAAATTCTTGAGTTATAAATTCCAAGACATAGGCTAGAATCTGTGATTATGAAGTATAGTATCCGCACCTGTGCTGACTACCACACATACTCCTCAAAACATTAGATTCATCTGCGCTGGAGCGGTGCACAACCCACACATGAAGATCATTCCGCAAATAACTGCAACTGCAGGTTTCAAACAGAGAGGCAAAACTTATGGACTGCAGCTTTAATTGTGCAGCCATACTTAGGGAAATTGTTCACCCTAACAAATACATAATTTACCCACTCTAATATCATTATGTCAGTTTGACAAAGGGAGATATGACTTTAGTGCTAAATACCTGAAGTTTGAGGGGCAGACAAAATCAGTAGCCTATTCTCTGAAAATCTTTCTCTTTGCTGTGTCTGTTAAACCTCATTCAAACTTCCATATTCAAATTAGCTGTGTCACAAAAGGTCAGGTGACATGAAAACAAGAGCGGTTCAGGATAATTGAGGGATCACATGGTGCAGTGTGTCTTCATGAAGTGCATTTGAATACATCTGAAAATGTAAGTAAATTTGAGATCTGCAAAAGGCAAAGACTTTAAGCAAATTCTGTTTCTTGCACAAGGACTTCAGGAACAGCTGTATAGTCTCCATTCACTTTCTTTCTTGCAGCATGTGTTTTGAGTGAGAAAAGGGTGACTAGATGTTTCATGATTGGATGAACGTCCCCTTTAAATGGATAAAAACAAAGTTCAGAATTGACTGAGGAAGATTTGGTCTTAGATCAGCATTTATTTTTTGTCAGTATCGAGCTCTGAGCGGCTGTTTGTGTGAGCAGCTGTGCATTGTGCTGTGCTCTAGATTCCACTCCTTATTGCTAAAATGTGACCAACATTAAAGTTCCAAACATTACAGTGTTAGAGGGGAAAGAGAAAGTGTGCAAAAGGGCATGAAAGAGTGTGTAGGCCTGGAAGCAGGAATCCCTTTATTTTGACCAGAGGGTAAAGTAACGAGTCCCTTTTCAGGTATTGATCTTTATTGATTTTACAACAAAACAATCATTTTTGAAAGCAACGATCTTCATTTACCAGTCAGGGCCATTTGTGACCCTGGACCACAAAACTACTCATTAGGGTAAATTTTGTGAAATTGAGATTTATACATCTGAAAGCTATGAAGCTATAGATAAATAAGCTTACCATTGATGTATGGCTTGTTAAGATAGGGGAAAAAAAGATGGCTGAGATACAACTATTGGAAAATCTGGAATGTGAAAAAAATAAAATAAATTCTAAATATTGAGAAAATCGCCTTTAATATTTTTATATATTCACCGTAGGATGTTTACAAAATATATTCATGGAACATGTTCTTCACTTTAATATTCTTATGATTTTTGGCATGAAAGTAAAATTTATAAATTTGACCCATATAATGTATTGTTGGATATTGCTACAGATATACCCGTTCTACTAACTGTTTTTTTTTTTTGGTCAAGGGTCACATTATTGCTGCTTTCATTACAAAATACTTTACTGACAATATTAGAGCAGGTCACTTATCATTGCAGGCATGTTGAATTCAGATGACCAAACAAATAAGGCTTGCTTTGTCTCATGAAAATTATGTAATTTACAGCAAGTTATTTTATTAAAAATGAAGTAAAAATGTCAGGTTCATACAACTCTCCTTGTATCTTAATTGGGAAAAAGCCTCATTGAAATGAAAGTTTTAAATAGTTTGTCATAATCTGTTATGTCTTAAATTTAACAAAACTGCTTGGTAGTATTTTAAAAACCTTAGTCCCCAGAATTAAAATAATGTGATGCAATAACAAAGTCAACGGGCCTTTTTGATGAAAATGACAAAAACATTAATTAAGAATTAATTCAACATGAATTAAGTTAGGTTATTATAACCTAATTAGAATTAATCAGCAAAAATGCTTTACCAGCATTTTAGCACATTATTTCTGAATGTAGCCTAATAATAAAGTGTGACATGAGCCTATATGTGACTTTTTTTTTTCTTCTCTCTCAAAACGCAATTTTTTTTAAATGCAGCAAACATTTTTAAATATCTTTTAAAAAATACTTTAATGTCTTTTAAAGTGTAAACAGATTTTTTAATTATTTAGTAGCCTATAATTTTGCCAAAACCTAGAAAAGATGATTCTGTATTGGCTGTGACTAAGCGCAGTGAGCTAAGAGCTCTTACTGTTGTTTATTATTATTATTATTATTATTAATAATAAAGGCAAAGAAAGAGTTTCAAAAATAATGTTATAAACCAGTATGTTTTTCTAGGCAAACTGGTTTCAGAATGATAATAATACAGAGGAACGCAGGAAAAATATTGATTTTGCTCAGAGTGAACCGATTTTTGTTGTTGTTATTTTTTTAGTTTTCAAGCCCTGCAATTGATATGTCATGAGTCCAAATACATATTTGTATAGAGAGAGGGATACCAATATTGATAATACTAGGTTCTACACTGGATACTTAATATTTTTATACATACATAAGCAGACTAATAAACATATGGCACAATCTGCTGTATGTAATCTCATTTCAGTGTATGAGTCAAGAGTGTGAAACTTTAGATGTACTATTGGCTGACAGAGACGCCCAGTCACCTGCTGCGGTTGCATAAGCCAGTAATATGTGTGTAATGTAGACTATGAATGTAATGCAGGCTGTGTCACAGTGGCAGAATGTGTGTTTGTGTTGTCTGTGCTAAAGGGTGTAGCTCTGTTCCTGTAACCTGATTGTAATGCAAATCTTTGAGTGCTGGATATGTGTTCAGAACAATATCCAGAAATCTCAGTCTCTACACGATTCACATACTAATTTTACTTGAGTGTTTTCCTCCACTCTTTGTTTTTGTAAACATATTGTCACCTAGAGTACAGTATCAACAAATTTGTATTCCAACTTGTACATAAAGCTGGAGATACACACACAAAAACCCTCGGGGTGCATTGCTGACTAGCCCATACTGTCCCTTCATACCAAGATGCTGATGCCTGAAATACACTGGAATGTGTTTACAATGGCTAACATGCATATGCAGTTATACTAACCCAACAGAGAACAAGTGTGGGTAAAAATGTTCTATGGTGCACATTACAGTATATTAACCGTATTAAAATTTGTTATTAATGTAATTTGGTCTGATTTTTAAAATTTCGTCCGAGGGTTAATTTTTTTTTTTTTTTTTTTTGGCAGGGTTGCCTTGGCAAAATGAGCATTTTAGGGGCTAAATATCATGTTATTGGCATTGGGGTTGCTTCAAACCGCAGACATGAAAAACAACCGCTGACTTGGCAACAGTGCTTCAGGTTGGGCGGGAGTTACTACACAGAGCCGTAGTCTACACAAAATCGCTTTCAAAATTGACAAAGAATCACCTGTGATTTTAATTCGATTTTGTGTATGAATGAATTACAGCTCTGTGTAGTAAATGCCAACCAGTGTTGCCAAGTCTGTGGTTGTTTTTAATGTCTGTGGGTAGAAGCGACAATACCAATAACGTGATATTTAGCCCCTAAAATGTGAATTTTACCAAGGAAACCCTGCCAAAAAACATATATTTTAATCCCGGGAAGCAATTTTTATCGGCGAACCTCCTGTAAATGCGATTGAGCTAGTTTTGGACTTGTTTTGAGAGAGAACTGGCCAGGATTTGTTGTGAAAACCTGGCAACCCTGATCTGAACGCATGTGCTGGAGATATACTACTAATTACAGGAGCGTCTTTACCAGTGTTGAGTACTCGAGACTCGGACTCGGTATTGACTCGGACTCGAACATATTAGGAATCGGACTTATGCCCGAGTCCACTCGAGTCCCAATCAAAATATTTCATGATTATTACTGTATGTTAATGTTTATTTACATTGATGTATGAATGACACATCCAATGACTGGTGATTTTCTTTTGACGTGAGACGTTAGGCCAGCAACACACTGGATGCGTGGCGCATGCGTCTCAGCTGCGTGGCGTGTCTGTTTTTAATTCGGCTCCCATGTTAACAGGTTAGATCTTGCAGACTGCCTGCGTGAGACGCGCGGAAAACCCGTGCATGCTTGAAATAGAACCGACGCCTATTTTTCACGCGACACGTGTGCTGGAAGCGTTTCCAGGCAAAATATACTAGGAAAATATGTTTATATGTTATTTTGTACACAAATACGTATTAATTCATGACATTTTGATATTTGAAAGTCTATAGGTTGACATAAATTTAGATATAAATGTAATTTAAAAAATAAATTAATAATGATCGATTTTCAAATATTGCACCTGTCAAACATACTCTATTTTGCCGTCAATACTGTTGACAGTGTCCTATCAGTAGGTGTTTTTTTGAAAAAAAAAAAAGTTTATATTGTTGTCATGAAGACAAGAGCCTGGTTTTTTGGCGGCCTCCCTCTATGTCACCTACAACCGCAGCAGCGCGCCAAGCGCCGCGTGCAGGCACGCTTCTGGTGTGTAAAGACACAAAAAACGCGAAGCAGCCACCATGTTTCTGGCACGCAGCAGAGACCCCACGCATCCAGTGTGTCAACGGCCTTAAGTTACCCTCCTGCCATCCGCCTGTAGTGATCCCGCTTTCCAGAAAGCCACATTGCTACATTATTTCTCTCAACTGTGTTATTTTTACAAAGTAGGACAAAATGGTCACAGAAAAAAAAACAAATATTGTTTAATTAAATTATATAATGAATACAGACACAGACTGACCGTCGTAACACTAAACATCTCCCCCTCAAAAAAAATATGTCTGACAGAATGCATTGAACTTATATGGCATTTGATCCAGCTTTCTTCCCCTGGCACATACACACTTTTGGATGAAATTTTCCTGGACAGTCAGTCGGCTCTTGTGTGTATGCCCTCCGTAACTAAAAAAAACTTCGACTAGTGTGTATTTTACCCTGCATTAAAACGCACCATCCAGGGAAATTAGCATTAGATTATCCGTTGCTGTTAAAGAAAGTGATAAAATGGTAACTGTTGTCAGTCCCCGCTTCCTCTGCACCAGTAGAGAGAGTTTTTAGTTGGGGTGGATTGATCATGAGACCACATCGTGCTCGGTTGGGTAGCAGGATGGTCTCCTCACTTATTTTTTTGAAAAGTAATTATGCCCATCTGTAATCTTCACAACATCTAAAGTGCACATAATACAAGACATTGTAAGGATATTAGCAGTCATTAGTTGAGCTTCAAGGTTAAAAGTTATGTAAAAGCTGTTACAGTTGAACATTTACAGGTATAGTGGTACAGTAATGTTACTTGTACTAGAAGTGTTATGTAGAATTACAATATAGAGTCGTACAGTAATATTATGTGTACTAGAAAGGTTATATGGATGTGTATAGTGGTACAACGATGTTATGTGAAAATGAGCACTTAATAATGACAAGTAACACTTCATAATACTAATAAAATTACCTTTACACCACATACTATGTGGCCCTTTTAACCTTTATTGTTTCCACCAAACATTTGACATACTCTTGAAGATTTCTTTAGGTCTTGTCTCAGACCCAATCTCTCTGGTCTCAGTCTTGACTCGGACTCGACCCTTTCTGAACTCGGTCTTGACTCGGACTCGACCCTTTCTGAACTCGGTCTTGACTCGGACTCGACCCTTTCTGAACTCGGTCTTGACTCGGACTCGAATGAGCTGGTCTCGACTACAACACTGATGCGCATGAAAACGCATTAGATTTTTTTTTGCACAACCCTACCATTCAGACCCATTGTCACCGCTTTATAAAATGAAGAATCATGCACTTTGTATTTTGCATCAAGTTCAAATACTTATGGTGTGTCAAAGTCATCAACTATCTGCTGATTTCAAACTATTAGCATAAAAACTGTTTGGCTGGGAGCTTCATGAAATATGTTTCCATAGCTGAGCAGCTGCATTCAAGCCTTGTATCAGCAAGTACAATGGCAAGCATTGGATGGAGTGGAGGAAAGCACCCCAACCACTGGACGCTGGAGCAGTAGTAACCTGTTCTGTGGAGAGATGAGTTGAAGAGGGTGGAGGAGGTATAGAGGTATGGGATATTCTTCATAGGTCAGGCTAGGGCTCATACATCCAGTGGAGAAAAATCGAATTGCTTCAGCTAAACAAGATGTTGTGGACAATGCTATGCTTTTAAATTTGTGGGGACAGTGTGGGAAACGCTGTTTTCTGTTCCAGCATGAATGTGACCAGGGCACAAAGTAAGGCCCATAAGAGGTTAACTGATTTATCCATTTTGCCTAATTATTGGCACAGATAATTGACTGCCGGGACTATCTGCAAAAAAATCCATCCTAAGAGCTCTTTGGCTTGCGATCGTTGGAGCAGCTGAGAAGAGTCCACTGTCATTATACAGTGTGAGAGTGGCCTCTAGAGATGGAAAACGCTGACACCAACCCTTGAATCGCCATTGGCTAGTAATTTTTTTTGTTTACTCTCCAGACTGTTAAATATATATGTGTGTGTGTGTGTTTGTAAAATGTAAATGTTTTTTTTTAAATATCTGAGATATTTAACTCTCTCTCTGCGTGTGTTTGTGAGACTGTGACGAGTGGGGCGGGGCCGAGAGATGTGGGAACGAGCGAGGCCGGTAGAGTGATGGGGAAATGAACGACACCTGCGCCCCACCGCCGGTCTCGAGTCCCACAGAGGAGATGGAAGGATATAAAACTGGAGTGACGACGGTGAAGGATGAGAGAGGACCAGGCCTGGGTCTTATTTTATGTTTTGGTTTTTATTTATGCGCACCAGTCGTCCGTGAGGGGCTGGTGCGCTGTTTTGTGTTTATTTGGAATTATTAAAGTTTCATTCTGATTGTGCGCCGGTTCCCGCTTTCTTCTTGCCGATGATTAGGAAGTTGAATTTATTACAGTGGTGCCGAAACCCGGGAGAAGGAGGGATGTGCTGCTGAAGATCCCTCGCCGCTGTGGTGAATCCGCGGTGCCATCGAGCTGGCAAGGAGTGTGCCGCCATGGACGCTCGAGGCGGTGGGCTGGAGCGAGTTGCCGGGGACGGGCGAGCTCGCTGCCGGCCGCCCGTGATGTGGGCGGTTGCC
The DNA here is from genome assembly GCF_003368295.1 of Carassius auratus. Lineage (NCBI taxonomy): Eukaryota > Metazoa > Chordata > Actinopteri > Cypriniformes > Cyprinidae > Carassius > Carassius auratus. Next base: position 747,379 of record NW_020528035.1, on the reverse strand, counting down.
GTCCGTGAGGGAGCGGAGGAGTCGGCGCCGTTTCGCAAGGGGGCCGGAGCCTGCTGCCATCCGCCAGAACGGGGAGGAGCAGGGAATGGGGGACTCCTGCCGGCTTTCACAAAACCGGAGGAGCCGTCACCGTCCACCGGGCGGTGGAGGAGTGTCGTGCCGTCCGCCGAGGGCCGTCCAGTGCCACCGCCAGGCACCGTGGAGGAGATCACCCAGCTGGTGGGGGGGCCGAGCATCAGTGCGTCTGGGAACCGGAATTTTTTTTTTCTCTCTCCCCTCTCTCGTCTCTGTCGCTCCTCCTTCCATCTCCTTTTCTCTTGCCTCGTCTGTCCTACCCCCCGGTTCCCGCAGGTCCCCGTGAGCGCTCCCCCCCGGAGGGAACGGGGTGGGGAGTAGCGCAGTCTCGGGAGTACCCCCCGGCCTGCGAGGGGCGATGGGGGTATGTGACGAGTGGGGCGAGGCCGAGAGATGTGGGAACGAGCGAGGCCGGTAGAGTGATTGGGAAATGAACGACACCTGCGACCCACTACCGGTCTCGAGTCCCACAGAGGGGATGGAAGGATATAAAACTGAAGCGACGACTGTGAAGGACGAGAGAGGACAAGGCCTTGGTCTTATTTTATGTTTTGGTTTTTATTTATGCGCACCAGTCGTCCGTGAGGGGCTGGTGCGCTGTTTTGTTTATTTGGAATTATTAAAGTTTCATTTTGATTGTGCGCCGGCTCCCGCCTCCTCCTTGCCGATGATTAGGAAGTTGAATTCATTACAGAGACAAAGCGACGTTGAGTCGTGTGCCTTCACACTAGAGTTTATGGTGCGTCAAATACTGGTGCTTTGCACATCAATTCAGATGTACTGAAAAACAGCACAGATCGCTTGACGGGGAGCGAAAATATATGTGCTAAATAGGGCTGTGCTATTAATCGAAATAAAATCGCGATTTAAGTGTGCGCGATTTCTAAATTGCTTTATATCACGATTTTCCGCAGGCCCGACCTCCTGCAGTATGTTATCTGAACCAATCAGGATGCAGCGGACCTAAGTGGAGCGCGAGAACAGAGCAGACTGTGCATATGCCTAACTCCAGGTTCACACACTCTGTCTGTGATGTGTAGCCTTTTTTTTCGAGCCCATGCTAACGGATCTGAACGTTAACACTGCATGCGGTAAAAGATGAGAACAGAAAAGTTTATAAATAGAAAGGTGCGAAAAGATTTAATATCTTGTGCATGAGCACAGAGAGAGTTGTGAGTGCACAGGACACCGGTTGAGTGAGAGGAGACACATTGTAAAGCAGCGTGTATCTGAGCCTTATACAGTCCATGATCTGAGCACGTGCGTCTGGTTTTGTTAACAGTGCAAAGGAAATCTGCGTGTGAGCGGATAGATTCGCGCTCGTGCATTATTTCAATGTGCTTTCGCGTTACAATAATGCGCACTCTTTGCTAGATGCACTGCTGTGCTTTTGCTCTCACCTTTGTTATTGGTAATGTCCTCTATCGGCCGACCTCTAAAAGACATGGTTGAATGAGTTTGGTGTCTGTTCTGATGAAGTAACAGACTTATTTACATCTTCAGTGGCCTTGGGGTGAGAACATTTTAATTATATTTATATATATTTTTTCAGTTCTTGTATGCAGTTTTGTTTGTTAGAGCATTGCATATCAAATTCTATTTAAATATCGGATATAGCAGAGTCTCATCATAAAATTCACCCCAAAATAATTGGCTTAAAAGACATTTCATTGTTCAGAAAATGCTGTATTATCCTTCTGGCTATACTGACACCATTCAGTTGAGAACAATAAACTTCAACTGACTTGAGCTGAATAGTGACATTATTGTACTCTTTATAGTTGTTTCATAACTGATGGACTTTGCAACATCTGCTATTTTCCTGTTTATTACTGTGAAGCTGCTTTGAAATAATTGATATTATATAAAGTGCTATATAAATAAATGCATGCATATATCTCTCTCTCACACACACACACACACACACACACACAGTGAGTTCAGTTGTATTAATTAGTCTGTCTGTAGGCAGTATAAAATTTCCTAATTTCACTGGTTAGCAGTGTGTTGACTGGGCTGATATGATGGTTCAATAACAGTAGCATATGTGAATGCTCTATGTGGTGGAATTGGAAGAATAAGCATTGTTTTCTTCAGTTGTTGGCTTGTTTCATACGTTTTGTTGTAGCTGTTGTAATGCCACACAGCAGTAATTATCATCTTTTATAGTAGCAGTGGGTGTTCCATGTTTTTGTTGTAGTTTAAGTGATTATATTGTCCTGAGGTAGTTCCCATCGTGTGCATCTTAGAGATTTCTGTTGGGCTGACAAGTGTACATGGCTCATTGGCTGCTGGCCAGACTCTCATCCACACGCAGAAGACACCTTGTTGTAAACTGGTCTGGAATGAGTAAAGACATATGGCATGCAGGGAAATCGGGAAATAATGTGAGAATGCAGAGGGTTTCCATTCTGTGATGATGATAAAAATAGACAGTTTAAAGACTTTAATATTTTAAATAATCGCACTTTTAATTCCACTCACATATTGGCATATTCGATCAAAAAATTATGAAGAGATGACTATGTATTAAACTGAACAACTAAATTTTTTTTTTAATTACTATTATAGTATTTGTCAATGTGTTTAAAGCTTTTATTTGAATATTTTAAGTTCTCGTTTTAATTGTAATTTTTTTTAATCATCATTATTAAATGCTTGAATTTTTCCAGTTTTATTGATTTTAGTTCTTTAGGCCCCGTACACACGGAGACGGAGCTTACCCTCGTCTCAAGAAATATCCGCGTCCACACGAAACCGCATAATGATGTAGTATACATGCCAGACCAGTATGTGGCGCTGTAATTCTGCCACAGAGATACACTAAAAACAGAGAAGAAGACTTGGACTATGCTCATAAACCTTGCGCGTGGTACACAAACAAACATGGAACAATACATTTATTAATCAGTGTTAATGTTAGTTAATAAAAAGACAATCGTTCAGTGTTTGTTCATGGTTTTTGTTGCTGTTACGTGACGTAGAGGTGTCTAGGTGACTAGGGGGGAGACGTCATCGTTTCAGGAAATATACGGATTAGCCGTCCAGACGAAAACGCAAAGACGGCGTTTTCGAATTTATCCACTCTGGGACCCGATTTAAAAAAATAGCCGTTTCACCTTATGAAAACGGCGGATCCGTGTGGACGAAACGCCTATCCGTTAAAAAATTTGTGCGTATTCACAGAAACGCGTCTCCGTGTGGACAGGGACTTAATTCACTCAAAAATTTAAATTCTGTAATTGAATTACTCACCCTCAGGTCGTTCCAAACCCAGACCTGAGAACATTGTAGTTGTACTGCTGTGTACAGAGGGTCAGAGAGCTCTCAGATTTAAACAAAAATATCTTAAATTGAGTTCTGAAGATGAACGAAGGTCTTTCGGGTTTGGAATGACATGAGGGTGAGTAATTAATGACAGCATTTTCATTTTGGGGGTGGGTAAACTAACCCTTTAACGAACATTTTATTTGAGTTATTTCTATTTCAGTTACTAAAATGGCTTTTAATAATTTTAGTGTTAGTTGACAGTAACAAAACTCTTATAATGAGAAACATTTTATACTGTATAAAAGTAAAGCTGTATAAATGTGTCATGCCTTTGTGTGACTATTCAGCGGCGGAAAAAGACTTGACAAGAATTCATACGCTGCCAAGCTTTCACTACTAGTGACTATCCTTTTTTTCCAGGCCAAAAACAAAACAAAAACATTTCAAACTTTAAGATTGACTTATGTATTTAGTCTGAACACTTGGCTACGTTTGAATGGCCTTTGGTGGAAATAAATGCATTTTGTAGCCAGATAGTTACATCATCTAACAGCATGAGCTAATCATGCCAACCAGCAATGCTTTAACCCTTTAATCCATAGTGTAGGAAGGTTTGTGTAGGCCTAAACAACATTTGTTCATTCATTTTCTTTTTTTTTTTAAAGTAGAAAAATTAGAAAATGGCTCCTTTTAGTTTTTTTTCCTTAAATGTTTGTTTTTCGTTCAGCGGTAGAAAAGTGACGTGCCAGAAGGATGCTCAATGAGGTCAAGATGCACTAAAGCAGTGCATTCTGTTACACAAATAAAAATATACATTTTACCATACGGCTATAGGCCTAATTGACAGAGTATTAAATAATTTCACATTGATGGATGAAATCAATCTAGGGCTGGGTGATATGTCAAAAATATATTATCGATAATCGCCTTAAAAACAAAAAAAAAAAAAGTAAAAAATGACATGACATACAGCCAAGTATGGTGACCCATACTCAGAATTCGTGATCTGCATTTAACCCATCCAAAGTGCACACACACACCATGAACACACACCCGGAGCAGTGGGCAGAAATATATGCTGCGGCGCCCAGGGAGCAGTTGGGGGTTCGGTGCCTTGCTTCAAGGGCACCATAATCGAGGTATTGAGGGTGGAGAGAGCGCTATACATTCACTTAGGCCACGACTTCCCCATAACACAATATCTGATAATATCGTCTACCTAAGCCCCACCCCCAACACCTCCTGCCGCCACCGAGACAACATTGCCGACATACACCTTAAACCACACACCTTGTTCAGTTTGCTCTTAATTCTTGCAACAAAGTGTGGTTTTACTTTTCTTAGTTTGTGCTTAAATTAACAGAAAATATTAGCTTTGCTGTTATTTTGGTGTTCCAATTTACTTTATTCTTATCAAATGTGTGTTTGAAATGAATTTTGTTTAGGAATAATATTAGAACCCAATTTTAAGTTCATCTTGGTGAAGTTGGACATTCAGGCTGTGATTGTAAGAATTATAAATGCATGTTGATGTCATATAATATTGTCTTCTTGAATAAAATATGCCTATTTTCCTGATGTTTCTCTTTCGTTTTGGCATTATCGCCAGTGTAGACACATTTCATGATGGTAAGTTTAATTATATTCCCTGATTAGAACAATTGCAGCATTGTTTTCAAACTTGTAGTTAGGGCTGTCGCGATAGTCGATAAATCAATTAATCGCACGATAAAAATGAGCTCGATAATATTTTTTCTATTTTTATTTCAATAATGGAGCATGTCATGATGTGATGTGGGGTTAGTCTGGAGCGCAGTCTCTAGTCTGCTATTACTCAGCATGAGACGTTCATGAATACGGTTTAAATTTTGGACATTGTTTCACTTGTCTTTCAGGTGCTGAGTAGGTTAACCAGTAGTCATCATGGCGTCTTCCTCTGTGAAGGTGGCGGTGCGTGTGCGGCCTTTCAACAGCCGAGAGATAAACCGAGGAGCTAAGTGTGTGATTCAGATGCAGGACAAGAGCACATGTGAGTGCGACACACACACACACACACACACACACACAGTGATGTTTTCTTTAATTTTATATCTTCTTTTTTCTGTCTACGCTGTGTGTAGATACACTGCCTTATCTTTGTTTTCAGAAAGAACATTCCTTTTATGTGAACAGATGAATTCCAGACATTTCTCTGTAGTCTGTGGAGATGGTTGAAGTTTGGAGTCAAAGTTATACAGAGTTTTGGTAACTCTAAAGTAAACATGCATCAGCCTCTTTGAAATGATCTTTTTGCTCCATAAGTAGAACTGCGCACACTTTGTTACGACAAGTCTGCCAAATTATCATATTTCCACAGGATTTGTACAGTCATTATTCACAGAATTTCCTATTACCTGCCCTTTCCACAGAGCTTGGCACATGTGCTCCTGCGTTAAAATATTTAGGAACACATTAAGACAAAATTAAGGGTGGAGTGGAAATGTATCAAATAATGTATTTTTTTTTAATTATTATTAAAGGGATACCAGCAGACATTTACAAGCAAAATGATTTGTATGTTTGATGATATGTAAATTAATGCTTCAAACTGTGTATAATAATTATGTAAATATTTATAGTCCTACTTTAAACTGTGTATATGTACACATGTGCACACACAGTTTAAAGTAGGCCTATACATTTTAAAAGTAAAATCTCTAGACTAAATAATACATATTCAGTAATAATGATTTCCTAGTCTTTCCTTCCTGTGATGGCCTAGGCAGAGGCTACCAAGGTTTATGGTAAATTAAAATGCTAGATACAGTCAATAATAAAACAAAAATGTAATTAAATGCTTTATGCATAATGAATCAAATGAATTAATTACATCCAAAATAAAATATTTTATGTACATAATGTGTGTAAACTGTGTATGTTTTGTATGTATATATAAATACACACACATGCATGCATATATTTGCAAAAAATATAATGTTTATATATATATTAATATAATTATATACATGTAAATATTTTCTAAATATATACTGTGTGTGTATTTATATATACACATAATAAATATACACTGTACACACATATTATGTACACAAAAACATTTATTTTGGATGTGATCAATCACGATTAATCATTGACGAGCACCAATTATAAACAAACCTGAAATACAGTGGGACTAATTTTGAAAAATATATCCTGCTCATTGAAAAATTTGAGGGAGATAAATGATGGACTCTGACAACCATTTACAACCTTAGAATGCAAACATCATAAAGTAAACATTATCATAAGTAAATCAAAAGCAGTCTATCAGCATAAATGCATGATACTTTTGATTGCAGTCTGATCTGAATGCACAGCCTGTAGAACATAAAATAGTGCTGTTTCTAATTTTAGCACTCCCATTTATTCAATGAGTATAGTATTTGTAGCACTTTTCAACACCTTTTACGTTATTTAAATCTATGCCACGCTCCATTGCATGCTAGTCGAGCATGATTTAATTTGTACAATCAACTCCTAATATCTAAAGATCCTGGAGAAATGGAGTTCTCATGATATGTCCCTTTTAAAACTCGTTCCACATTTTTAGTAGTTACTCCTCATTAAACTTTTCCATGGTAGTATCCAAAAATACTTGTCCCCACCCACACGTTGAAAGGGGGAATTTCTGAGAGTTTGGAACCACAGTTCTAAACCACTGTAAAATCCTGTTGTTTGCAGTACTGGCTGCCAGACCTCACATTCTCGTCTTCCTCTATGAAGCATTTCCACCCCACTCTCTCTTCAACTGCAAACTGCAGCGCCGCCACTGTTTTTGCCTCGCCCTTCTCTCTCTCTCTCACACACACACACACTCTCTCTCTCTCTCTCTCTCTCTCTCTCTCTCTCTCGCATGCTCTATATCTAAAGAATCTGCCGGGCTGGCAGTCTGTTTGCTTTGACCCCCCTCCAACACAAACACTGAGCTGTTTGAGCTCAAGGTAGCAGTGCTCATTGTTACCCAGCAGTGCTTTATTCTGCTGGGGCCTTCTCCACTCTTTGGCTTCGTTTTAAAGACCCTACTCACTGGAGTTTTACTTTTAAACCAAATATATCTAAAATCAATTACACCAAACTGAATTAACAGTTTTGCTCCCTTTATAAACTTTAACATAAAGGTCTATATCCTTTCTTACTAAAAAAAAAGCTTAATCACAGCCAATCAGAACATGCAGTGCTTTCAAAATAATGGTGTGAGAAAATGATTATTCATCAATGAATTATGATTTTGATTCTCATGAATTGGAATGGGTTGTAATTTTTTTCTTTTTGTTTTGTTTTTTTATAACCACAACTGTGTCACTATTGCATGTATATGTGTGATAGAAACAGCCATGCTCTTCTCACTGCCATCTATCTATATATCTATCTATCTATGGGCTGTGATTTAGCATGTTCATTTGGTGCAAATAATTATGTTAAACATGTTAAAATGATTAACCCATTTAACGCATGCACCCTGTCCCGACCTGTACTTCATCTTACTGTACATTGCATGCAGTTGCTGTTGAACATGATGCGGAAACAACTGTCTGACTGCATGATGCATCTTGAGACTTTTAAAATGTGGTTATATGCTCCTGAAATTTAAGATTCAGTGCTCATGTATGGGGTTTTGTCTTATATTATATCTTAATAGTTTAGCAGTATCGCATGAGCAAGACTGTCCCCCCCCCCCCCCAAATGTTTGAACAAGTGCAAATTGCTATTTTATACACCAGGTCAATAAACAATAAGTTAATATTGTATTACATCGTAGAAACAATATCAGTATTATCCGTTTTTGCTTAATTTTGAAAACCATTATATAGAATTTTATTTTAAATTTTTGGGAGCAAATAGAAATGCCGAAACATACTTTAAGGATTTCTTTCTTATAAAATCCTAATTTGCCCTTCCACAAATTAAGGTCTTCAAAAGGTCTTAAAATGGAACAGAGGTGCGTTCACACTTGGTTAATTTGCCTTGTCTGAACCAAGGTTGGATTGACCCACCCCGCCCCAACTAGACTGCATTCATAATTATTGTATTTGGCTCAGTACCATGGTTCATTCGAGTCATCAAGCCAGTAACTGTTTAGCCCATTGCTTAGTAACGACAGCACAGGAAAATGTAAAATGCTCTTTTATATTTATGTATTTGAACTGTTTTTTTTTTCTAAAGCTTCAGTACATGACAGCACTTACATCTGTCTTATGAATGTTCTGTAGTCTAACAAACACAAAAGGCAGCAGGAATGAGATTTACAGCTCTCTGCAGTGCGTCAGGAAAGGGAGTGAAACACACACACATTTTTATTAAATACATCATTAACTGCAATCTTTGGAACAGAAATTAAGATATTTTTTATTAAAACTTAGAGCTCTCACACCCTGTATATGTATATACAATCAGGGATTCAACCGTAATTTTACAACACTACGAGAATATTTTTGTGCACAAAGAAAACTAAAATAGTGATTCAACAATTCTTCTCTTTCTCATGATACTCTCAACAATGGTGACATGCCGCTGCAGACAGGATGAAGAGGAGAAGAATTGTTTAATAAAATTGTAGATTTTTGTCACAAAAAGGATTCTCGTAGCTTCGTAAAATTATAGTTGAACCCTTGATGTTACATGGACGATTTTACCGATGTCCTTGCTATATTCCTGAACCTGGGAACATTTCAGATATATTTTCTATTCAAGGTCTGAGAGCTCTCGGATTTCATCAAAAATATCTTAATTTGTGTTCCGAAGATGAACTGAGGTCTAACAGGTTTGAATTGACATGAGGGTGAGTAATTAATGGCAGAATTTTCATTTTGGGGTGAACTATCCCTTAAAACGGACTCTGGTTACGGTTTGCGGGTGTGCATCCGAGTTTGCATTATCCAAAGCAAACTTTGATGTCAGTTGAACCAAGGTGTGCACCAAAAGTGCTAGTGAGAAAGCACCCTTAAATCCATAAAAACCTTTTTGAATTTTTTTTTTGAGTCTGTTGTCTGATATTTGCTTGTTTAAGTCATACTCAAATGCTCAATTCATTTAGATCAATTTCTCATAAAACATGAGTTCTTCTCAAGTTATATTGCTTCTCAAGTAAATGTATCATGATTTAAGAATCTTTATATATTTGCACTGGAAAAAAAAAACAGAAGTACTGACGAAGAACATCACTGTGTTTTCATTGTGGGCAGGGTTTGGCAGGCATATTGTGTCAAAGGTTGTTCTGAAACTACTGAAAGAAATGTGAATGGAGGCGAAGTGTTGTGGCCCTGCAGTATTTGCCGAGCTGGGATGTTTCCAAGCTCATTGTGATGGCTAGACAGGACTGTGTTGACATTACTTGGGAAATACTATGTCCTAAGAACAATTTCCATTGCTCATTGAAAATTTTACTCACTTTTAAGAAGCAGTGACCGCTTACTAGTAATATATAATACATGTATTTCTGTTCTTGGATGCTGATTGGTCATTGCAACATTCCAGACATGATAAATTTCAATATGAGACACCTGCATCCCTGTGCAGCATGCATATTAAGGATGTGCAAAAAAAACTTATAAATGGACTTGGTCTGTGGGTTGAACCATTAGTTAAATAGTCTGTTCAGGAGACCTGTATAATTAGTTTGTATAATTCGATGCACATTTCTTTTGAAAGTATGGATGCTAAAAACAGCCTGTACATTTATTTTGTTATGCACTTTTCGCAATTTAAATTGTTTCAATGCAACTTTAGTGGAAGTCATACTGTTTAGTCTATAATGATTTACCATTTGACAATATGGTTAATATTTGGACAATATTTATAGTTCTTTCTAGCATATAAACACCTGAAAATCCAAAGTTATTATAGGATTTATATAATAAGGCATTCAAGACTGTGCTTTATTGTGAATATACTGTAGTCATGGCTATAGGGGTTGCAGGAACTTTACTGTTGTCCCTTTTCATGCGCTCGTGTCTCTTTAGTTATTTTACATCTACCTAATATTTCAGAGAGTGAAGTATATTTTAGTATAGTATACCCCCCCGCCCCATTTTCTTATTAAAATGATTGTGATGTTATTATAAGGGATACATTTAATCTATTTACTTGTTGAATTAAAATGACTGTGACCAATAGTGTGTGTGAAGTTAAGTTGCTGGATTTTGTCTGTTTTACAGGTATTATTAATCCTAAACAACCCAGGGAAGCACCCAAGAACTTCACTTTTGACTATTCATACTGGTCGCACAGCTCAGTAAGTTTCTTTCACTGAATACATCACATCCTCCCCAAAAAAATAGCTTTGTCTCAATTTCCAGTATAAATAGTTGGGGAGAGAGTGTGAGAGGACGAAGCTGCTGCAACATTTTTAAATGTATGAACCTGTCAATAATTACAAATATTTGTATACCGCTTTTAAATCAGCTTTACAGAAAGGTATACTACAACAGATATTCATGTACCATGAGGTATTTAAAGTCCTTAATTTATCAAAAACTTTATTGAAAGTAATGCCACAATGCATTTGTCTTGTGCTACCAGTGAGTATGACGAAGCTGACTCTGGCACAAAAAAACAGTAACTTTTAGATGTTTTGTATGCAACTGCAAAGAGTATGCAACAGAATATAATCAAGGTGTAAATTTGTTGCCATTTACCAATAATAACACCAATCTTATTCAGATATTCCTCTGAATACAGAAAACACCCTCAGACTATTTTTCACTGTTTATTTGCAGGAGGAAGACCCATCCTTTGCATCTCAGAGGAAGGTGTATCAGGACATCGGCGAAGAGATGCTGCTTCATGCTTTCGAGGGCTATAATGTGTGTATTTTTGCTTATGGGCAGACTGGAGCAGGGAAGTCATACACAATGATGGGAAAACAGGATCCTGGTCAGCAAGGCATCATACCACAAGTACGTTTGTGCAGACAACATGAACGAAAGCTTCCAGTAACATGTATTTTTTTTCTGTTCTCCATTGAGATACTATTAATTGTGCTAAAATACTGTAGGTTTCAGACACCAAGGTTTTGCCGCACTGTAAATTAAATATTGATTGGAGTCAAAATTCAGTTGATAATTGAGACAAAAGATTTGTATTTAATGGAAGCATGAATCCTTGGTTTAACAAAAAACATAGTCAGGTCCATTTATGAAGGAGTAATGCGTAATTCTTCAAAGGTACTAAAATAATTTTAAATATTTAAAACAAATTCTGTACTTGTGTTGAAATTGAACTCCCTTAGTGATCACTCATACATCTCTCTCATTGTGCATCATTTAATGTTTTTCCCCATAGATGTGTGAGGATTTGTTCAGACAGACGGCAGACAACACTGACCCTGACCTGTCCTTCTCTGTAGAGGTATGTTTGTGTGCATCTGAGTCATTGTGTGTGTCCATTTACATACAGTGTTAAAATAACTGTCAGAATTGTTTTGGGATTTCATTAATGCATGGCCTCATAAAGCATGTGAGTTCACATTAAACGGCAAATAAACAATTTCTGGATATAATTTTTTGTTTGTTTCTTTAGGTTTCATATATGGAGATTTACTGTGAGCGAGTTCGGGACTTGTTGAACCCAAAAAGCAGAGGGGCCTTGAGGGTCAGAGAGCACCCTATAATGGGCCCTTATGTAGAAGACCTCTCCAAAATGGCGGTTACCAACTACAGTGATATTGCAGATCTCATGGACACTGGCAACAAAGCCAGGTATTATTATACACACAAACAGGACTATGGTTCAAGTTAAAATACTGTTTGTCTGTTAAACAAATGAGCAATTAATCAGATTATATACATGCATATATGTTTTGAACAGTGGAAGAAACAAATGAATCAAAACAAATATTTAAATAAGTGCTACTCATTGTGTACAGAACAGTTTAAAAATATACATGTAATAAAAGTCCAGATAAAAATATAAAACGCAGCACAGATAATGAAGAAAAGGAAAAAAATAAAACACTAGCTAAGGCAAAAACTTTGAAATAACCAAGTGGATCTGTTAATTTTGACCTATAATCATGTTGACAGGTTATTGACTAACTAACTAGCTTAGTGAGATTCTCTTTAAACACTTGCTCCAGTAAGACGGCAATTGACTTTATTTGCACTTGGATGCATTTTAAAGTCCATAGATGGATGATTTTTAACTTCTGTTCTTGTTAAAGTATGCATGACAGTGTTTAGTTGTGTAATGTGCATTCTTTATGAAGTATTTGACAACATTTATTTGTTTTTTGTGTGTTCTCTATAACTTTAAGGACGGTTGCTGCTACTAATATGAACGAGACCAGCAGTCGCTCGCATGCTGTCTTCACCATCCTCTTCACACAGCGTCGACATGATAACATGACCAGCCTGGACACTGAGAAGGTGTGTGGCGGACATTCGAAAACAATATATATATATATATAATATTTTTTTTTTTTTTTTTTTTTTTGCGTTTTTTTTACTGAGTCTGTTTTCTTGTCTTTGGTTCAGGTGAGCAAGATCAGCCTGGTTGATCTGGCAGGAAGTGAGAGAGCAGACTCATCTGGAGCCAAAGGCATGAGGTTGAAGGTCTGTCAGATGTCATTAGTTCTGAATGAAAGTAATAGTTTACACAAAAACAAAATACTGTCATCATTTAAACGCCCTCATAATTGTTGTGAAACCATTGTTCTGAAGGATGTTCATGCTGCTGTTTTTCAAACAGGAAATGCACACTTAAAGGGATAATTCACCCAAAAATGAAAATGTGATGTTTATCTGCTTACCCCACATTAGTGATGTATGGGTCGTCTCATACCCCGCGGGTAATCCTAGGGTGGGGCGGGTCATTGAAAACAAAATAAAAAAATCCATGTATGTTGCGTGCAATTCCATATAGCCTTTATTAAATATTTTGAATATATATTTTCATATTTTATTACGTTTTTTGATAAGGTTACAATACGAAGGTCTACGTAGCAACGTAACTTGCGCGATGTCCCCGAGGCGGGGGTCTATAAGAGAGATAGATTAGAATGGTTTGACCTAAAAATCTTTGTTTGTTTTCTGCTGAAGAAACAAAATCACCTACATCTTGGATGCCCTGGGGGTAAGCAGATAAACATTAAATTTTAATTTTTGGGTGAATTTCCCCTTTAATAAAAAGTTAAAAATTGATTCATCTGAAAGAAGAAAGTCACATTTAGACTTGTGTCGGTATTCGGTAATGCGATATATTGCGGTGATTAATATGCACGATATTGTTATCGTGGGGACTTCTAAATACCGTGAATAAGTATACATTACAAATGATTCAGAATTTGGAATGCATTTTAAGAATAGTATTCCCATCAGCTGCTTAAAATGCACAACATCGCTGTATGCTGCTTGAAAGAGCAATGATGTGAACAAGCACCTATGACAAGCACATGGAGGAACACGTGAGACGTGCTGAATGAAAACACATTCACTCTCTGACAGCAGATGGCGCTAAAAGGCAGCCCTTACCCTTTAAACACACTAAAAATGGCAGCTGTTACTTTCTAAACCATATTTAAATAATCTTAAAGGGACACCAAGTAGGAATTACTCCCATCTAGTGGTGAAATTGTATTTTGCATTCAAACTAATTTTGCTCTCCAGCGCCTCGCTTTTTCAAATGCGCGTTGCATCTACGGTAGGCGGTATGTACCAAAAAACTTTGACAGGATGTCTTCTAATAGCACTTCGTCGAGTTTTCCTTGAGGTGAACAGGTGTGTTATTTCAAACAAACTGCAACATGACCATAAACAAACGAATGTTACAGTATGAATTACTGACTGTGGAAAACATGAAATATTGTAATTAGTAGTTATGTCTTCTTTATTCGTTATATTTTCTGAATAATGTGCATTGTTAGATATAAAAAAATATTGTAATATAGATTGTAACACTGACTTACCTGTCGAGAAGAAAACTGGCCACTTCAGCGTCTCTTTTGAAATCTTTATCCAGCATTAGCTCTTTCCACCTAGAAAAAGCTTCCCCGACATTAACTCTTGTTTTCTGTAATCTACGGTCACGTTTCCTTTTACGTTCTATTTTTGACTGTTTTGGCGACGATGTTTTCTTCTCCTGTGGCGCGGCATATGTATGGTCCATAATAAGAATGCAATCCAGACTTTTAAACTTGCCGGTGCAGTTTCAAGCGCCTCTCACTGCTCTGCACCTGCGTTTCTGGCTCTGACCGAAAACGCGTTGTGGAAACGCGTTGGCGTAGTACTTTTTGTCCCTCTCTGCTATTATAGTTTTGCAAGATGGCGGAACTACATGGAAGCCTCCGTCGACCTACCTGTCCCATGTATATAAAGATAATAAATTCTTCATTTACGAGGATTAGTTTAAACATTGGCATAGGTATTTGTACACCATTGAGGGCATATTTATGAATAAAAATATTGATTTTAGATAATAAAATACCTAAAAAGTTACTTATTGTCACTTTAAATAACCATTCAGATTTGTGTTTTCCCTATGGTGTTTATTACAGAGCCAACTACTGAAATATTTAGACTTAATAGGCTATTTATCTTCAAACTTTTTTTTTTAATCTGGACTACAAATGCCCTAGATATTGTTTTAAAGTGTTTTTATCTTTTATTGTTCATTCACACTTTACATTTATGGCTTCATTAGTTAACAAACTGCCAATGAAAAAAATATTCTGAACATTCATTAATCTTAGGTATTCCAATATTTAACAACACAATGTTAAAATTGAAAGTTGCAGCTGTGTTATTTAATGAGCTAACATGAACTAAGACTTTTTTTTGACTATTTTTTTTACAAAGATTAATAACTTCTATAGTAAATGTAGCTATTGCTCATTGTTTAGCTGTGCATTTATTGAATGAGCACTATGCGATGTCCGAAATGATTACACTATATTTTATGTAAAATCATTTTCTATTTTTAAACTCTTAGATTCATTTTAAGTAAATTTTTAAATGATTTCATTTTCAAGTTCTTAAATTGCTTGTTTTATTTGTGTGATTAGTTTTCTTCATTACTTTTTTTACTTTCATTTTGAATTACCATTGTGTACGAAATGTGCTATATAAATAAACTTGCCTTGCCTTGAATGTTAATGCATTAACTAAGGTTAACTAATGAGGTCTTATTGTAACGTGATACCTATTGGTTTTTATAGTTCTTTTACACTTTAATGTCTATAACATTTAACTTTTTTATATATTTTTCTGTATTACTTCATTGTATTAAATGTTTAGTTATTTTTTTATAAGAAAAAAAGTTAGGTCACACTTTATTTTAGGGTCCAATTCTCACTATTTACTAACCATTAACTATGACTTTTGCCTCAATTAACTCCTTATTTGCTGCTTATTAATAGTTTATAAGGTAGTGGTTAAGTTAAGGGTATTGGGTAGGATAAGGGATGTCATGCGTTATATGTACTTTATAAGCACTAATAAACAGCCAATTTGTTAATAATAGACATGCTAATAAGCAACTAGTTATTGGTGTGAATTGGACCCTATACTAAAGTGTTACCAAAAGTTATTTAACTTGCTATACAGTATTATGACCACTTTTTTTAAAACTAAATTTCAATACCGTGATAATACCATATACCGTGATAAAAGCATTATCAATTAACCGCAACAGGAAAATTTGATACCGGCATATCCCTTGTCACATATACCTAGGATGCCTTGAGGGTGAGTAATTTATGGGCTAATTTTCATTTTTTATTTTAATTTTTTAGGAGGGAGCCAATATTAATAAGTCTCTGACAACACTGGGTAAAGTCATCTCCGCACTGGCAGACATGGTGAGAACTTTTATTTAGTTTTCTGTAGTTTTTCGGACTCTCCTTTGTTTCTTACAGCTGCTTCAGTTCATTTCTTCACCTCATTTCTCAACTGTGTCTTTTGTCTCTTCATTGTCCTGTAGTGTTTTGTCTCAAATGTCGAGTTCTTTGTGAAGAGTAACAATTTGTTTCCCCTCCACAGCATGGCTCAAAGAAGAGACGCTCTGATTTCATTCCCTACAGGGATTCTGTCCTCACATGGCTATTGAGAGAAAATCTAGGTATGTCTTGCTGTCGAAAGGCCTATTCACAGACTTGAAACCATACATTCCAACACATCTGCTCACCACAGGGAGGAAAATTAGTCTGACAAGAGAGCATTTTTCATTTAGAGAGACTTTTTTCACTGAAATAAATTCATCGACCAATAAGATGCTTTTTGTGTCACGTGTTGTTCGATTCTGTCAACGCGTCAGGAATGTCCCTTTAGAGGATCTGTTTTGTCTAGTATCTAAAACCAGTTCGGTCTGATACCCAAAACCAGTCAACAAGAAGTTTCTTTGATCCACAACTAGTCATTTAAGTAACTCTTCTATCATCCCAAGAGGGAGAAATTGTGTTTCGACAGTACATCTTGAGATGGAGACACTCTTGCTTTCTAACAAACACAACCAAGCCACATAAGATTGAACGGTAACAGAAAAAAAATCTAAAATGAAATGAGTACATTTTGTGATGCATATTTTTCATGTGGGGTTTAAGTAACATACAAGGGTGCAGATATCAGCTGTGTGTATTCTGAAAGTTTTAGATAAAAAAAAAAAAAAACATAATAAAAATATTTAAAAAATCAGTGTCAAGGAAATTCACATTTAAAAAAAAAAAAAATGTAATCTTAAATTAATATTATCTTCATTTACACTCACCCTCATGTCATTTTAAACCCATAAGTCTTTTTTTATCTTTGAAATAAATTAAGATAAATTCAGTGTAACCTGAAAGATTTTTGTCCTTCCATTTGAAAGTCCAAGCAACCTAAGTGTCACGTGACACTGAAGACTGGTGTAATGACACTGAAAATTCAGCCTTGATCACAGGAATAAATTCATTTTAATAATAATTTTTTAAAAGTTGTTACGTGTTATCATAAATAATAAAAATCTTCATAAATGCAGCCTTTGTGAGTATAAGATACTTACTTCATTTACCGTATTTTCCGGACTATAAGTCACACTTTTTTTCATAGTTTGGCTTTATCATAGTTTATCAAAATTTATTTGACATGAGCCAAGAGAAATGAACCAAGAGAAATGAACCAATAGAAAACCGTACCGAGAGGGCGGCTGTAGACGGTAATGCTTTCTCTTTGTTCTTGGGTCTAAATAAATGCGACTTATAGTCCAATGCGACTTGTTTTTTCCTCATCATGACGTATTTTTGGACTGATGCGACTTATACTCAGGTGCGACTTATAGTCTGAAATATACGGTAACTTAAAAGATGCAAACAAATCTTTAATCAGCTGTTGTTACTGCTCCACAAAGATTTTAAATAAGTGTTTGTGTTTAAAGGTGGAAACTCTCGCACGGCCATGATCGCTGCTCTGAGCCCAGCAGATATTAATTATGAAGAAACACTCAGTACTCTCAGGTAAAAACACACACGAGCGAACCATTGTTCTTTTCTACAATTCTTTGTCCTATATGCACTGTATAACCGGCATGTGTCCTGCTGTAGGTATGCAGACAGAGCTAAGCAGATAAAGTGTAATGCTGTCATTAATGAGGATCCAAACGCACGTCTCGTCAGGGAGCTGAAAGAGGAGGTCAACAGACTCAAAGAGCTCCTCCTGTCTCAGGGACTCAGCAACCTCATCACTGCCTCAGGTAAATATACAGATACACATGCAAACCCTGCTAACATTAACAGTTAGGTCTCATTAACCCAAAAAAATAAAATAAAATAAAGGTCTTAAACCCATTTTTAGAGCCTTTGAGATTTTCTAATAGACATTCATTTTCAGTAATCCGCTCCGCTCACATACTCTGCTCGGCGCGGGGAAGGGTTGAGCCCATTCGGAACTATAGGAGCCCTGAGTTGGGCTTCGGCAGATGTTTAAAAGAAAATCGATGTAAACCACACATTTCAGTTAATCGATAAAATCAATTTATCACCCAGCCCTAATAGCTAGGCTATTTTAGTTCCCCTCACTCCACAACAAATTATTTCAATTAACAGTATTTAGAAAATAATAAGAATTAAAAACAGGCCTTTCAGAAGCAATAGCAATATAAACGAAAAGCCAAAACAAATTAATTTATGCTAAAATGAAACCGAAACCAGCGTGTCTCTCAGTTGACACAAATTAAAATTTTTCTGTATTCATTATGTATTTGAATGCCAAATTATTATTTATGTACTTCACTTTCCAGTATCCAATATGTTTTGCATACGATTATGGGGGTAATAATACAGTGATTTAAACTATGCAGTGTTTTTTTCCAAATGTTTGACTGACTGAATTTTATTATGATAATGAATAGGCTGCGGTAGCAAAGTTTAACTGTGTGCATGCATGCAGCGCTGCACAATCACTTGAGTTTTTCCTTCTAACAGTGAAAGCAATTACTCATTTTAGTCATAAAGATAATCAGAATTGTAAACTGTTTGCCTTTATTTTTCTACATTCACAAAAAAAACTAATCTTTGTGTGTAAAATAAGCCTAAAGAAAAATAGGATGCCGCTTTCTACCATCGGTTTCCTTTCATACAGCACAAAAAGAATCAAAACTGCGTTTTTTTTTTTTTTTATTCATTTTCGTTCATTTATTATTTAAGTAAAAATTTATTTCTTGTTTAGGCGTATTTATTAGTTTTCTATACATTTAAATAAATTCTAAATTAAAATAATTTAGTTGGTTAACTGTTAATAATTGGTTAACGAGCGTCGGTTGTTGGTTAGGAGAAATAACCGAAATTAACATCCCTAATTGTCATTGTTAAAAAAACTGTTGTACTGCGTCATATTTTTATGTAAACAATTATCTTTTTTTTTTTTTTTTTTCAGAAGACTTTTTTAAAAGAACAGCATTTATAAAAAATTAGTGCTGCTATCAAATTAGTTATCGGGATTAATCGCATCCAAAATAAGTTTTTTTGTTTACATAATGAGTGTGTACGGTATATATTTATTATATGTATATATAAGAAAAATGTTTTTTATATAATAATATATTATATTTTATATATTAAATTTATATGCGATATAACATAAAATATAATATAAATATGTATATACATGTAAATATATATATATATATACATATATATATATTTTAAATATATACTGTATGTGTCTATTTATATGTACATAATAAATAAACCGTACACACTTTATGTAAACAAAAACTTTTATTTTGGATGCGATTAATCACAGTTAATCGTTTGACAGCACTATTCAAAATTGAATCCCGTATTTTTCGGACTATAAGTCGCACCTGAGTAGAAGTCGCATCAGTCCGAGAATACGTCATGATGAGGAAAAAAACATATATAAGTCACACTGGACTATAAGTCGCATTTATTTAGAACCAAGAGAAAACATTACCGTCTCCACCCTCTCGCGGCTGAAGATGGTAATGTTTTCTCTTAGTTAATTTCTCCTGGTTCATGTCAAATTAATTTTGATAAATAAGTTGCACCTGACTATAAGTCGCAGGACCAGCCAAACTATGAAAAAAAGTGTGACTTATAGTCTGGAAAATACAGTACTTTTGTAAAATCATGAATGTTTTACTGTCACTTTGAATAAGTATAATGCTTTCTTGCTGGGTGTAACAACATACAAACTTCATAATCATGTAAAATCTAAAATCTTACTCATCCAAAACTTTTGAATTTGAACTGGTGGCACACCAATTACAATAACAACCACTTAAACAATAACTGGGACACTCATTTTCTCTCAGGGTCTGAAACAGGACGCCCAGTTTTGGGAGTAGCATCAGGTGAGCTCCATCAGCCCTCTCTCTCATATGTACAATCTACCTCTGATGCACCAATGGAGGGTGTGACGCCTACTACTCCCACTACACACATCAGCAAAGAGGAGGCCACAGAGAGACTCAAGGTACACATTCTCAGTAGATACTCTCTTCTCAACAACAGCCAAATGTCAGTATAGCAATGTTGGAGAAGCTACTTTCATGATATAGTTTTTAATATAAAAGTAGGTAAAGATGTTGGATTTTTAGAAGTTTTGCTAACTTCAGCTCCTACTACCCTCTAAATGATACTTTTACAAGGCATGTCAACTAACCCAATGTCAGAGTAAACAAATGCAGAGAGTGCTTCTGACTGATCACGGGTTCTTTTGTATGTTTGGTATGTAAAATAAAGGCAGTGAAAATATTTCTTTCTAACAATGTCTTTGTGTTTCTAACAGGAAACGGAGAAGATAATTGCAGAGTTGAATGAAACATGGGAGGAGAAGCTTAGGAAAACAGAGTCAATACGACAAGACAGGTGAGAACAGGCACAACCCAGTTGTTCTCAGTGTTTAAAAGTTCAAACAATTGTAACACAAACATTTGTGATAGATTGAATTTGAATGTCATTTCTGGAATAACCTTACACTGTGAATGTTACACACCAAATCCAACATCAAACTAGCTTTGATGAAAACCGACTTTAACATTGGATTCAAAGACTACAGCCAGCTGTTAATGTTTGCACGTGTTTGAGGATATAACTCTCCATACAAGGGATGTTCATTTTCAGTTCAACTGTTACTTATCCAAACTTTTAACCATTAACTGATATGATTATAATAATAATAAGTTAGTATTTAAATAAAAATGGCATGAATGAGTGTCTGTTAACCATTTAAAAATTTTTTTTACTGGTTTTTAAACGTGCAAACGGCAGCATACAGAACAACAGAACCTGGATTTACACATTGTCAAATTATCACACATCACACATGTGTATATATGTATATGTATGTATATATGTGTGTATGTGTATGTGTGTATATATATATATATATTAGGGCTGTCAAAAATAGCGCGTTAACGACGTTAATTAGTTGTTTGTCGTTAATTACGTCAAATTTTTTAACGCATTTCACGCATGCGCAGTGTCACAAATTATTCAGGTCAGGAAAGTCTCGTCGATCTCTGAATTCTCAAGATAGTAAAAAACAGCGGCGAGCGCCGCGACGAAAACACCGAAGAAGCTTAAGGTTTTACCCCAGTTACTCTCAAATGCATTCATGCCAAGCTCGATAAACAGAGACGACTTTGGTAGTTGATACGCTGGAGCGCGTCCTGTGTTTCATACTGCGCATGCGCAGAACGCCTACATGCAATGCAGCAAAAATTAAAGCTGTTTGGAAAAGCATATGCATTTTTACTTGGTTTTACTGGCACTTCAAGCCTTCAGAACGTGAAAATATCGATCCTAAAGTATTGTGGCAGAGCAAATGAACACCTCCCAAAAACAAGAGTGCCCAGAGTGCAGAGGGCGCATGTTTGTGTTTCTGAGTTCATTCTTTCGAGTTTCTCTATGCATAATTTCATAGATATGTGGCTATATTTAACCACTGGTTCACCTAAAACTCTTACACTATCTGAAGTGCTCAGGTAAATTTGATTAAGTAAATGTTAAACTTTTGAAATGGAGAAAAAAAGAACCACATATTGATGAATCAATACATGAAAATTATGTATCTGTGTCCTGTAATTTATCTTTTGGTATGCATTTCAGAAAAAAAAAAAAATGGTTAGGATTCAGGTGTAATTGCAAATAGTGATTAATCCTGATTAATCCACTGAAAATTCTGATTAATTTGATTAAAAATTTTAATCAATTGACAGCCCTAATATATATATATATATATATATATATATATATATATATATATATATATATATATATTAGGGCTATGTATATATATATGTATATATATGTATATATATATGTATATGTATATGTGATATTTGATATTGAGTTCAGGATCTGCTGAGCAGCACAAACTTAAAAAAAAAAAGGTCCCACTTTATATTGTACTTGCATAAAAAAATGTACTTACATAAAATAAGTACAATGTACTTATTGTGTTCATATTGTATTGTAAAACACTTTTGCTGCTATTGAGGTGGGATAGGGGTAAGGTTAGGGAGAGGGTTGGAGGTCTGGGTAAGTTTAAGGGTGGGTTAAGGTGTAAAGTATGGGTCAACAGTGTAATTATGAATGTAAGAAATTAAATACAGATGTAGTTACATGTAGTTTTTTTTTTTTTTTTTTTTTTAAATATAAGTACAATGTAAAAACATGTATGCACATAATAAGTACATTGTACTAAATTATTAATTAAGATGTAAGAACTTTAAGAACTTTTGGTTAACGGTTTAATGTTTAAATGAGCATACTTACTCCGTACCAGCAGTCTGTATTGGTCTTTCAAAGCAAAAAGCTGATGATATAAAAACCATAGATAAAGCAGTGCTTGCTTACCATTTTAACACCAGTCTTGCTTTTATTTATTTTTATTTACTTTTATTTTTTATTCACTTCCGTTCTTCTCATGCACTGGTTTAACTAAACTGAACAGCCAATCGGTGTGATGTATCTCATTGATGGGCTTTGCCACCGAATTAAATTAAATTAGCTGAAAAGCTGCCAATAGGGGTCTGACTAGTGACAGTGGTGCAGAACAAACTACAAAAACTATGCTGACAGATGCTAATGAGAGGTCAGCATTGGTTGACAGCCAGCTACCTGCTTGGTGTGTTATGGTTGGTCACCGACCAATATGGATTCTTTGATTGCCAGTGCCAGTATCTTGCCCGAGAGCAGGGCAGCTAGTGGGAAATACAGGGTTTGAAATTAACACGCTGACTCTCCAAATGCAGGTGGAAATTGATCTTGCCAGGTAACTAGCCAATTAGGGTGGGTTATGATTCAAAGATGATGTACTGTCAGTGTCATGGCATTGCTATCAGAGCCTTTCCCTAAAAGGTGCCTTAAACATTAGTAAAACAAAACATTGACTTTGAATGAAAGTATGTTGTCTTGTGCATATACATGTGCATATATGTGTGTGTGTGTTTTAGAAAGCAGCAAAGCTTTTTAAATATCTTAACATCCACATTTTAAATATATTAGGATAATCAATTCGTATTTAATGATATAATTAGTCATTGGAATTAAAACTTGGTAACCATGAATGAATGCACATAAGTAGTTTTAAAGTTGCAGTCCGTAAGTTTTGCCTCTTTGTTGCTATCTCTTTTTGAAAATCTGCAATTGTAGCTGTTTGTGGATTTGAGCCAGTTGTGATCTCGGGAAATCCATCAAAGCCGCCAAACGATAATATAAAAACAAAGTTGAAGAACAATTCAACACCAACAACGCAAGAGGCATGTGAATAAACCAGCTACTGTGAACATTGCCGCATCTCTACCTGATGAGCTTAATAACTTTTATGCACGTTTCGAAGCTGACAACATCGCCCACAGAGAGAGCTCTCCCACTGCTACTGCAGAAGAGGTGAGTGCACTCTCAGTCTCTGTCGCGGATGTAACCCCATCCTTCCAATGGGTGAATATCCGCAAGGCTGTGAGTCCTGATGGTATCCCAAGCTGTGTGCTCCGAGAATGTGCATTACAACTAGCTGGGGTTTTCACTGACATTTTAAACCTCTCCCTCTCTCAGTCTGTGGTTCCCTCGTGCTTAAAAAAAATCCACCCTTCCGCCCATACCAAAGAAAAATAAAATCACGTTTAAATGACTGGAGGACAGGTGCTCTGACACCCATCTTCAGCAAGTGTTTTGAGAGACTACATCTGCACTGTGCTGCCTGCCTCACTGGATCCACCACAATTTGCATATGGTAGCAACTGTTCTACAGATGATGCTATTGCTTTCCCCCTTCACACTGCTCACTCCTACCTTGAAAATAAAAAAACCTATGTGAGAATGCTGTTTGTGGATTACAGCTCAAGGGACTAAACAAGTGCAGCTGGATCCTGGACTTCCTAACAGGCAGAAGTCAGGTGGTCATAATGGGCAACAACACTTCATCCCTGCTGACCCTCAACACTGGTGCTCCTCAGGGCTGTGTCCTCAGCCCACTCCTGTACTCCCTGTACACACATAAATGTGCACCCACACACAGCTCATCATCAAATTCGCTGATGACACAATGGTGGTGGGCTTGATCCTCGACAACAATGAGATGGCCTAAAGAGAGGAGTAAACTAAATGGTGTCAGGAGAACAACCTCACACTCAACATTGACAAGACCAAGGAGCTGATGGTGGATTTCAGGAGACAGAGCAGAGAACACACACACATTGCCATTGACAAGACACTTGTGGAGCTGGTAAAAAAGTTCATCGGCATTCACATCAGTGAGGATCTTACATGGTCTGCACACACTGATGCAGTGCTGAAGATCATCAATGCCTCTTCTTCCCTGAGACGGCTGGGGAAGTTTGAATGAGCCCCAACATCCTCAGAACATTCTACACCTGAACTGTGGAGAGCATCCTGACTGGCTGCATCACTGCCTGTTTTGCAAACAACTGCTGACAACCGAGGGGTCAGTGTTACTCTCTACACTGCACACAGCCTGAGGGATTCCTACTCTTTCACGCATTGAGGAGACATGGATATACATGCACATACCGCAGTAACAGTATAATGGAAAATTTTAGTGGTTTTGAAACAGTGATATTTTCAAATCGCGGTATACCTTGAACCGGTAATCAGCCCATGCCTAGTCACCCTACTGCACCCTACAGCATACTCCCACAACACAGTATGCCACACACTGCACTTAAACTCCAACACAGTTAAATACTGGACTATACATACATACTGCACTAAATACAATAATGTATCTGCTACCAATGTATACCATCCAATGCACATCTATGACATTTTGCGTATCCAGTTTATGTATAATCAGTTGCACCTTTGCATATATTATGTGAATCTATGTCTAGTTTATATAATGCAGAATGTGTACATACTGTGTATAATCATGTATTATTAACAGCATGTACTGTACATACGGTGTATAATGTGTATTGCTAACTGTATGTATGTCTACCATGTGCGTTACATGTCAGTCAGCTTGTAATTGTCTGGAATGATCTGCAATATGGGCCAGACTTTATGCTGATAGTCAAAGGTCTGGCACTGTGAGTAATACAGGTGTGAAACCCACACCATCTGTCTCTGTGTGTGACAATAGGGAGGCACTGCTGGCTGAGATGGGTGTGTCTGTAAAAGAAGATGGAGGAACAGTGGGTGTCTTCTCTCCCAAAGGAGTGAGTCAAGTCTTATTTGAAGTCATATTTATTTGTGTAGTACTGCTCACAATAAATGTTGTCAAAGCAGCTTTACAGGAAGTAAAGGTGCGGTCACATTAACTGTTGTTCAGCATATCTTCACAGGGAAAATGTAGTCATTTCAATTGGAATTAACACAGTCAGGAATTTTGTGTGAGGATGAAAGATTTCCACCGGGAGATTTTACATTAGATTTAAGTTAGTCACACAAATTTGACTCACTGACCAACAGGAAGCTGCTTAATTTGAAACTATCTTTTGCGTCAGATGTGCTTCATATTGCTGCACTGTTTACAATAAATAAGACATTTTTTACTCGTAAAAATGTTTTGCTTAAATGTTGTTAATGTGACCGCACCTTATGATTTCTACACATAAGAATCTTTCTTGCAAAATGTTTATCCATTCCACTGTGCTACTTTTCCATAGTTTTTCTATGGAAACATGCTAGACAGATGTGTTTGACCATTGCTCTCATGTCTTTTGCAACGTCTTGCACATTGTCCAAGTTAAAGTTCTCATTTTAAAAAATGTTTCAAGACTTAGGCCCCCCCACCCCCCCAATTCTACTGCATGCATCTCGCAATTTTTTAAACAAAAATGCATTCTGTCTGAATATACTATCTTAGCACTTTATATGACTTAAGTCGAAAATGCTCCAAAACCACATGTTTAAGCCACATGTTTTTTCTTCAGACGCCCCACCTGGTGAATCTGAACGAGGATCCTCTGATGTCAGAGTGTCTGATATATTATATTAAAGATGGAGTCACCAGGTGAGCAATGAGTTGCTAAAGGAGTGGTCAGTTTCTCTGTAGATACGCACTCTGTGTCTCATGGCTCTGTGTGTGTGTGCGCGCATGTGTCACAGGGTTGGTCAGGAAGATGTGGATATCCGTCTTAGCGGTCAGTTTATAAAGGAGCTGCATTGCGTCTTTTGCAGTGAAGTCAATGAGAATAATGAAGGTGAGAGCGATCACGACATTCGTTAAATTCACTGATTCACACAAAAGTGACGGTAAAGGCAATGTTACAACATTTTTATTTTTAAAATAAACACTGTTCTTTTGAAAATTATCAAAGAATCTCAAAAACAATTTATCAAGGTTTCCTCTAAAATATTAAGCAGCACAACTGTTTTTAATATTGATAATGTTTCTTAAGCAGCACATCAGCATATTAGAATGATTTCTGAAGGATCATGTGACACTGAAGCCTGGTCAAAATTCATCACAGGAATACATTTTAAAATGTTTTCAAAATAAAAAAAAAGTTATTTTAAACTATAATGCTATTTCACAATATTTGTGTTTTTACTTCATTTTCGATCAAATAAATGCAGCTTTGGTAAGCATGAGACTTCTTTCAGAATTTTTTTTTGTTTAATCTTACTGGTCACAAACATTTGAATGATAGTGTAGGGCTATATGTATATAAAATCTTACATAAATTTCCACGCTAGAAATTTGTCATATGTAGACCTGTAGTTTAAAAAGTTGATTAAGTTTAAAAAGCTGTGTATTGCTACATCAAAAAAAGTTTAATGTTTTCAGTGCATATAATCACTTACTTTTACAAGAACCAAATCTCTCTGTCTCTCTTTCTCTCTCTCTCTCTCTCTGTGTGTGTGTGTGTGTGTGTGTGTGTGTGTGTGTGTGTGTGTGTGTGCACGCAGTGGTGGTGACTTTGGAGCCATTAGTTGGGGCAGAAACGTACGTCAATGGAAAACGAATTACTGATGGCGTTGTGCTAAAACAAGGTGACTTTTTTTCAATTCAGGTCTATGTGTGTTTTTATTTCTGTGGTTCAGAATAGAAAACTAGTGTGTTGTTTACTGCAGTACAGACTTTGCAGTACATATTGCCTAGTATTATTTAAAATAACTGCTGTTATACATGTGAAAAAAGTGCAAAAATGTAATTTTAAATGCAGTCATCTGAAAGTAATATTTTAAGGATATTCTATTTTATTTGTATTCTACACAGAAAATGTTCACTCACATTTCTGTGTGCTGCAGAAAAAGTAGTCTTGGTAGCATGTCATTCTGAACATATCCTTATTATCTAATCTTCTTATTGCCTGTAAACACTTTGATTCTCCTTTGTCTTGTGATTGTGTAGGTAACCGTATAGTGATGGGGAAGAACCATGTGTTCAGATTTAACCACCCAGAGCAGGCCCGCTTAGAGAGAGAGCGCAATGCCACACAGGAGCAGCAGGGGGAGCCAGTGGACTGGAGCTACGCACAGAAAGAATTGCTGGAGAAACAAGGCATTGACATAAAGCAGGAGATGGAGAAGAGGTGAATATCCATTTTAAATTAATCTTCCTCTGTGTATGGGTCTGTGTTCAGATCTGAATCTTGAAAATGTTTAAAATGTATCTTAAATGCTGGTTTTTGGAATGAGGTTGCTGGTCCAAGATCTACCAGCCATTGCCAAATGGCCCATTATGGTCTACAGGTCAGCCTAAGCAAAACCAGCTAGTAGTCTGTCTGATCAGCCTTCCAGATCTGCTTGGACCTTCAAGAAACCATTTATTCCTCCAGCAGGCTTTGTCTTGCTAATGTTCTTTTTTTCTCTTTAAACATTCTCTCTTAGACTGCAGGATCTGGAGAATCAGTACCGCAAAGAGAAGGAGGAGGCGGACCAGATACTGGAACAGCAGAGACTGGTAAGAAAAAACGTTGTTTAAAAACAGTGAGGCTCCTCATACTTCTGTCCAAGTCACAATTTGATTCCAAAACAATTCCATCTAACTTTTAATTAAAATGATTACTCTGCCAAGCAAATACAAAACACTGTTATTGCCCATGTTGTCGTAACTGAGTAACACCTGATACCCTGTTTATGCTCTGTTGTGAAATGCAGATTTTAGAAAACGCTTTAAAAAAAAAAAAAAAAAAAAAAATATATATATATATATATATATATATATATATATATATATATATATATATAGAGAGAGAGAGAGAGAGAGAGAGAGAGATATATATATATATAGAGATAGATAGATAGATAGATAGATATATATATAGATAGATAGATATATATATATATATATATATATATAGATAGATAGATAGATAGATATAGATATATATATATATATATATATATATATATATAGAGATATTTTTTTTTTTTTCTTTAATTTTATGTTTTTTTTGTTTGGTAGCCGTAGCTGCCAGACATTAATTTTTTTTTTTTAGACGGGACTTTATTTTATTTTATTTTAATTTAAAATATTTTTTATGTACTTTTTTTTTTTTTAATGGTTATGAGCATTTATGACAGTGTTTTATATATAATTTAGTGAAAGAAACCGGGTTCTTACTTCATTGAAATGAATACTACAGTGAGCCTTATTCCAAACGTAGGCTTTTTATCCATAAGGAAACATGAATGACTGGAAAAGACATGCAAATTAATAAGTCAGAAAGGATGTAATACCTGAGGAAAGGAGATCTGAAAGTTTGTGAAATGTAGTTCACATTCTTAAAGTCGAAAACTTGCTAGATAGAATGGTTGAGAATTGTTCATACAACATTGTACATTATACATTTTCTTTGTTTTAATGTAAGTGTTTCATAATAGTGCAAAGTACTTAAATTACAGGATCTAGCTTGGCATAAAGCTAACATCAAACTCTGTTGTTAATTGAGTCTCCTGTGTGCTCTGTGTTAGGAGTATTTGTTATGTGGTTTGCAGATTGCTGTCTATGTAAAGCAGAGCACTCCAAACCAGTCCGTTAAGAGCTCCCATGATAGTTAGGAGGTTGTTGCCATAGAAGCTACAGTACAGCAAAGGCAGCTCACTAGGCTCAAGAACCAAGCTAATGTGTCTTTCTGTGTCTCTGTGTAGTATGCAGACTCAGACAGTGGTGATGACTCAGATAAACGGTCCTGTGAGGAGAGCTGGAGACTCATCTCTTCTCTCAGGGAGAAATTGCCAGCCAACAAGGTCAGTCACACACACATACATCACTGCAACACTAATAGATTGATACTGACCTCCTTTGACTCGC
Organism: Carassius auratus; assembly: GCF_003368295.1. Taxonomy (NCBI): domain Eukaryota; kingdom Metazoa; phylum Chordata; class Actinopteri; order Cypriniformes; family Cyprinidae; genus Carassius; species Carassius auratus. The sequence goes on along the minus strand of NW_020528035.1, from coordinate 717,842 downwards.
ACTTATTTACATGTTTTCGTTTTGCTAATGTGCCTGCACTTTTAGCCCAAGGTAGATATTAGTGGTTAACCAATAAGTCGTTGTTTTTTTGATGGCCAATGCTAGTCTCTTAAGAGCATTGTGCTCGACATAAAGTCAATATATAGATATCACACTAGTTAATTTAAAGATCGTGAAAACTAGGGGTGCTCTGATTTATTGGCTGATAATCGCTTTGGGATGTTTGATCGGCGGTCTCTATAAAGGCCTATCTCATAAACCGATCTCAAGCTGATGACATGCCTGCCGTGAGAGACACTTGCTTGAGCACCTTTATATATAAATCTAGAAGTAAACATAAAAGCAAAAAGCACTGGAAGAGTTTGTTGCTTATATTTATTGCATTTATGAATAATTAATTAATTATGCAGATTACTGTACTGTGTAAAAAAAAAAAAAAAAGAATTGTAATGCTGAAAAAACATTTTCAGTAACACTGTTTGCAATTGAAATCAGAATAATGGATAAATGTTGTGTTTGCAAAAAATCTAATGCGATTTTCATGAACATCTCGTCAGTAAAGACGCTCCTGTGATTAGTAGCATATCTCTAGCACGTGCGATCAGATCAAGGTTGCCATGTTTTCACAACAAAGCCTGCCCAGTTGCTTCTCAAAACTAGCCCAATCGCATTTCCAGGAGGTTTCCCTGGATAAAAATTGCACCCCGGGGATAAAATACTCATTTTTTGGCAGGGTTGCCTAGGTAAAATTCGCATTTTAGGGGCTAAATTAGAGGTGCTCCGATCACGATCGGCCGATCGTTATGCGCATCTCTTCAGTAAAGCCGGTTCTCTAATCAGCGGATAATTCCGTCAGGTGCGTGATTTCACATAGAGCACCTGTTACTACACAGAGCCGTTGTTAACTGAGAAGATGCGCAAATCCACTTCATTTTCATCGTTTTTTGGCGCATCTTCTCAGTTAACAACGGCTCTGTGTAGTAACAGCTGCTCTACGTATGTGAAATCACGCACCTGATGGAATTAACCGCTGATTAGATAACCGGCTTTACTGACGAGATGCACATAACGATCGGCCGATCGTGATCGGAGCACCCCTAGACTAAATATCACACTATAGGGATTGGGGTCACTTTAACCCAGGGACATGAAAAACAACCACGGACTTATAAAACACGTTTAATAGTTGCTGAAATTTAATTTATTTTACATAATATTTACTAAATTATATAATTTGAAAATGTTTAAATATGAAAAACAATTTGAGCTTGATGATAAAATAATCTTAAATAGTATTTATCACAAAAAACCTTTGGAAAATAAAGACAAGGTAGCTTTAATTTTACATGCAGCACAGAGTGAATATGACATTTAATATGAAATTAATGTCATTAACACAACATAGTAGCCCTGTTTGAAATCAAGAATTTTAAGTTTATCGCTTACGCATGTCTAGCGACTCTCCTTTTAGTTTGCATTCAATTTACCCAGACTGAGTTCAGTTGTTTTTATGCAGTGTACACATGCAAACTTAAGAAGATATCTGAGCTGAATTCAACAATGTTTGCAAGCTTATTGAAATTAAACTTTTATTAGATACACAAAGACTTGTTTAAACGAAACGCATATTTACTGAATGCTACCAGTAGATGATAAAGTATTCTTGTGTTTTCCTTTCTGTTACTAATACCTGAAACGAAAATGCTATAATAGTTTTTTGTGTAACCTTTAATAACTTTTCTATTATTATTAACTTTAAGATTTGTTAGTCAAATATTGGCCAGTATATCAGCCTTGGGAATATATTGGTCGACCACTAGACATGCTCTCTAGATTGATGTCTTTGATGGTTTCATTGCATCTAACAGTTATTAAAAAAGAAATAATAATAATAATAATAATCGTACTCCTAGAGTATTACGTTTTTGAAATGCAGTCTTAATTTTAAAGAGTCATCTAGAGCTGCCTGCAATTCTGTTCTGTTCTTTTTCACTTCATGTAGCGGTTTCTGGCCTTTCCATTTCTGACAGGATGTAACTCTTCTGTTCTCGCTTATTGTTTGCAGATGCAGTCTATCGTGAAAAAGTGTGGTTTGCCCAGCAGTGGGAAGAGGAAGGAGCCGCTGCGTGTGTATCAGATCCCCCAGCGCCGCCGCATACCTGCCACCCAGGAGTCCAAACACAGACTCAGCTTGGAAGAGCTTCGCACACAGGCTGTTAAAGAGATCTGCTATGAGGTGGCTCATTGTGTTCAAGAGTAACTTTAAAGCTAAAATGCAAATACAGGCACTGATTTAATTCATGTCAGAGTAGATTTAGCCTCAAAAGAGCCGCACTGTCTGGCTGATGCATTTTATACAGAAAAATGGCAAAAGATTTCTCAAAATGGTAAAAATCAAGTTTGATTGGCTAGTCACTGATTATGCAATATATTAATGTCTGGCTTGTATGAGGAGTATTTTACTTTAACAGGAGTATATGTTTATATTTCTCCTCTTAAGGTGGCGCTTGGAGACTTCAGACACACACGGCAAGAGATTGAGGCCTTGGCTATTGTCAGAATGAAGGAGCTTTGTCGCACATATGGCCAAAAAGACCCTCAGGAGAAAGAAAGCTGGAAAAGTGTGGCGAAGGACGTATGTGAGACTGTGGGCATTGGAGAAGAGGAGGGAGACAGGGAGGAAAGAACAACGGCAGCTGGAGGAGGAGGGAATGAGGGAGGAAAGAACGATATGGGAGAGCTCAAAGCTCATATTGACAAGCTGACTGATATACTGCAGGAAGTCAAGTTGCAGAATAATATGAAGGATGAGGAGATCCGATCACTAAGGGATCGCATGGTGAAGATGGAGAAGATATTCCCAGTCGAAGTTCAGGTAACACTCATATATCTTGAGACCGCCACAAATGCACAATTTTCCCCAGTCCATTTACTAGCAGTGTGATGCATGTTGCAATATTCTAAAATATAAATGTTTATACTATATTATGTAAAATATATAATGTTTATTAATAAAGTTAAAAAGTAAGATCATATGTATAATTTTTTTAAAAAAATAAAATAAACAGATTTATTGACTATATTAACATAGTATAAACTATATTAACATATAAAACAACTCAAACTAATAACGAGGACAAAAATACACAAAAGAATACTTAAACATTTAACTTTAAAATTAAAACCAAGGATATTAAAATAAAAAAATAAATCAAAAGATTAACAAAAACTGGTTGCACTTTATTTTACAGTACGTGTACTTCCATGTACTTATAGTGCACTTACAGTGTATTTATCTAAGAAAGTTCTGTTATTACAAGGTAACTACATGGGTTAGGGTTAAGTTTAGGGGTAGGTTCAGGGTTAGTACCTAGTTATTACATAGTTATTGTAATTACTATAATAAGTACATAGTATGTACATGGGAAACAGGACTGTAAAATAAAGTGCTACCCAAAAACTATATCTCAATAATACATAAAACGTAGTGTATGTGTGGTTAATTAAAGGGGGGGTGAAATGCTCGTTTTCACTCAATATCCTGTTAATCTTGAGTACCTATAGAGTAGTACTGCATCCTTCATAACTCCAAAAAGTCGTTATTTTTATTATATTTATAAGAGAAAGATAGACTGTACCGATTTTTACCGGAAAAACACGAGCGCCTAGAGGCGCGACGTGTGGCCGGAGCTAAAGAATCACGAGCGCCAGTAGGCTTTTGAGTTGAGAGCGTTTGGAAGCTGTGACACAGATCCAGAGGCTGGAATTTAACAAGAGCAGCATCAGCAAAGGCGTCTCTATGTGGTATGTACTGAAACAGTATATATTTGCTTAGTGGTTTTGGAAAATGACTAAGTTCCACTTTATGTCGTCTTTTTTTTTTTTTTTATGCTGTACATGTGGAAAGTGAAGTTTGATGACAACATCGCATGTTGTTTACTTGATGTGCTTACGCGCTGATAGCTAAGTTAACAACACAGAGATACTTGAAGCAGTTTTACTCACCGCCTGCGGTTCCAACACACGATTGTGACCCTTTTTCGTTGGGACTGCATTATCCTTAAAAAATAAACGATGTGCAAATCCGGCGTCAAACTGGGCCTTGTTTGTAAAACAAGCATCTTCGAAATGCAGGGAACAAAAAAAAACTCTTGCACAACTCCGTTGATGCTCTGTAAAAATAAACTCCATCCACTGGTCCCTTAATGCTGTTTCTCTTTTGGTCATCTGTGCAGGGTTGTCTTGCCCTGGCAACCAAAAACACACTTCTTTTGTGACTTTTCAGGCTGTGCTCAGCCTCTCAGTGCTCTGCTATACGGGAGCGCGCGCTCTTCCGGCAGAAGTGCCTTAGGACCCATATAAGGAAATTCCGCTCCATCTAACGTCACACAGAGCCATACTCGAAAAAAACTTTCCGAAACTTGTGACAAACCGGAAGAGGTTTTTTTGGAACAAAAATACTCCTTCAAACGTACAACTTAATTTTTGAAACTTTGTCCATGTTTAGCATGGGAATCCAACTCTTTAACAGTGTAAAAAACTCAGTATGCATGAAATAGCATTTCACCCCCCCTTTAATATTACTTGTACTTTTTAGTTTAATTATATTGTGACAACGTCACCTTAAAATAAAGTGTAACCATGCTATACTTTCTGCACCCTTTAAGCTATTGTAAAGATTTTAATGGTGTTTTTATTTCAGGGAGATGGTGATAACATTGGGTTGGATGGAGCCAAAGGCGACAACCTGTCAGCACAAGTCAACAGACGTGATGAGGATTCTGGGTACCGGCGGGGGCGCCATCGCTGGCAGTACCCGGACAAATACCATGACCCTAAACGTCGCAAAGGAGCCAGCAATCAGCCAAACAATGCCCTCTACCCAGAGTCTCCCTCAGGGCACTCTCAGAACAACCAATTCAGTATGGCATCGCCTCAATTATCAAATCCATCTTTCATTTCTCAAGTCCCTCGCAACCCCAATGGTCCTTTCTTGCCAGGCACTGGGCGCTTCTTGCCGCCTCAAGAGAGGAAGCTACAGTTCCCCTTTAAGAATAATCCCCAACATAGAGGCTTCATCTGGGGCCCGTCATCAGGGGGTGAAGGTGGAAAGGACACATCCGCTCAGTCCAGCGCTGATATGGTTCATACTTTCCAATCATCTCCCTCTCCAAACAAGGGCCAGTGGCCAAACAATCATCACCAACAACGGCACAATCATGGTAACAGAGGCTACGGCAACTGGGGAAACAGGCAACGATCCAGAAACAGGGGGCGGAATCCATTCGATGGATATTTAACCAATGAACAGGCCGGAAATATTGAGCGTAAAGACGGTGGATCGGTCCAAGGGCAGCACAAGCAGGGTAGAGCACGTTACACCTGGTACAATCCCAATTTTACGTCAGACCAGTCTGTTGGAGAAGGATTTCAACATAATTGCAACCAAAGCAGACAAGGTGTCTACAAACACCCCAACTCTCACTACCATCAACGGCAAAAACAGGACAACCCTCCAGAGATGATCCAACATGGGTCTGAAGGCTACCCCAATCCACCATCCATCCCAGATTGCAATAGCACCCCCATGGAGACCTGATTTCTTCTGTGGAGAGCATGGTCATGTAAATGGGAGCCATAACGCTCTTATTTTATTGTGCACAGTTCTTGGACAGGACTCTTAGAAACTTTGGACCCTCAGATATATATATATATATGTTGTTTTGGTTTGTTGTGGAAGGGTTTTGAGTGCTGGGAGCTTTCAGCAACTGAGAACTGTTTTTAAGAGAAACTCCTTAGTGCAATAACACCAATCTGTTTAAAATAAGACGGAACATTTTATGCACCTGGATTTTGATGTACATGTTGCAGTTTCATACCTGCACCTACAGTGCTTTATGGGTGATGTTTTTTTTTATGTACACACATCTATGTCATTCAGATGTGTATATCTATCTATAAGTAGGTTATGAATTGAAAGGGTATGTATTTGCAAGAGAATTAAGCTCCTTTTAATGCACAGAGCACTGCAACATTGACTTTATGACCTGAGAAGTGTATGACCTATGAAACTATTTAGCAATTTTTGTTGGATTTCACATGATTTTATATTGTGCCTGCTGAAAAGCCAAAGAATTACGATATAGTAGCCCTCAGGCTTATAACTTCTTTAGATGCATTTTTATAGTTGACTCTTTTTCTTTCTTTTTTTTTATCTTGCCACTAATCTTCTTTTTTCCTTTATTCTGAGAGGCATGTTTCATGAATTTAAATATTTAGGTTTAACAAAAAGAAATGGGATAATAATACTAAAAACATTTACAAAGGGACAAAGAGATATAATATATCACAAATATATAGTTCACTCAAAAATTAAAATTACCCAGTGATTTACTCGAGCCATCCTATGTGTGTATGACTTTGTTTTTTCAGACAGATACATTCTGAGTTATACGTGACCCTGGACCACAGGGTAACATATTTAAAAATAGTCCTGACTCTTCCAAGCCAAAGGTCTGAATTCCTTCAGCACTCCGTAGGAACCGACCAGGTTGTTCAGAGGGTGAACAAACAGTGAAAATATAGCGGGAGGGTGCAGAATAAAAAAAAAAAAAAAAAAACAGTCCCACGCAGACCTCTATTGCAATCTTTAGAATGGCAGTGAATTTTGGTCAAGTTTTTGAAACAAAATAAAGTGCATAAATCCATCATAAAGGTGATGGGGTGGGGGGTAATAAAGGCCTTCTGAAGTGAATTGATGCATTTGTGTCAGAAAAATATCCATATTTAAAACTGTATGAACTGTAATCTCTAGCTTTTGGCGTTCCAGCGGATGACGAAACGTAAGCTCCAGTGAGAACATGCTAGTCTTGTGAGAACCAAATTTTGTTTACAGCAAAGGAAAACCAGTCTCATCTTGGCTTATATCGAAGTCCTCAAACGTTTTCATTACAGTACATCCATCATCTGCGCATATGACAGTTAGTGGAAACTCTCGATTAAAGTTTATAAAGTTATAAATAATGATATTTGCGTCAGGAGGTCTTTATTGTAAAGTATTTTTTATATGAATACACACAGTTTTTTGGTCTTCAAAATCTTAAACCCCATTCACTGCCATTATAAAGCTTGGAAAATCCGGGACATTTTTGAATATAACTCTGTCTATTCATCTAAAAAAAAAAAAAAAAAAAAAAACTAAAATGGCTTAAGGATGAGTAAATAATGGGGTCATTTTCATTTTTGGGTGAACAATCTTCTAAGTGCGAACAGTCTGGGTGCCAATCTACAAACAATCGTTTCTCTGCATTGCGGTAGCAAATGCCGAGAAAACTCCTCAATAAAGACACAATGATACGGTCTCTTCTATGTCAAGGTGCAGTCACACTGACAATGTCTTTCAATAGAAAAGCGACATATATGAAAGAGGCTGTTGGCAATGCAAACAATGTAAGTGAAGTTCAAATCCCGCTCCATATAGCTGTATACTAAAAATTGAATGAACTGATTTGCTGTCGCTTCATTCATCATTTCGCTTAATTTGTGGTTTGATTATTTTTAGCCAGAATAAGCAGCAAAGTGGAGCTGCAAAAGTCTGGCTCTGTGACACTACTCAGTCCTCTTCTGCTATAGACCCTAGTCATTAGTTAATGTTTTGCAGGAATGAAAATGAGGCTGTGAGGGAAGTGCAGGATTGTACTGTTTAACAGCATTCCCTTAGTTTAGTTGTGACGAGACGTCTTTCCAAAAGACTTTTAATACTGTTTTATTTTTGAGTTTTGAAAGTGTCCTGATCTAGGACTTTTATACGATGCATGTGAAGACAGTAAGTCTGTCCCTAACAGCTTTTATGTTGTCCACTTAACATTTATTATGGGGTCTGTCCTGACTAAGGTCTGCTATTAGACGGTTTTTTGATTGCAGAATAAATTCTTGCTGGATTCTTGTGTTGCACCTGGTTAGAATGTGATGTTATTCCCATTTTGACCACTTGTAAGTTCTCAACTGATCTACAATTGGAAAAATAAATAAAAAAAAGTACCTTAACTGCCCCAGTTGTTATTTAGTTATGTATTGGGTATAATAAAAAAAAAAACATACATTGGTGCGTGGGTGGTGGTGTGGTGGGAGGGGTTGGAATCTTACGGTTTGCATTTGACCCATCTAAACTTACTCAAATAAATGTCCAATTCTCCATCTTTTTTGGAATTAGGCAGTGTTGTTTTAGTGTAGTTTTTATTCATCTTTTAAAAGTTTATGTATGTATTTGAAGTGTTTAGTAATTCTGTGCTTTATCTTTTTCATGTTTATTTTATTTGTTATTTTTTTATTAATATATTACCATTTATATATGAGCATCAGTAGGAAGGTAAAAGTAAAAATCTAAGTTAAATCCTAAGTTATTTATTGGTATCTTTACTGTCAGTCAGCGTAATTTCAACAATTGAAAAAAAATAAATAATAATAATACATTTAAAATATAGCCAAATATCATGTGAAGAACTACACTACTTTTGAACCTTTTACTCGTGATTCTTTTTTCTGAATTTTAATTTTACGTCTTGCAATTCTGTTTTTTTTATGCTGCAGAGTAAAAAATGTAATCACAAACTCTTATCTCACAATTCACTTTACTTTTATGTTTTATTTTACTTTATACAGGTGCATGTTTTATTTTACTTTATACAGGTGCATCTATAAAAAAAATGTTTTATTTATTTATTTATTTATTTATTTTATTTTATTTGTAGAAAAAATAGACAAAAGGGACAATACATATTAATGAAAATTTTTCACAAATGTAAATATGCCAGATTATAGCCAAAGGCTAATTTCCATCTGCAGACCCCAAAACAGGTAGATGTTACACATAAATACACATAACTACATACAGACACACTATGCACAGGCTATATACAGAGAAGCAAGTACAATAACAGTGATCACAACATACATGTCCATAATACACTATATCCATGCTACACTAACCCATATCACACTGATAGTTCTATCCCCTTTATTTTTACAAAACACTAACTCTATTTTACATCTAGTATATATATTAATGATTACTAAACATGCTCACATATTTGTGTGTTCCTCAACCATACTTTTAACGATTCCTAAAAATAGGCAAACTTGTGCTTTCCCTCACTGACTAAGGGATACTTACTATTCCAAAAGCTCACCCCCTGATATGATAGAGCGTTCTGTGAAAAGGATGTCCGCCTAAATGCCAAGACACATCTCTCATGACTCTCATATTGGCTCTAGTCACTCGAGACCCAACAGCACTGATAGACTTTTGTTTAATATTTCAAAAAGTCAAACTTTCACATATTCTAAAGTTTTTTTTGTTTTAATTTTGATTCAAGCTTACATCTCAAAATATTTGAATATTTCCTAAGATCAATCAATTTAAGTATGTTCATTTATGCACTCAATACTTGGTCTGGGCTCCTTTAGCACAAATGACAGCATCAGTGAGGACTGGCATGAAGCAATCAGCCCGAGGCACTGCTGAGGCACGATTGAGCCTTCAACTCGTCTGTATTGTTGGATCGTCTGTTTCTCATCTTTCTCTTGAAAATATCCCGTAGATTCCATATGGGGTTCAGATCAGATATGTTGGCTGGCCAACCAAGCACCGTAATATCATGGTCAGCAAACCACTTGGAAGTGGTATGGCACTGTGGGCAGTTGCTAAGTCCTTTTGGAAAAGGAAATCAGCATCTCCATAAAGCTTGTCAGCAGATGGAAGCATAAAAGTGCTCCAAAATCTCTCAATGGCTGCATTGACTTTTTGGACTTGATAAAATACAATGGACCAACACCAGCAGATGTCACGGCACCCCAAATCATCACTGACTTCGAAAAACTTCACACTGGACTTCAAGTAGCTTGGATTCTGTGCCTCTCCAGTCTTCCTCCAGACTCCAGATCTTGTTTTCCAAATTAAATGCAAAATGTACTTTTATCTAAAAAGAAGACTTTGTACTACTGAGCCACAGTCCAAGTCTTTTTCTCATTAGGTAAGTTTATATATGTAGTAGATGCTTCTGACATTTCTGTTTCAGAAGTGGCTTGGTAGCTCTTTTCCTGAAGACGTTTGAGCGTGGTTACTCTTGGCTTCAGCTTCAGTCTACTCGTGAAGATCTCCCAAGTGTTTGAATCGGCTTTGTTTGACAGTATTCTCAAGCTTGCTCTGTTGCTTGTGCACCATTTCCTACCCAATTTCTTCCTTCCAGTCAGCTTCCATTTAATATGCTTTGATACAGTAGTCTGAACAGCCACCCTTTTCAGTAATGACCTTTTGTGAATTACCCTCTTTGTGGAGGGTGTACATTATTGTCTTCTGGACCATTGCCAAGTCAGCGGTCTTCCCCATTATTGCGGTTTCAAAGAACAAGACTGTGACGAGTGGGGCGAAGCCGATAGCTTTGGGAACGGAGCGAGGCCGGTGGAGTGATTGGGAAATGAGTGACACCTGCTCCACTCACCGGTCTCGAGTCCCACAGAGGTGATTGGAAGGATACAGAAGAGGAGCAATGACAGTGAAGGACGAGAGAGGACCAGGCCTGGATTTTATTTTGTGTTTTGTTTGTTTGCGACAGTCATCCGCAAGGGGCTGTCATGCTGTTTTGTGTTTATTTTATTATTAAAAGTTTCATTTGAATGTCCGCCGGTTCCCGCCTCCTTCTTCCCGCGATTATGAAGTTTGTACTCACAAACACAAAGACATACCAAGAATTTTATGAAACTCAAATGTAAATATTCAAATATTTTGAGATACTGGATTTTCGACTTTCATGAGCTGTGAGCTCTAATCATCAAATATTTTTGTATTTTTTATTGTTTTACTTTACATGTAATTAATCAAAAATATATGAAAATATCACTTTTGAAATGTTAAAATTATATATATATATATATATATATATATATATATATATATATATATATATATATATATATATATATATATATATATATATATATATATATATACAGTACAGACCAAAAGTTTGGACATACCTTTTCATTCAAAGAGTTTTTTTTACTATGAAAATTGTAGATTCACACTGAAGGCATCAAAACTATGAATTAACACATGTGGAATTATATATGGAATTATATACATAACAAAAAAGTGTGAAACAACTGAAAATATGTCATATTCTAGGTTCTTCAAAGTAGCCACCTTTTGCTTTGATTACTGCTTTGCACACTCTTGGCATTCTCTTGATGAACTTCAAGAGGTAGTCACCTGAAATGGTCTTCCAACACTTTGCTGTGCATCTGACTGTTCTGACTGGAAGACAGCAACACATCCAGCACCATCACACTGAACACTGGGGCCCCCCAAGGATGTGTGTTGAGCTCCCTCCTCTTCACTCTGCTGACCCATGACTGCACACCTTCACACAACTCCAACCTTTTTATTAAATTTGCAGATGACACGACTGTGGTGGGTCTCATTAGCAACAAAGATGAGACAAACTACAGAAGCAAGGTGAGCCGCCTGGCCGGCTCTCCCTGAACATGGAGAAGACAAAGGAGATTGTTGTTGACTTCAGGAGAGGGCACACTCAGCACGTTCTTCTGACCATCAACGGTGCGACTGTGGAGAGAGTGAGCAGCACCAAGTTCCTGGGTGTGCAAATCACAGAGGACCTCTCCTGGACTGAAAACACAGCAGCACTGGCCAAGAAATCAAATCAGCGTCTCTACTTCCTCCGCAAACTGAGGAGAGCCAGAGCCCCACCCCCCTTCATGTACATCTTGTACAGAAGCACCATCGAGAGCATCCTGTCGAGCTGCATCACTGTGTGATATGGCGCCTGCAACGCGTCCTGCCGAAAGACTCTGCAACGCATAGTGAGAGCAGCTGAGAAGATCATTGGTGTCTCTCTCTCCCCTCTCCCTCCAGGACATTTATGGAACCCGTCTCACCCGCAAAGCCCTCTGCATCGAAGGAGACTGCGGAGTCTCCAGGCCAGGACCAGCAGACTGAAGGACAGCTTCATCCACCAGGCTGTCAGGAAGCTGAACTAACGGGCACCACTGAACTATGACACCCCCCCCCCCCCCCACCCCACACACACACACACACACAGTAAATACGATGACATGCACCAGTCACTTTGTGCAGCATTGGTCTGCTCACTACCTAATTCTCCATGGAACTGACATCATTCCTCAACCTCATCAGTCAGTTAAATAAAATAACTGCTCTTGAGCCCTTTGTCACTTTAATCAGATTTAATAAGCTTTTGCCTTGCGCTGCTTTATTTAACTATAGCGCAAGGCAAAAGGCAGATCGAGTGCAAATCAATGATTTTAACTTTGCTTTAACTTTTTTTGCCTTGCGCTGCTTTATTTAACATATAATTTTATTATATGTCTTTTTTTCAACATTCCCTTATTGTATAGTTGTATCTACATTTTATATTTTGATCTAGATTTTTAGGCTTTAATCTTAATGTTATCTGTGTGCCCCGGGGGTCTGAGAGTAACGCAATTTTGATTCTCTGTATGTATGTACTGTACATGTGGAAGAATTGACAATAAAGCAGACTTGACTTGACTTGACTTGACAACAGTCTTGAAGGAGTTCCCCGAGAGATGCTTAGCACTTGTTGGCCCTTTTACCTTCTGTCTGCGGTCCAGCTCATCTCGATTGGGTTCAGGTCCGGTGACTGTGGAGGCCAGGACATCTGGCGCAGCACCCCATTACTTTCCTTCTTGGTCAAATAGCCCTTGATGCCTTCAGTGTGACTCCACAATTTTCATTGTCATGAAAATAAAGAAAACTCTTTGAATGAGGTGGTGTGTCCAAACTTTTGGTCTGTACTATATATATATATATATATATATATATATATATATATGATATGATATTCTAATTTTTTTAGATGCACCTGAGGGTAAAAAAGTCAGGATTGTGGAATAATTCAATAAAAAAAAATCAAGTATTTATTTGTTCATTAAATCCTGTGCAGAAACAAGCTTCCATTGTCATTTTATAATCTTTGTTTAAATGCATGAAGGCTAGTGTGCTCACATGGAAGCATTCTGCTGACTGTATTTATGCACTATAAAAGGCAAAAAATCCAGCATAATAATCTGTAGTTGATATATTGGGGTATTTTTGGTGTCTAAAGCTGTGTGTGTAGTGTACTGTATCATGCACATTCAGCACGTTATGTCACTGTTGCAGATGATCATAACAGACTCTCAGTGGGATATGAGGCACATATTTAACACAACTCAGAGCACACATTTATCTGCCCACGTTCTGCTGCATGGCTATTTTCAACCCTTTGCGAAAGAACTGGGTCAGCTGTGGCTGATGTTACACTCACATTCAAGCAAAAAACACAGATACATTTCAGCTCAGAATTTCATATTCTCATTACACAAACAAGATGTTTATCATTGTTTTATGAGGGGTTTTAGAAATATATTTTATTTAGAACCTGAGGAATCTATTAGATGTAAGACATTTAGATATTCAACAAGACAAAATTAATTTAAAATGTGCATACTGTATAGATATTTCTTAAAGATTTAGACTGCGCACAAATGTAAATTTTGTCATTATTTCTCAATCTAAACTTTCTTTTGAAAAATAAGTGTTCTTAATTGTAATTAATGTGCTCTTGTAGTGTCCTCTAAAGGAATACTACACTTTTTAAAAAATAGGCTCATTTTCCAACTCCCCTAGAGTGAAAAAGGGAATCAAAGAACTTTGCTGCCGTACCATGGATGCAGCAGGCGCAGTGATGTTGCCAGCATATAGTACCCACCCAGCATCTCTGCTATTGCTACACTATTTTCAGGCACTGCGTAATATCACTGCGCCTGCTGCACCCATGGTATGGCAGCAAAGTTCTTTGATTATTTTACTGAAATGAGAGTACAGTTCCTAGCCATATCAGCCTAGAAAATTGCAACTTTTCATTTTCTGTCAGTCTTAGTAAACAAACAGTCAAGTTTTAAATTGAAAAATATATGGAAACTCTATGGTCATTTTTGAGCGAGATGCTAACGGTCTAATCAGATTCAATGATCTATGCTAAGCTAAGCTAAAAGTGCTACTGCCAGACCCAGAGATCTGCTGAATGGATTCGAAAATGGTGAAACTCAACAGTTTAAATCTAGGGGAGTTGGAAAATGATCCTATTTTCAAAAAAGTGGAGTGTTCCTTTAAATCTTAAAAGTATTTTATTATTATTATTATTATTCTGTACTTGCAGATAATATAATATAAACAAAATAAAAGACAACTTAATTGTACTTAAAGAGACATTTTTATGACTGTTTCTTAAATACCTAAGTGCACTATATAATAACAGCAATTTAAAAGTTTTACTGTAAAGTACATTTTAAACTATTATGTTTTAATCTGTAATTGCAATAAAAAAAAACTTATTTTGATGCGTTGGCTAACACACTAAAGCACATGTAAAATACTTTATTTTAACTGTAGTATCATTTGATATACATTACATGCATTTAAAGTGAATATATTTAAAATATACTGAATTGCAACTTCATTATTACAAATGTGCAATTACAAAAACATTGAAATTCATGACATACAAGCTTCTATAGAAACGACATTAAGTTTATTTTAGTTTACCATAAATTCTTGTCAGTACAAGCTGCTTTGGCAATCTATATTGTACAGTATAAAGTGCCATAGAAATAAAGGTTGTTCTGTTCCATGTGCTTCATCATGACTTTGATGCTATGGGACTGCTCCTGTATGAACCGGTGTGTGGAAAATATGGCAATTCTATTGGCTGCCACAAGGGTGACGCAACTGCATTATCAAGACCTTAAACAGACACTGAAATGCATGTCCCCTGCTTCTTTGTCTTCAGCAAGCCATTTGTTTTAGTCACTTTGAGGAAGCTCTGCTAAAGCCTGGCTCTTTTCAAAAGCAATGAGAGTCAGCCATTTGTACCCTGTGGTTCAGGTCTGAAGTCTGCCAAGGTGGCGCGCCAACTCAGGTCATAGGGGTCCCAGATGGAGTTGTCTAATGAGATGGGCTCTGCCCTTTTTCTTGTTCCATGCTATACTCTGTTAACCTAGTTCTGAATTCAGAAGCCGAATTTGGGACACTTGCTAGCTATTTCTCCCTCACTTCAGCATCATCAATTAAAAATGTGTACGAGGCTGTTACAGAACTGGACTCTGTCAAGGGTCTTTATCCTGAGTCAGTCAAGGAGCTCCACTGGGCCACAGAATTAGCCCTCTGTGCCATTAAGCAGATGGCCCATTCCAGTTTGATACTGTAGCTGTGTTGGTTGCAATGAAGAGGCATATGTGGCTCAAATTGTCTGGCATCAGAGAGAAAGAGAAAGCTAACTTCTGGATGCCTCGCTTTTACTGCCTGGACTGTGCATCAACACAGTCAAAAGTGTTCTCAATGTGTTTTGTTTAGTTGGTCACGAAAATATAAGAGCTGTTTAGACCATTTCATTGGAGCCAGGAGCCATAGGCTTTCACAAACTAGCCCAGGCCAGGCCCTAGATCCTCTCTACAAAGAAGCAGGGCATTGAGGCTGTATTACATCTAGTCTTGTCTTCTCCTCTGAGCCCACTGGGGACTCTTTCAATAACCCTGCCACCTCTGGAGTTTCGGGAGGATTGTTACGTCAGTAGATGTAAACGGGATTTCATAGGGGTGAACGTGTATTTGGGTTGTGCTTTGCTCTCCTTGCTCTGTTCTCTTTCCTTATTACCACAGGTTCTCAAACCAGCTGTACTCAATCTATGGCTGACTGACGTGATTGGAGGGTGAAGGGGAGGAGCCAGGATATAAACCGGAGTGGATCTGTTGAGAGCAGAGAGAGAGACTTTGGTGGCCAGGATTGATTCCTCCTCCTCCTGTCAGCTCAGATCACATTGTTGATTTGTATGCTTATACAGTTGTTGATTTGTTCTGGAGTAAGTGAGCTCAGGACGTGTTGTAAGTGTTCTTAAGTTGAATAGAGAACTGAATCTGTATTGTTTAATTCCTTTCTTATTTCATGTCAAGTCTGTTATCTCTTACTTATCCTGATTTGGGGAATGTAGGGGGAGGGTGCCATTTTTGTTTGTATTCTTCCTTTTCTCCTGTTTATGGTGAGCTAGGGAGAGAGGGAAGATTGATGTTCTTTATTTTTCTGGGATTATCTTGTTCTAGGTAATTTAAGGTTTTTGGGCTAGTTAGTTTAAGTTTTGTTTGTTATTTTGGCCGAGCTCTCCCCCGAAGTTATTATTTATTAAACTTTTTGGTTGTTATCTTGTTTGTGATTTTGTTGTTCTTTATATTTTTCAAACTATAAAGATATTATTTGGATTTGTTGTTGTGTGATCTCTGGGACAGGAGGTTGGGTTATCCTGGAACTCTCTCCAAGGGTTAATATTATTTAATTTTAAGTAGTAGTTTCTTTTTTTTTTACTTTGTTGCTAACTCCCCAACCCTAGATGGGTAGTTATGTAACAAATGGGGGCTCGTCCGGGATAAATTGTGTTAATGGTCTTAATAACTTGGAGATGTGTCTCTTGTTATAGAATCCGGTATGAGGTACAGTTCAACTCCTTGTTTTGGTGAGTGCTCATTTCTCTAAGTCTTTGCTTGGAAGTCTTTGAATTTTGTGGGAGGGACAGAAGCATTAAGATATGGATTTTGATTTGGTAAAATTCTCTCTTAACCCTACCACAGAGGTTTATAATCGTTGTAGGAAGAAAGATTTAATTCTTATAGCTGATTTTTTTCACGTTGCTGTACCGAAAGAGTCCACTAAACAGGCTATTAAAGAAAATCTTTTTGGCCAGTTGGTTTCTGCTGGTATTTTGCCTGATGAATCCGAGACACCTGAAGAGGAGTCCGAAGTTACGGAGCCTTCTGAGGTTTTGCTCAAACCAGATGTTTCTGGCGTTGAAACACATGATGGAAGTAAATTGGCTGTTAAATTGAAAGAGTTAGAGCTATTGATCAAGAAACAAGAGTGTGAGGCAGGGTTAATTACACTGCGTGTTGTGCAAGCAGAAACCGATCGTGTAGTTACATTACGTCAATTAGAGTTACAGAGAGATCAAACGGCAAGTAAATCAATTCCAGTTCCTCGTGCTGAACCTCTTTCAGATGCGACCACATCGGTAAGTCAGTCGAGTTCGGTTGAGCACCCTGACTTTGACGTGAGTAGATACGTAAAGCTTGTTCCTCCTTTTAGGGAGGCGGAAGTCGACTCGTATTTCATTGCCTTTGAACGTATAGCAGTGAAATTAAGATGGCCTAAGGATATGTGGGCATTATTGTTGCAGTGCAACTTGTCAGGGAAAGCCCAAGAAGTATGTGCGGCATTGCCTGTAGATCAGTCACTTGATTATGAGATCGTTAAAGTGGCAGTGTTAAAGGCATATGAATTAGTCCCGGAGGCATATCGTCAAAAATTTAGGTCTCATTCAAAGTCTTTCAAGCAAACCTGTGTAGAATTTGCACGAGAGAAGCGAGTACTTTTTGAAAAGTGGTGTTTAGCGAGTCGAGTTGTAGATGTTGAGCAACTCCAGGAGTTATTGCTATTAGAGGAGTTCAAGAATTGTATGCCGGAGGCTGTTGTAATATATTTAAATGAACAAAAGGTCAGTTCTCTTTTTGATGCCGCGGTATTAGCGGATGAATTTGTTTTGACACACCGAACACGCCCTGAGAGAACTAATCATCCCATAGGTAGTATTGTGAGGGAAGAATCTCGTGTTTTTCCTCCGATGCCCAGGCCAGGGAAAAGTGTGAAGCCAGCCCGTCAGTTTACTTCGGGGCGGACAGTTGAGAATAGGGTTTGTTTTTTTTGTTTAGATCCCGGCCATTTAATTTCTGATTGTAAGGCCTGGAAGCAGAAAATGTCTGGTAAAGCTAAACATGTGGCTATTGCCCAATCTGCCTATGATTCGGAGTCCACCTATGGACCGTTTATTCTGCCTGGTACT
The DNA here is from genome assembly GCF_003368295.1 of Carassius auratus. Lineage (NCBI taxonomy): Eukaryota > Metazoa > Chordata > Actinopteri > Cypriniformes > Cyprinidae > Carassius > Carassius auratus. Next base: position 699,861 of record NW_020528035.1, on the reverse strand, counting down.
GTATCATTTAGTAATGATTCAGAAATGAAACCAGTTTTGATTCTGCGAGATACAGGGTCGGCTCAGTCCTTTGTGTGCGAGGATGTTTTGCCCTTTTCAGATGAGTCATATACCGGTAGAAATGTACTTGTGCGAGGTATCGAGATGGGATGTGTGAATGTTCCACTTCATAGTGTTTATTTAAAGTCTGATCTGGTTACAGGAGCTGTTGAGCTGGGTGTGCGCCCCAAAATTCCTGTGGATGGGGTTAGTATAATCTTGGGGAATGACCTTGCTGGAGCTAACGTTTTCCCTTGCCCCGTGGTGGCTAATCGACCTGTCACCAGCATCCAGCCTGACCTGTCTGTTCAGTTTCCTTCAGTGTTTCCTGCTTGTGTGGTAACAAGGTCGCAATTGAAGAAGTTTAACGATGTAATGGACCTTTCAGACACTTTTCTTGGTACTGATGTGGAACCTAGAAAAGATCCTGTAGTTGTGGCATCTGAAATAAAGTCTAGTTCAGAAACTTTGACATCGGAGGGGGTTTCTTTACCTGTGGGTCGAGATCAGTTATCCCTAGCCCAGAAGTCTGATCCTACGTTGCAAAATTGTTGTGAGATGGCCGTTAATGTTAATGAGATCTGTGACTTAGATACATCATATTTTTGGGATGATGGGGTTCTCATGCGGAAATGGAAGCCTCCACATTCTGATGCGGTGGAATGGCGGGTGAGATATCAGATTGTTTTACCATCAGGGTATCGGTTACAAGTTTTGAAATTGGCTCATGACCATCCTCTTTCTGGACATTTGGGGGTCACAAAAACGTTTCAGCGTGTTTCAAAGTATTATTTCTGGCCGGGATTAAAATCTACGGTATCTGATTTCTGCCGTTCGTGTGACGTATGTCAACGTGCAGGGAAACCGAATCAAAAGATTCCTTTAGCTCCTTTGTGTCCGATTCCTGTGCTCTCTGAACCTTTTGAAAGGTTGGTAATTGACTGTGTGGGTCCACTGCCCAAATCGAAAACCGGGTATCAGTATATTCTAACAGTTATGTGCTGCGCAACGCGATATGCTGAAGCTATTCCGCTGCGCTCCATTAAAGCTCCTCTAGTCGTAAAAGAGTTGGTGAAGTTCTGTACTACTTTTGGTTTGCCTAGAACAATTCAGTCTGACCAGGGATCAAACTTCACCTCGAAAGTATTTGCACAGATGCTCGCTGAGTTGGGAGTAACCCATAAAATGTCTAGTGCTTACCACCCAGAGTCGCAGGGAGCTCTTGAAAGGTTCCATCAGACATTGAAGTCTATGCTCCGTGCCTTCTGTGTGGAGACAGGAAAAGATTGGGTAGACGGTTTGCCGTTGTTGATGTTCGCTATACGAGAGTCGGTTCAGGAGTCTTTGGGTTTTAGTCCCGTTGAACTTGTGTTTGGGCACACTGTTCGCGGGCCATTAAAGCTCTTGAGTGAGCAGTTGCTAAGAAAATCTAGTTCACCTGTGTCAGTGCTTGAGTATGTAAGTTCTTTTCGTGAACGTTTACATCAGGCATGTACTTTCGCTAAAACTCATCTGGCTGGTGTGCAGTCTAAAATGAAGAAGCGCTTTGATCAGAAAAGTTTATCGCGTCACTTCTGTGTTGGAGAGTCCGTTCTCGTTCTACTTCCTATCCCTGAGACTATGTTTCAAGCCAAATTCTTTGGTCCTTATGTGATAGAGAAAAAATTGAGTGAGACGGATTATGTTGTGAGTACACCAGATCGAAGACGTAAGAGTCGGGTCTGTCATATCAACATGCTTAAGGCCTATCATGTGCGAGATGTGACACAGTCTCCCTCATCAATGCTTGCGGCCCCTATCCTTGTAAACTCTGAGCAGGATCCTGAGGATGGTGTGGCAGGTGATTTTCAAGGGTTTGGGGTACGTCTGGAAAACTCAGTTGTTTTGAGTAGTATAGATTCTCGTCTTGAACATTTATTACCCAACCAAAGAGATGACGTGGTGTGTGTAATACGAAAATATCCCTCTCTTTTTTTCTGATGTTCCTGGGAGAACTACAGTGTTGTGCCATGATATAGACGTGGGTGCTGCTTTGCCCATTAAACAACACCCATATCGACTAAATCCATTGAAACGAGTAGCGATGAAAAATGAGATTGACTATTTGTTGACAAATGGGTTGGCTGTCCATAGTCAAAGTCCATGGAGTTCTCCATGTTTGTTGGTCCAGAAACCAGACACCACTTTCCGTTTTTGTACGGATTATCGTAAGGTTAACAGTGTTACGAAGGCAGATTCTTTTCCTTTACCCCGAATTGAAGACTGTGTTGATCGAATCGGTTCTGCTAGGTATGTTACCAAATTAGATCTGCTCAAGGGGTATTGGCAAGTCCCTTTGACTGCTCGGGCTAGTGAAATATCTACGTTTGTCACTCCTGACAACTTTCTGCAATATACTGTGATGGCGTTCGGTATGCGGAATGCCCCAGCGACTTTCCAGCGGCTGATGCAGAAAGTTTTGTCAGGAGTGCCACATTGCGAAGCATATCTAGATGACCTAGTAATTTATTCAAACAGCTGGGAGGAACATGTGAACCAATTGGACCTAGTGTTCAATCGTCTCGCCAAAGCTTCTTTAACTTTGAATCTGTCAAAGTGCGAATTTGCAAAGGCAGTGATTACATACCTGGGTAAAATGGTAGGTCAGGGGCACGTGAAGCCTGTGGTGGCCAAAGTGAGTGCAATTCGTGATTTTCCTACTCCTGTAAATAAAAGAGAACTTAGGAGGTTTTTGGGAATGGCCGGATACTACCGTGGATTTTGTTACAATTTCGCAACGGTGGTGTCCTCTCTGACCGATCTTCTTAGCACTTCAAGGAGGTTTGAATGGAGTGAAAGGTGTGAATATGCTTTCAATGCAGTAAAGGATTTATTGTGTAATGCCCCAGTTCTTTCCGCTCCTGATTTTGCACGACCTTTTCAGCTGAATGTGGACGCAAGTGCTGTTGGAGCTGGTGGAGTGTTGATACAAGAGGATGACTCCGGTATTGAACATCCTGTGTGTTACTTCTCGAAGAAATTTTCCAAGTGTCAGTACAATTACAGCACTATTGAGAAGGAGGCGCTGGCCTTGGTCATGGCATTGCGACACTTCGAAGTGTATTTGGGAGGTCACTGCAGCCCGATTAAGGTGTACACTGATCATAATCCATTAGTGTTTTTGACACAAATGTCTAACAGTAACCAGCGGTTGATGCGGTGGTCACTTGTTTTGCAGGAGTACAACCTTGAAATTAAACATCGGAAGGGTTCGGACAATGTAGTGGCTGATGCGCTGTCCCGAGTGCAGGGAGCTGATGATTGACTTGGGGATGTGAAATTGTTTTTGCATTCTTGTCAGATGCAAAAATTTATTGATGGGGGTGTTACGTCAGTAGATGTAAACGGGATTTCATAGGGGTGAACGTGTATTTGGGTTGTGCTTTGCTCTCCTTGCTCTGTTCTCTTTCCTTATTACCACAGGTTCTCAAACCAGCTGTACTCAATCTATGGCTGACTGACGTGATTGGAGGGTGAAGGGGAGGAGCCAGGATATAAACCGGAGTGGATCTGTTGAGAGCAGAGAGAGAGACTTTGGTGGCCAGGATTGATTCCTCCTCCTCCTGTCAGCTCAGATCACATTGTTGATTTGTATGCTTATACAGTTGTTGATTTGTTCTGGAGTAAGTGAGCTCAGGATGTGTTGTAAGTGTTCTTAAGTTGAATAGAGAACTGAATCTGTATTGTTTAATTCCTTTCTTATTTCATGTCAAGTCTGTTATCTCTTACTTATCCTGATTTGGGGAATGTAGGGGGAGGGTGCCATTTTTGTTTGTATTCTTCCTTTTCTCCTGTTTATGGTGAGCTAGGGAGAGAGGGAAGATTGATGTTCTTTATTTTTCTGGGATTATCTTGTTCTAGGTAATTTAAGGTTTTTGGGCTAGTTAGTTTAAGTTTTGTTTGTTATTTTGGCCGAGCTCTCCCCCGAAGTTATTATTTATTAAACTTTTTGGTTGTTATCTTGTTTGTGATTTTGTTGTTCTTTATATTTTTCAAACTATAAAGATATTATTTGGATTTGTTGTTGTGTGATCTCTGGGACAGGAGGTTGGGTTATCCTGGAACTCTCTCCAAGGGTTAATATTATTTAATTTTAAGTAGTAGTTTCTTTTTTTTTTACTTTGTTGCTAACTCCCCAACCCTAGATGGGTAGTTATGTAACAGGATGCAATCCATAATGGTGTTTTTTTCCCTCAATCTCCAATAAGCAGATCATAGAGAGTAGCATCCACCTGCTATTCAAAAAATATTGATTCATATAAAGGAGTACCTTGAAGAGGAAGGGCACTCTTTTCTCAATGAATCTTAGAAAACAAAGTTCGGGGGTTCCCTCCAAGTATGTTGTTTCAATGTCCTGAACAAATAACCCCAGTCACAAGTCAAGTCAAGTTTTTTACAGCCATTACTGTCTAGTCCACAAAAGGGATGGTGGTTGTATTTTGAACCATACTCTGCAGACTAATATATCTCAAAATTATCCCATATCATATTCAAACTGTCAGATTGGCTTGTCAAGACAGACTTAAAGGACACAATCTAACTCAAGAAATTTAGTGGTTTGTCGTTAACTTCACACATCTGAGTTTGAGGCCAAAAATCAAGGAGTGGTGTGGGACTCAACTTCCATGCAGGTACAATTTCCCCCTGCTCGAGTCAAGTCCATGTTCACCTTGAAAGACTTTAAGCTGGGTTGAGAATTCCTGTCCACCAATACCATGGGTTATTTGGTCTTATGGCAGCCATCTCCAACAGGACACTTTTGGTTCTTCTGCTACCATTTCAGTTGTGGGTCAAAAGCCACAAATAAGGATAATTATTACATGCAGAACCATTTGGTCCCCTTCTTTGTGGAAGTAACCCAGGTTTCACATCTTGGGTCCCACACTGGTTGCCATAAGATGGTAGCTACAGATACCCTCTGAGGTTTTGGGAGCAGTCCCTGATCGCTGCATCTCATTTGAAACATAAACTGGCTTGTTATGAAGGCTGTATTTCAGGCTACTTCTCCTGGACCTAATGTTGGCAACCACATGTTGATGTGGATGAACAACACAACAGTAGTCTAATATTAAAATCAGCAGGGAAGTCTGTGTTTGTGCCCCCTATTCAAGTTGGTGCAGCAGATACTGCTCTGGGCTCAAGTCAAATTGCTTTCCCTGAAATCATGGAGACTCCACCCCGAGGTTAGTTTGGCAGAGATGCGGCAGAGCATCTGTATCCTCTAGTTTTTCTTTGCACCTGCAGCTCTGCTGGGGTTGGATGTCACAGCACAGGTGTGGCCGAAGCTATGTCTGTATGAATTTTCCCCGATCGCTCTGCTCTTCTTGTCAGAGTTCACCAGGACAGAGTTTATTGCTAGGGGCTCCATTCTGGGTGGCAGCCAGTGTGGTTCTTGGACCTAATATCTCTCCCGGAATCATTGATTCCAGTTTTTCAAGTGAGGTTATTAAGACCAGTCTGAATGCTGGAGCTCTCTTCACTAGAAAGCTTTATGCCCTGAAGTGGTTTCTCCTTGAATTATGGTGTGCACAACACCACGCTCACCCAGTCCACACCACAATTGGTTCAGTGCTGGAATTTCTACAGGAGCACTCCACGATGCAAGATGGCTTAGGCCTATCTGCAGGCCACGTGTTCTTTCCTGGATTTTTCTATATTCATGGAAGGGTTAACTTACTGGGGCTGGTAAAAGCTGACCCCAGTGTTCTTCTAAATTATTTTTTTGTGTTCTAAGAAAAAAAAGAAGTATACAGGTTTGTAATGACATGAGAATAGGTAAATGATGACAGAATTTTCATTTTTATGTTAACTGTTCCTTTAATATAATGTGTTGCCTCATGATGTCCTGTTGTGCATGAGTTGAGCATATATGTATTTTATAAATAGATGAATATATTAAGAATATGTCAGATAGTTTGAACTGAATTGGTGCTGAATAAAAAAAAAAAATGCAGGGCTTTTAATCCATCATAAAACAATAATAAACAATCTGCATGGGCTATCTACACATGTGCAATAATGTAACTGAATACTGTTCAACTCAACACTACTGTCTAATGTGTAAGAGGTTTAAGTTTGCAGTTGTGTAACATTTGTTTCATAAGATGAAATCATCAGTGTGTTAAAGTCACAGCTGCTTCATACAGTCTGACTACACAACCAGCCCAAACACTGTGTGTGATAAATACTGGATACAGTATGTGCTTATTTATACAGTGTTACACAGACTTTGGATTATCTTTTTAGACAAACCTTCCAAAAAAACTTGATATATCTTGATAAACTGTTCAAACATTTTTTTTTTCTTCATTACAATTATCATAACTCACACCTTGGATCTAAAATTACCTGATTTTTTTTTTTTATGAAATTTCCCCCCATTTGATTATGGGATGAAATGTGTTTTTTTTTTTTTTGTTAGTTTTTTTGTAAGATTCACATAGGCAGAGAATATCCTGGATGTCAAATTACTTTTAAAATGTTGAACTTGTTTAAATCTGTGAATCTATAATGACAATGTGCTTTTATTATGTGAACTGTGAATTTGTCTTTTGGATGACATTCACAACACAGACGTGTGTATGTGCGTATTAATTTTTGCATGTAACATGCAAGTGTTGTTGTGATTGTCATGCTCTCCAGTAGTTGACATAAATGACACCTGTGACAATAGTTTCTCCACACATTTTAAAGGCAAGCAAGATACATTCAGTACAGGGCTTGTTTCTTGTTTGTTTGTTTCTAGTTGTTTTTTTTTTTTTCATTTTTCATTTTTTCTTGTTGCATGACAGTAAATTTAACATATTCAGGCAAAATTACCATATGAGGGAGTGCACTAAATGTATATATACATTAGTTCAGGTTAACTAAAGGTAGTTCAGTCTTGCTAATAATTATGTGGATTAAAAACAGTTCAGTCATTTCGATGCCTTTTCAACTTGCCAACTCAGGTTCAATACTTACATAAATCATTGATCATTATAAATACAAAGAGACATTAGAACCAACCAGTGCTTTAGAGAGAATACAGAATCGAAGTTGTGTTACCCCATTGAGAAGTGACCCAGGATCAACTTGACCTTTCGACCTTTACTTTTAAATATGCTAAGATCTCAATATCTAATATCTCAGATCTGTCAGTGCTCATTATTCTGTCCAATCCCAGCTCTGTTTAAAAGAGTAAAGTTTAGATGAATAAATAGCAGTCTTGGATTTTTGACAAGGCAAATGTATTCCAATAAAAAATTCAAAAAACATAAACTGTAATAATCAAATCTTGCTTGATTTGCTAGGTCTGGGTTTCTCCAATGCAACTCATATTACACATAACTTAGTTTAATATAAAGGGTTTAATTCTTAATATGCCTGTTTATTGTGCTGGACTAAAAATGTTAGTCTTTTTGTTTTTGCCTAGGTTCAGTAGTGTTAAAAGAATAGCTCACCATGTCAGTTACTGCAGAAAATAACTTGAGCTTATGTTTTAGTTTTTTTGTTTTGTTTTGTTTTTAGAAATAAAAACTATTTACAGTAACACACTTGCATTAATGGAAGTCTATGGGGCAAGGCACTTAACTGTTATAAATTCTAAAATACAATTTTGAAAGTGTAACCACTAGACTAGATACAAAGTTAATATAAGGATATCAGTAACTAAACTTCTCTGTGCAAAGTATATAGGTTTACATTTCAGCTTTAAACCATATGGTCCACTTGCCCCTTAGATGTTCATTGTAAATGCATTACTGTAAACAACATAACAACATACAGTGCTTTTACAAGCTGAAGGGTAAGTCCAAATGATTTTCTGTGGTAACTGGGTTATGGAACAGGTAGAGTTATGAACCACATTCTGAGGCACTGCGCACTGTGATGATATTCAACAATGGCTGATGGGAAATTGAGAGTAGTTACTTAATCTATCCAATCTGTGTCTTTAGATCTGAAATCATGGTAATGACACAAAAGCATTTTAAAAGTGAAGCGCTTCGCTTTTCATTGTCACTGACGCAGCTTGCATTTGTCAAACACACAAAGCAATACTAGCACAGTTCTCTGGTCATGTTAACCTATGACCTTTATGACTATTTGTGAACTATGATCTTTAAATTATGACTCTCTCCTCTTAGTGCAAAGGATGCTGACCACTGAAGTCAAGCCCCACACACATGATGCCTTGCAAAAGTATTCAGACCATGACCCAGTTCGCTAATTATAATGAACTACAAATCCTGCATATGAAGGTAAAGTGTCTATCTTGCGCAAAACAGATTTTGAAAAAAATATATAATATAATTTTCAAACATCCTTTTTGCCTGCCATTATTCAAGTAAACAGTCCCTGCTATATCTGGCCCAGACAGACTTCTCAAACAGATTGCACTTCCATTTGGTGCTGATACTAGTGCAGACGTCCTTTCATTTTTCCCAAATACCCTAATTCAACACAGGATATAAAACTTAAGTAATAAAAAAAACATTCTTAGAAATTACAGTATATTATATTATATTAAGAAAATCTTCTTAAAATTAACTGTTTGCAAAATATTTAAGCCACTTAAAATGCAACTGTCCATGGAAGATGATTTCTACTATGGAATTAAAAAAAAAAGTAAGAAAGAATAAAATGCTAATTGTGACTTTTTATTTCACAGTTTTGACATTTTTTCTTGAAGGTCTGAGAAAAAAGTGAGAACTGTAAGATACAAACTTAGAATTGCAAGAAGTCAGAATTTCTTCCAAATTTTTCATGTCGCTACAGTTTGCATTTGGGTTTTCTGGTCGCTTTAGGGTGTTGCAAGGTTCAGTGTGATACTGCTCCAAGTCAAAAGAGCCCATCATCAATTGATTTTCTTTTTTTAGTCTACTAAAAACTGCCGAAGCTTGAGAGAAAGCTCATTCAGCAGGACATTCTGAAGAACATTGTGCAGAATGTCCTGGAACGGCACAGTTATAGCACTGACGTCACAATCGTGGCACTATTGGAACGTTGTAATGCAGAAAGAACATCTGACTAATCTCAAACAACCTGGAGCAAAATCTGCCTAGATAAAAAAAAAAGGCCAAAATGACATCTGGACAGTGCGTTCATGCATTCATACTCCGATAGTCTGAAAGCTATCATTGCTGCATGGGATGGCTCTACAAAATCTAAAATGTTGGCCTGGATAATTTTTTCTTGATATATTTTTTTTACATGCATATTATAGATATTATTGTTACAATTCATATGTGCATGATTCATTCTTATCTATTTTGTATTTATTTATTTTGACCAGGTTAACTTAACATTTAATATTTGACAACTGTTTTATGATCGAAATCAACAGTAATATCCAGTGATGCAAACTACGTTTTTAAAATTTCGCTGTTCTGATTAGAAAAATCTTTTTGATTTACCTTAATATAGTAATATGTACTCTTAAGGTCATAATATGAAACATTTAGGGGTAAAGAAGATACAAATGTGTCCCTCTGCCCCAGTGACAAGTTGTTGCTCCCCTAAAGTTAAAATGTTTTTTTTTTTTTTTTTTTTGACAGCCTGGGATGAGTTATGCATCAGTTTAAAGGGTTAGTTCTGTCATTAATTATTCACCCTCGTGTCGTTCCAAACCCGTAAGACCTTCATTCGGCGAGAAGAATGGTTGAATAAATTATATTAGTTTTGTTTTCTTTGCACACAAATCTATTCTCATAGCTTCGTAAAATTAAGTTTGAGCCACTGATGTCACATGGACTATTTTACTGATGTCTTTGCTACGTTTCTGGACCTGAAAACATTGCAGTTGCATCGCTGTCTATGCAGGGTCTGAGAGCTCTCAGATTTCATCAAAATATCTTAATTTTTGTTCTGAAGATGAATGAAGGTCAATAAGTAATTAATGACAGGATTTTCATTTTTGGGTGAACTAACCCTTTAGTTTTCTGAGAGTTGGGTGTATGTTAGGAATAGTAATAATGACCAGAACAGTTGTTTTTAAAAACGTTGAGATTTAAAAACTGGTGAGGGTCTGAATATATCTGCAAGGTACCATATAGACACTCACACTCCACTCCCCTAACTGCACAAATTCTCTTAAAGGGACAGGTGCACCATTGTAAACACAAGGAGAGATGGAAAGGAGGGAAATGGAGGAAGACTTGTGATGTGTCCAAACAGCTGTTTGCAGTTGCTGCATGTTGTTCTTGTCACGCGCCGGAGTGTTTGCCACGCTCTCCTGCACAGCGAGAATGAAATGTGACAGGCAGTGAACACCCCAACAAACGGGACAGACAGCTCTCAGAAACATCTTCGCTTGGCGTCACACAGCATCCATTTTCCGAGTCACTCAGGTACAACACCAGCAACAGAGAGATTCATTCAAAGTTTCACTGCATGCACTCATATTCGTACTTCCTTGAACACACACCCGCACAACCAGGCCCATGCGGAATCTGCACAGATTTCCACAGAACGCCCATGATTTGCAAAGTCCTACACATAATTTGCCCCGTGCATGTTTGTTTTGTTTAATAAATACAGCATTTTGGCAAATCTGACAATGCTTTCAGCCGGCAATAAGAATTTACAACTCTTAGCTCCAGTTTTGATCCATTTCACACAATATGGCAATAGAAATCCGGCAGTGGAAACAGTGGAATTCTTCAGCAGAAACTGCAAGAAAGTCCTGTAGATACTGTCTGGGCCTGCTAATTAACAAGCTTTTTGCCACTTTTATTCCATTCTCCTCCTATAATTGACAGTACTTCCTCATGGAAGACTGAAGCTTAAGTCTCTCGGAGTAAAGAAATGATAACAGCTGGTGTTCGTCGCATTTCTGTGATGTTGTGGACAGCTGTTTCTGTGTTTAATTCATAGGTTATGTTACTTGAGTAGGGTTACAGAGAGCAGTGCGGTATGGGCTGGAAGCATGTTGCAGAAGGCATGCAGGTGATGTAATATACGGGAGGGCAGAAAAACGATGGTACGCCGTGTTCCATCTTTTCCAGCTTGCTTTCTTTGTCTTTTCTGGCCACACATGTTTGTGTCATCTCTCCGGTTCCCTCACGCACGGGACTCTTTCTTGGAGTTAGGCTTGTTGCCCAGGAGAGCATCCATCTCGCTCACAGTCTGAGGCGTCATCTGAGACAGCACCTAGTGAGAATATGAAAATCCTGTTGTTAGGAAGTCTGTCTGATTGTAAGATACCTTTTTTGAAAGAAGTGAATTCCTATTCAGCAGAGATTCATTACATTGATCAAAAAAAAAAAAAAGGAGAGACTTTTAGAATGTTACAAAAGAGTTTTTCAGATTAATTCTATTCTTTTTCTTTAGTTTTTTTTTTTTTGACCCACTGAAATGGCTAATGTCTTCATGTAAGTAATTCCATACGATATTAAATTACAGCATCTAAGTTAGTAAAACAAAACTTATTTTAATGTAATTTATATTGAAACGTTTTTAAATATATTTCAAATTTGGCACAAACAATGAATTGCAATTTCATTTACCAATAAAATATATCAACTATATATAAAATAATATAAAATGACACTATAGTTAAAATAATAATCAAGTACTTTAAATGTACTTCAGTATGCTAATCATCACGTTAAAATAAGTGTACTTTTTTAAACAGACAAAAAAAAACTTTTTTTTTGAAAGTGTGTAAAACATTCTTGAAAGTTCAGTGAGGTCAATTTCAATCATCTGGATCTGATGAACACAACTTAGAAGATAGCATCTTTTGTTTGAACCAAGCTATTGCTCATGTCACCAAAAGTATTGGAACAGATTGACTTAAACTAGATTAAAGTGAATAAGACTTGTTGCATCACCAAACTCTTGCATTCTTCTTTTCCAGGCTTTCACCGCAGCCTCTTTTAGTTTTGGGGGGTTAATCCCTCATCTCTTCTGTAGCAGGTAAAATACTCTATAGGGTTTAATTCTGGAGATTGACTTGGCCAGTCTAAAACCTTCCAGTTATTGCCCCTGATGAACTCCTTTGTTACTTATGCACTATGTTTTTGGTCATTATCCTGCTGCATGATGAAGGATCTTTCCAATCAGTTTGGTAGCATCTTTCTGTAAATTGGCAGTTCATTTTGCTGCTGCCATCATGTGTTACATCATCAGTTAATATCAATGAGCCCATCCCAGAAGAAGCGATGCAAGCTCAAGCCATGACATTACCTCCACTGTGTTTCAGATGAGTTTGTATGTTTGGGATCATGAACAGATCTTTTTTTTTCCATCACACTGGTAAAGGTTAATCCTTGTGTCATCAGTCCATAAACATTGTCCCAGAATTGTTGATGCTCGTCTCCTATTCTTCTTGCAAATGAGTGGTTTGCATCTTCTGGTGTAGCCTCTGTACTTTAGTTCATGAAGTATGCTGTGAACAGTAGATTGTAATACCTTCACTCCTGCCCTCTGGAGGTTGTTGCTGATTTCACTAACAGTTGTTTCAGAGGGTTCCTTTACAGTTTTCACAATGTTTTTGTCTTCAGCTGCTCATGTTTTCCTTGGTCTACCCATTCGAGGTCTGTTACATAGTACACCAGTGGTTTCTTTCTTCTTCAGGACATTCCTAATGGTTGTACTGGCTATGGCCAATGTTTGTGCAATGGCGCTGATTGATTTTCCATCTTCTCTCAGCTTGTTTTCATCCATAGACAGCTCTCTGGTTTTCATGTTGTTTACACATCTTCTAGTTATAAATGCAGTCTGCACAGGCAAAACCCAAATCTGAAACTAAGCGCAGCTATTCAGTGATATTTACTGTTTGAATAATCAATTAAAAGGACAGACCAGGGCAACAAAACACACCTGTCAGTTACATGTTCCAATAATTTTGGTCACTTGAACAATGAGTGGGTTCAAACAAAAGTTGTGTATTAGATCCTGACGAAAATACCTGGAAATAAAGGCTGAAATGTTGATCTCTTGTTTCATATTCATCTTTTGATCTCAAACCCAAATGTTTTCAGTCAAAATAAAGGAATTGGCCTCACTGTTAAAATACTATTGGATGGGACTACACTTAAGTGGTCTATTATTTCATTAATATTATATTATCTGCAAGTAAAATTAAGCATTTCTTTTTTTAGAAATATTTTCTGAAGGATCACGTGACACTGAATAATGGAGTCACAGGAATAAATTAAATTTTGCAATTATTAGTATATTTGAATAGAAAATGTTATTTTAAATGGTAATAATACTTCACATTGTAATCATATGTAGTGTATTTATGGTTAATAAAAAAAATGCTCACAGTGAGCATAAAAGACTTCTTTAAGAAACATTAAAAAAATTATTTCCAATCCTAAGCTTTTAAATGGTAGTGTAGGTGTATAAGTGTGTGTGTGTGTGTGTGTGTGTGTGTGTGTGTGTGCATGTGTGTGCTTGTTTTGACAATTCTTGTGAGGACCAAATGTTCCCACTAAGATAATCAAACAAACGCGCGCGCATGTGTGTGTGTGTGTTTGTGTGTGTGTGTGTGTGTGTTACCCGCAGGGCTCCAAGGTTCTCAAGAAGCTGGTCTGTATTGGAGACACCAAGAAGTACAGAACTGACTCCTTCGCTACGCAAACACCACGCTGAGTGAGAGATTTCACAAAACCTTATTGTACACAAGCACTGGGGTTTATAAAAACATCTAGACATTAGAAAGCACAGACTGTTCAATGACTATCTGATGCATATAGCTGACAAACACTTTCTCAGTCTAGTAATTTGATTTGCTGACTTTATACAACTTCCAGGAGTTGGGCAGCTCATACAAGTGGACGATTTTTGGCCAAAATTAGCTTTAGAGTGTACGAGACCACTTACACCAAAAGTATAGAGACACAGACTCACCAATGGCTAGCTGAGCAGCTGTGCAACCCAGCCTGTCAGCCACCAGGTGGAGCTCTTTGATTTTTGCCAGCTGTCTGCGCCCTTCTTCACTGAACACTCGCTCCTTTAGCCACTGATAGCCCTAAGACACACAGTCACACAACTGAACATTTATCATTGCTCAAATGGATTTTATCATGATTATAATATGATTTAGATGATACAATTTCAAATACGTCTGTTGACAAACCCTTCAGGACTCACTTTCATCGCGGCTCTTGAACAGTCTGGAACACCATCACTGTATTTTCCAGTGATCAGCCCGCATGCGAGAGGAGACCAGGTCATCGCTCCAACACCTGTGCAGCATGTGACAGTCATGAGACATGGAGTTAGAGTTGACATCTGTCCTATTTCAATCTAAAACTTTAAATGAACTGAGATGTTGCACATTTAAAAAGTTGCATTTGCAGCACAGCACTGTAGAGTAATACTTCAGTCAATTTTCTCTTTCAGTTCAAATCAAAAGATAGACATGGTAAATACATCCTGCCGTTATATTCTGTATTTGCTTGATGTAGTTTTATAGAATGAAATATAAAAAAACATCAGAAATAGTTCATTATTTTGATACTTCCGAGCAGCTTATATACAGTACCAGCTGAGCAACTGCCATTGCAATGATATGATTTCTCTAAAACAAAGTTATCTTAACTGACGACGTTTATTGTTAACTATCTGAATAATTACACACTTGGTTTAATGGCATAGACCTTTAAAGTAATTATATATTGTATATTGTGGTAACACTACAATGACATGCACTTTGAACCTTTAAGACCTTTTTAAAACAATTTACTTGAGATAATCTTGATGCAAAAAAAAGTCCACTTTCTTGACTTTCTTAACACACTTAAGTCACTTTAAAGAGTAGCCTTTGTAATAATTGAAATTAATTAAGTAAAGGTTTTAATGTGTTAAATGATGTATTTTACATTTCATTCTAAGGCAACTCTTGTTAACTGACCGATCTTGTGGTAGAGCTCTGGCAGCTGCACCTCGACTTTATCCCTCTGGAAATAGTGATACTCGGCCTGCTCACATACCGGTGGGATTAAATTAAACTGCCTCGCTACAGAGTATGCCTCCTAAACACACAAACACACAGACAAAAAAGGGGTTAAACTGTCCTTTCAGTGGCCCAGATCTTAACAATCAATGCTTACAGCAGTGTTGGGGAATAATTAACTAACAGTACAGACATTCATTTAATACGATTTTTGACAGTAGTACTTATATTTTCATAGTAATATATAGGACACTTCTTCCAATAAGTAGAAGTTTAGCACAACCAAATGTTATGTTGAAATTTTTTAATGGAGGTAATAAAATACATGTATGGTAGCCTGTTTCTGCCACAGAATTAAAAATAAATAAATAAAAATTCACACTTTTTTCTAAAAAATTAGAGATGTAAAATCAGAAGTGTGAGATATTAATTTACAACTGCACATTTATAACTCTCAAGAGGCAAAATATAAACACTGAAAAGAGTCAGAAATGTGAGAAATAAACTCTGTGGGGATTTTTTTTTCTTTTTTTTTTTTACGAATTCTGAGTAGCAATCACTAGTTTTGAATTCTATGGCAGAAAGAAAAAAACGGAATTGTGAGAATTCTGACTTTCTCACAATTCCATGTTTAAAAAGTAAGTTTTTCAAATGCAGCATAGGAAACTGCTCGAATCAGTAAAAAAAATACTGAATCGTTAAATCTTCTTGATAAAAGAATAAAAGTATTTGTGGTCAAAATTTGTGGTCAAATGTAGTTATTTCACTAAAATATATTTACGTATAAATATATGTGTTTTTTCAACATGCTTGAGAAAATAGAAATAAAATGATATTGCTGGAAAGTAGGGGTGCGTGATAAATATCGTCCGATAATGAATGCGCATCTCGTCAGTAAAGCTGTGCAAATAAACACTGATAATGAACGTGGATTTGCGCAGCTTGTCAGTTAACAACGCCTCCGTGTAGTAACAACTACTCTATGTGAAATCACACAGCTGATGGAAATTACCGCTGATTAAATAACAGGCTTTACTGACGAGATGTACATTAATTATCGGACGATATTTATCGTGCACCCCTACTGGATAGTACATTTTAAAAGGCATCATCCCCTTATGGCTTAATGGCTTTAAGCTATTTTCTTAAAGAAGTTGCTTGACTTAATCATTTTCACTACTTGTTTTTACTTAATAAATTATGAGTAGCTTTTGGCCTGACGTACATGAGAAACAGATAAGACACAGGATTGCTCATGGTATGAATTTTGAGGTAACATTAAAGTTTAGGGAACAATCTCAATATTAACTAGTTGCTTATTAGCATTGCTTATTATTACTAGCATATTGGCTGTTTATTAGTACTTATAAAGCATGAATTAATGCCTTATTAAGAGTTTATTGAGGCAAAAGTTGTAGTTAGACTATAGTAAGAATTTGTCCTCAGAATAGATTAAAAAAAAACTTTTGGTATATTGATTTCTATTTTTTTATATATTTTTTGCATTATTGAGACACAGTTTTCCAAATGAATGTTGTTCAGTTGCTTTGACGCAATGTATTTTGTTTAAAGCGCAATATAAATAAAGGTAATTTATTGTTTGATTGAGATGTACCATTATCTCCATGGCACTCCAGCGTGACGTGCCCCAGTACATGGCCATACCCTGGTTTATAACAAATGTCATCGCACGTACTACCTCTGTAAAGACAAACACACAAAAGCACTTGTGATAACCGATATTCCATAAATGATGCATCTGCAACACATGCCATGATAGATGTAAAAAAAAAATGACAGACCTTCCATAGGGCTGTTCACATCATTTCGGTTGGCAAAGACAATATCCACGTACTCCAGCTGTAGTCTAGACAGGGAACCTCTGAGACCTGTAGACACATCGCCATCACTGTCTGTCTGCTTTATTGTGATCGTTTTTATTCGTCATAAACAGCATTTTACCTTCTATGATGTGTTTTCTGGACAGGCCTCTCTCTGTCTCTGCCCTGGGGATTATGAAAGCAAATGTCAGAGAGGAAAGTTGTGGAGTCAGAAAACCTCTCAAGATGAATATACACAAAATGCAATCAATTTAGTGAGTGTAGTGTAGTGAGTGTCAGCATGCTGCAACACGGTGAACAAGCAGCTGGAATTGAATAACCTATATTTTAAACACAACATTTTCCAGATAAAGCTGAACAGATACTCACTGTCCTCCCCAGTAGATCTTAGTCGTTACTACATAACTGGACCGTCTGAAACAGATTTTTTTTAGGGGGAGGGGGGAAGGGTGCTTATTATAGTGAGGAAACCTAATACTATCCTGCAATTTCATTTTATTTTTTCCAACATTTTCAAGATTAACCATAACCAGAGCACAGGAATACAGACATTCAAGATAAGACATAAAAACATTTTCCATAAATTGTCACTGAGACGTATATGTATAGTAGGCTGCATTACTCATATACTCAAACTGTTTTGCCACAAAAATGAATAAAAAATGACAGACATAAGAACAAAAGCAGGTCACCTCCAGCCTTTCTTTTTGATAATATTCCCTAGAGTGATTTCAGCCCTGCGGAAAAATAAAGACACAAAATGAGAATATATCTGATTACTATTATTATTATTACACAACAAATTAAAAAAAATAAAAATAAGTTGTCTCAATTTCAGGCTAGTTTTCTAGAAAATAACTTCAGCATTCTTAAAGCAGATTTTGGGCATTTTTGGAGAAAGATATTACAGTGGTCATATTATTATTATTATTATTATTACAGAGGTCATATTATTATTTAAACATTATATTATATTCAAAAATGTTTTACATGAACTTTATCATGTTTGGCTTATTATCCCTACACAGCTATTTTCAATGTAATCAACTGACATTTACAGGGTTTATATGAAGAATGTAGGAAAGACTGAGATAGAAACAAATGTGAGAGGGGCAACAACATGACAGCAAGAACAAGAGCAGGCCAAAGGGAAATTAAAAAAAGTTTTTAAAAAATCCACAACCACATTTTTACAAAAGCCTCCACTATCTGCACACATTGAAACAAGTGCTTTTTTCCTGAAGAGACCAATGAATAAACCAATGATATCCAATAATTTAGCATATGAAATAATCACTATTACTATTAATTACGCTTTGGTCAGGATGTAACCCACCCTGTCTAAATAAGTATTAAACCATTACACTTGTCTCACATTGTTTGATTAGGGGACATGAATGACAGCTTACTATAGAGTAGACTATAGTTTTATTCCAATAAAACTTAAAATGAACAGAAAATAAAAGCTTCTAACATGAAACAAAAAATAAAGGAACAGGCAAACCAATGACCTTGTGACTGGAGATGAGGTTCATCCAGGTTTCTTGCATTTATTTGCAATACTAATGTCTGAAATTTAATGGTGCCTTAGAGAAGTGAGGTTAATTCCATTACAGTTCAATTGGTGAGGCATATTCAGTAAAAACCCATGTTAAGTCAGCACATTCTGCTGATAAAAGCAGAACTGACTATGTGACCATGTAGGTCCTAATGTAGGTCACCAGAGGCGTCTGCCACCCAGATGCCCGCTGTATGCAGGACTTTGGAAGCGTGAAATGGAACATGGACATGCTTGTTCAGCTGTAGTGACCTGTGCATTTAAGAGTGACCTAGCTACTAGCATTGACTCTTTCTAAACTGTTTCCTAAAAAAAAAAAAAAAAAAAAAACATACAAAAAAAAAAACTGATCAACTATAAAACGAGTTTTAAAATATACAATATAGTTAGGTAGCATTTATATGGATGTTTGATAATCAACATCAATTTTGACAGGCCCTTAATAAAAATAAAATTTTTCAAATTGGAACAATTTACTGAAACTTTTTTTTTGAGTATCATATTTTCTTCATCAGGATTTTATGGCTCATATAGTATAATACAAAAGAATATGGAGTTTATATTCGAGGAATAAAAAATGACTGAGAGATGAACAAATAACCATTCCTCAAAAGCCCGATGATCATATTTGATACACATGTTAACATACATTTTCTAAATAAATAAAATTACATAGTTATAATCAAATAAACCTAAATTGCTTTAGTCCATTAAAAATGTAACAACATTTTTTTATATATGTTTACTTTATAAACATTAGTAAAACCACAAGCTGAATGTGCATATTTTCACAATTATACAAAACTTTATTTTAATTGCTAAAAAACAGACTTATCAGCCAACAGGAGGCATGTAGTAAATTGTTTACAACCCTGTTTTTTTTTTCCAGGAAAGTTTTAACCATAGTGATAATTTGAAAACCTTAGAAATTTGTATCAATTATGACCAGCAGACTTTATAACCATAAGACAAGTATATTTTTGACAATGGTCAGTTTACAGTGTATGGATTTTTAAATATTCATTTAATATCAGGTTATAAAAGATGTATGTGTAACCCCTACTGTAACTCCCCCAACTCACTCTGTGTGCCTCTTGAGATCAGGAGAGTGAGGTTTACCCGCACAGCTCTTATAGCAGGCCTCCGTTACACATGCATAATAATTATAAAAGAATTAGTTATTTGAAAATGGTTTTAGATTGAGAATAGCATGTCACACCACAGGACATGTTGACCTTTCAAAGGTCATTTATGTAATCTACACAACTCCAAATGACGATCAGCATGTCGTTACATAATCCCTCCAATCACAAAGATCTCCAAACAGCTGTTCAGTTAACTCCAGCTTTATATTAACCTAAGTAGATGTCACACTACATCAGGACTGTGCAATCCTATTCCTGGTGGGCCTCCATCCTGCAGAGTTTAGCTCCAGTCTGCTCCAACACATCTGTTTAATTAGGATTGGAGCGGAACTCTGCAGGAAGGCCCTGCAGGAGCAGGACTGGACAGCTCTACACCAGTGCCTACAAATGAAGATCTCAATTCTGTGTAGGCAGAAAGAGAGATGTAAAAATTAAACAACCAGAGCCTTAAGAGGACTTAATAAGGAGAATGCTTATTAAGGAGAAAAAGGAAATATTACATTCATGGAAAACTAAAATATACTTCAATGTCATTTCATTTTCATTGAAACTTAAAAAACATATTTGTAGTTGCACATTTGTAATGATGATGTTGCAGTTTAGTATATTTATAATATATGAACTTTAAATGTAATATTGAATAATATTGTGAAAAATATAATCAGCATGTTAGTCAGCAAATTTTCATTTTGAGTGATCTATTTCTTTAAAGCATGACAAAATATTATTAAAATTAAGATTTTAAATATACTTTAAAGTAAACTTTTTGAGTTGACTTAAATCAAAGCTTACTTATGTGTTAAGAAACATATTAACATGCTTTGTAAATACACTTATTTTAAGTGTCCTTTTATTTAATTAATATTATATTATTTATTGTACTTTTTTATTTTAAGTACACGACAAGTCCACATTCAATACTATTAAGCACACTTCTTTTTCACAAAATGCATTCAGAAAACATGTTTACTGGCAGAGATTAACACATATTAAGGCCCCAAATTTATTTCTGTGGTCTAGTACTTGACAGGACAAGAATGCAATACACAGAAACTCTCATCCAATACACTGTTGGGAATCGTACCTGCCTGAAGCATACACTTCTGCCGTGTCAAACAGATTTACTCCATTCTCATAGGCTATCGTCATCAAACTCTCCGCCATCTACAGAAAAGCATCCACACACAAACACACGCAGAAGATGACAGAGATCTGGCCCCTTAAAGAAATAATCTTTGTGCAAAAACTTTCAATTACCACCGAAAAGTTATTTAAACTTGTGCTTCATGCATCAGATATGTTTACATTTGCTGATTGACTACTGCATATATAGAAAAATATATAAAACACTCCACCATTTCTCAGAATTTCTTCATTTAAATTTGAGTTTATGTTACAGTATGGAATAACATGAGTGTGTAAATGTCTGCTCCATTAATAATGGTGTAAATAATATTTATAAATAATGTACCAATATCATGTGAAATTAAGAAAGAATTTCACCTCATCGGAGATCTGAGATCCAAATGTCACCCATGTACCTGTGGACAGAATGACCGTGCGTGAGACAGTGTTACCAGAATGGGTAAAATAATGATTGATTTCAACAGATTTCCAAACATTCCCCCTGTCTTTCATTGGTTGCTATACAGCTATCCCTGCCAAACCCCTCACCCCCATGATTGAGCTAATGCTGCTGTGTCAGGCTGGTTTAGATCCTCAGATGGATATTGTGGCTAATTTATAGTTGTCAGTGCATAAGCTGGGATAAATTAAAGCATTTAAAGGTGCTGTAGGGAACTTTTGTAAAAAATATTTTTTACATATTTATTAAACCTGTCATTATGTCCTGACAGTAGAATATGAGACAGATAATCTGTGAAAATAATCAAGCTCCTCTGGCTCCTCCCAGTGGTCCTATTGCCATTTGCAGAAACTCCATCGCTCCCAGTAAAAAATAACCAATCAGAGCTGCGGTCCGTAACTTTGTTTGTGTTCAAAATGTAGAAAAATGTATATAATACGCGAGTACACCATGAATCCATTTTCCAAACCGTGTTTTTGGCTTGTCCTGAATCACTAGGGTGCACCTATAATAAGTGTTTATATTCGGACTATTTTAGATTGCTTCGGGGATACCGCGGCGGAGTAACCCAGTACCTTTGTGATTCTTCATAGACATAAACAGAGAGAAGTAGTTCCGGCTACGGGGTTCTTCCGCAAGACGCAAGCAGTTCTGTTTATTAATCACTAGAGTGTCAAAAGTTCCCTAACGCAGCTTTAACATAGAAAAAAAAAGTCACCTCAGCTTCAAATAAATAACTGACTCTCTAGGTTAAACTTTGAGTATTTTTAGACTTAAAGAGAGATAACCAAAGCTTATAGTTACTCACCAAGACCCAAGCAAGAAACACGTAGACCCGACTTTCCAAGGTTTCTGAGAAAAAAATGAAGAGAAAGAATTTAGTAATTTGAACCATACTTTCAATATACTGTAGTTTTATCAAATTAACATTTGCTCGAAGATGTGCTACATTGTCAATATCCAGTTAATATCAGGTCTTAAAAGATGCATGTATAGCCCCTCTGTTTCTACTCTACTCGCTCACTCTGAGGAGGATTTGGACCGGTGTCTCTGGCATGGGAGGCAGACACACTAACAAGGACACTAAAGACCACAGTTGAATAACATCACACTTTAACCATGACTGTATTCACTTACAGGAGTGCAAAAGACAAATAGAGCGCATTAGAAAAATGGATGCAAAACTTTTGACTAAAACATACATTTTGCTACATATAACATTAAATAGCCAATGCTTTTTGTTGGATATTAAATGCAGATTAATGAGTAGGGGTCGACCGATTATCGGCCTGAACATTTAGCGGTGTGGATATTAAGCATTTTAATGGTTAATTTTCAAAACCAATTTGTCAATTCAATAATTTAAAAGCAATTAAAGAAAGTTTTGTCAGAGCCCTTGTTATTCTCAATTGTGACATATTGGTTTAAAATATTGGTTATCGCTCTACTTGATCTTTACTTTTAATCTGTGCTTTTATATTGTTGTGTCAATTCATGATTACAAGTTGTACTGAGCACTCCAGCCTAGATTCACCCAGGATACTCAGAGCACTCCCAAACTGCAGGGGGCAACCATGCTACAAGAGTTGGTGGAACAAACTTCTCTGAAGTGCTCTTGGGACCATATTTACCGGCGCACCCACAGGGAGTGCATGGCATTGAAATGTTTGGTAAGAGCTCAGTTGGCCCTCTCAGAAAAGAATTATGGAAGAATGAAGGAAAAGAGTTAAAATTGAAAAAATATATTGGACTCGAATATATGAAATAGTATGGTTAATGTGTTGTTTCAG
This sequence comes from Carassius auratus, assembly GCF_003368295.1. NCBI lineage: Eukaryota > Metazoa > Chordata > Actinopteri > Cypriniformes > Cyprinidae > Carassius > Carassius auratus. Next base: position 676,977 of record NW_020528035.1, on the reverse strand, counting down.
TTTTTGAATAATACTGGTTTAATGAATAGAATGTAGAATTAATATGTATATAGGCTTATAGAGAGAGGTAGAATAGGCGGATGAAGTATAGTGTGAGACAGTGTAAGTAAATCTGGAGATAAATAAGGTTATGGATGGGAAGCGGGAGTTAAAGAGAAGTGGGGAGGAAGCTGGAGGAGCTGAACACGCAGCTCCAGTGTTTTTTTTTTGGGGGGGGGGGGGGTGTGCTTAGAAATGTTAAGAGAAAGGAATGTTTCTGATCCAAGCTCTAAGCTACCGGATTATGGCAATAATGCAGTGTTAAGTGTGGTTGCCAATAAAATGAAAAGAAGAAGAAGAAGAAGAAGAAGAAGAAGAAGAAGAAGAAGAAGAAGAAGAAGTTGGCCCTCTCACCCGTTCCTGGAAAAAAAAAAGATACTGTGACCACAGCTCCTGATCATCCAAAGATGCAACTGGTAGGACAGAATGTGATTGAATGTGTTGAGTTCAGGCTTCTATATGACTTTTTGCTTGGTTGTAACATGTAATTTAAATTAAATAGCGAAGACTTTATCATGTGAACGTACTGTAGAACTTGACAGAAGTAACATTACTGTAAGCATTTTTATTGTTTAAATTATATAAGTTTAATTATGGGATTGGTATTATAATTATTAACTATTAGAGATCCTAGATTAATCTTAATGACTTCGTTTGGCTTGGTTTGAGGATTCAGTAACATTTATTTATTATTACTTTGAGAAAGTGGTATTGAGATTTATTTGTAACTAATTCATGTTTTGGTTTATGTATCTTAAAGGTTATCAACCTAATCTGTTCCATCCTAATCTATCAAACCATCTTTAAGAGAAAAAAAAGTGAACAGATTTGAGTTTTCCTTTGTGTTCATCAGAGATAAAGCAGTTTTCAAGTTTGGGCAGAGCTTTGGTCAGTCAGAAAACACACAGAACTTGACAGTTGATAACCAGCGTGGCAGTGAGAACAAGGACCAAAGGCCTGAAGTCAAGCTGTCGATGCAAAGGAAGAATTGACTGGAAACTTTACACCATTGCAAAGGAAACTCTTGGGAAGACTGTCAAGCAACTGAAGCAAGAGCGGACCTTAGCTAAATCTGCTTTCACCAAGCAATCAAACTACCTGAGCAAAGTTGCAGATGGTATGATTAAGCATGTTCAGCAAGAGGAGCTCAGCCAGCTCAGTTCCCTGGCAAGGTATGTCAGCGATGCAAATAATGACTACAGGGCTGGCCTACTGGCTGAAATGGGAACTGAGGAGGGTGGACAATCACTTCGACATCCTTTTAACATTCTTAAAGACACAAGAGGACATTCTGGGTGTAGGTGAAAAACCTGAAAAGACAGCTACATACCTGGAGAAGAGGTATGCCTCCAAAAAGTCCATGAGGAAAGGCGGATGTGTTGTCTGTGGAGATATAAAAGCACCGTGAGAAGATATTGTTTTGTAAGCAGTTCAAAGAACTAAAGCCTGGTGAGAAGCTGAATGCTGTCGAAAGGCTGCAGGCATGCAGAAGATGTCTCCGATGTCATGCAGAGGATGATGAATGTACGGACAAGTACCTGTGCAGGAACAGAGACTGCAGGAGAGGAAGCTCTTCAGATCACCATTTCTTTCTTTGCCTGAAAGGAGGATTCAAGGGGAAAGAATCTGTATAAGTGGGAAAACTCAGCACCAAGAGGCAAACATTCACAGAGGAGCAAGAGGAATTAATATCTGAGCTTACCCCGGATATGGCAGAAAAATTCAGGCGGGCCTTTACCAACATGACTGCAAAATCACACTGCACTGGAGGAAGCCTTCATGGAGTGATGGACTCAAGCGCATGTGAGTTACCAGGTATTCTTATGCTTCTCGAAGTAACCACCAATGCAGGACAGAAAATTGGAACTCTCATTGACTTAGCATCAGATACCAACTACATCACTCATATAGCTGCCAGGAGACTGAAGCTTAAAAGTGAAAAGATCACGCTTGTCGTCCATGGAGTTGGAGGCATGGCCATGAAGTTAAAGACCAAAAGATACTTACTCAGGGTAAGAGTCAAGACACCTAGAGGTACGGAGAGAGCTCATGAGCTGATCTGTTATGGGTTTGATGAAATTGCAAAAGTTCACAGAGTAATCAAACCACAGCAACTCAAGAAGTTCTTCCCCGACTCCAACCTGGAAGATCTTCACAGACCAGAACATGTGGAGCTTTTCATAGGCCACTGTGAAAGAAGACTTGCTCCACAGAGAGTAAAGGTAGTAGGAGATCTTGTCCTATGGGAGAGCCCTTTAGGAAAGACCTTTGGCGGAGCACATCCAGACCTCTGTGAAGTAATGGATATGGCCTGGCACAATTCTGAGACTCTGCATGATCGATGAGAATCACAGCAGTGAAGTATCAAGAAATTGCTGAGATGGAAGAGTCTAGAGCTGAAACCAAAACCACTGCTATTGGCAGAGAGTTCTTGGACTGGTGAAAGTGGGACAGCATCGATGTGGCCTGCGAACCCATGTGAGAGACCTTTGCTGACTGTAAATTACCAGTATGGTACATCAGTCACTTCGTGGCACCAAACCCACACTCTGTAACAACACCTGTCCGACTATTATGGAACAGCAGCCAGAAGTTTAGAGGAATCAGCATGAATGACCTCTCCTGAAAGGGCCTGATGTACTTAATCCCAACCTGGGCAGTGCTACTAAGGTTCAGGAGAGGAGTACATGCTGCCCTCAGCGAAATCAATAAGATGTACAGTACAATTCTGTGTGGCTTGAAGACCTGGAGATGCACATCCATAGATTTCTCTGGAGAAACAGTGAAGATGAAGAAATTGAGGAATATGCCATCACCAGGGTCAACATTGGTGATTGATCAGGAGGGTGCATCGCACAACTGGCCATGAGAGACAGCAAAGCTGCCAATGTTCACTCATCTGAAGGAGGAATGGAGAGTCCTTGAAGAGGATTCCTATATAGATGATATCCTGACATCCCATAATGACCTGAGAAAGCTAGACGAAACCACCAATAGAGTCGAAGAAATTCTGAAGGCAGGTGGATTCTTCCTCAAGCTGTGGGTCTGATCAGGCCAAAGTGGGAAGCAGATGTCTACATCTGATGTGAATGAGGGAGTCTCAGCCACATTAAAATAGTTAACAGCTTAAGTCATTTGTGGATTAATGCTTATTGGAGATACGAACCATTTCAAACGATTAGGTTCAATTTGGTGAACTGGTTCAAGAAGATCCGGTTACATCGAGTGATTCGTTCGCGAACCGGATATCACTAAACTGCAGTGTTTTGAACTCGGTCACAACAGACACGGAAGAGAAGACAATGCTAAATAAAATTGTAGTTTTTGCTATTTTTGGAACAAAATGTATTTCCGATGCTTCAAAAAATTCTAACTGACTATCTAATGTCACATGGACTACTTCGAAGATGTTTTTATTAGCTTTCTGGACATGGACAATGTACTGTACACACAGTTTCAATGGAGGGACAGAAATCTCTCTGACTAAATCTAAAATATCTTAACGTGTTGAACGGAGATGAATGAAGGTCTTACGGGTTTGGAACAACATGAGGGTGAGTCATTAATGACATAATTTTCATTTTTGGGTGAACTATCCCTTTAAGGCCCGAAGATGCCAACAGATCATGAGTGACCTTCCATTGGAGCAAATAACACCAGCCAATCCATTTGAGTACACAACGGTGGACTTATTTGGACCTTACGAAGTGAAACTCAAAGTGTGGGGAATTGTCTTCTTTTGCATGGCATCCAGAGCTATGCACACAGACCTTGTCAGTGACCAGTCAGCTGAAGGAGTCCTGTTAGCCTACCAAAGATTTATGGCACTGAGAGGACACCCAGGGAAATTGTGGTCGGATCCTGGAAAGAACTTTGTCGGAGCCAGACCGTTCCTCAAAGAGCTCTACATGTTTTTGGACCAACTGGAGAAATCAAAGCTTGAAGATGAAGTCTCCAAGCATGAGACAGAATGGAACTGAAGGATCCATGCAGTAGACTCACCTCACAGAAACGGAGCTGCTGAAGCTGCTGTCCGGAATGTGAAGTGGGCTTTGCACAATCTGGGGGGTAATGGAGTCTTCACATGGGGTGAGTTTCAAACTTTCCTTTATATGGCTTCCAACCTCGCCAATGAACGACCAATTGATGACAGGACCCACAGCCAGGAGTACTGTGTAGAATACATTAGCCCAAATTCACTTCTGCTTGGAAGGACTGGACCCAGAGGAGATCCAGGGACCTTTGACTTTGAAGGCTACTCTTACAGGAGATTAAGAACCATCCAAACAGAAGTTGACCGGTTCTGGAGGAAATGGAGCCAGTTAGCCGCACCAAACCTGTTTGTCCGGACTAAGTGGCACATAGCTCACAGGAATGATCAAGTATGGAAGAACCATCACTTCTACCACAAAAGACTGCTTTTTAAGTTATCTTCCTGATGTATCCGAATTCCTTAGAATATCCAAAACCTCAGAACAACTTGATGATGTGACAGAAACTATGGACTCTCTCTTTTCTAGCATTTTAAATACAGATGCTGCTTTACGGTTAAGGAAGGTTAAGGAAACCAGTATGCCACCATGGTATAATGAGCATACTCGCACCCTAAAAAGAGCAACCCAAAAAATGGAGCGCACCTAAACTCTGAAATAACCTACCTAACATTGTTCGGGAGGCAGACACACTCTTGCAGTTTAAATCTAGATTAAAGATCCATTTATTTAACCTGGCTTACATATACTAATATGCTTTTAATATCCAAATCCGTTAAAGGATTTTTAGGCTGCATTAATTAGGTAAACCAGAACCGGGAACACTTCTCTCTTGTAACCACAGCTCCTGATCATCCAAAGTCTCAACTGGTAGGACAGAATGTGATTGAATGAGTTTGAATGTGTTGAGTTCAGGCTTCTATATGACTTTTTGTTTGGTTGTAACGTGTAATTTAAATTAAATAACGAAGACTTTATCATGTGAACGTAGAACCTGACAGAAGTAACATTACTCTAAGCATGTTCTCTAAGCACCCGTTTACACGGCCGACGGGCCAGGATGCCGGGCCGTCCATCCCCTGCCATCACCGCGGCCAATGAGAGTGATGCGGCCGCTAGAGGAAGCCGCCGCCCCTCGCGCCCCGGAGCGAAGAGGGGAGCGCGTGCGGCTGCCGGACTCCGCCACTTACAGATCCCCTGTTTCTTTTGGACACTCTTCCCCTTTGGCCACCTTTATCCCCTGTTTTATGATTTTGTGTTAATAAAAGCCTCTCCGAGGCCTGACGCCACGCCCACTGTGTCTATCTTGTGCTCCTCCCGCCACAATGTGTATTGTTTAAATTATAGAAGTTGAATTATGGGATTGGTATTTTAATTATTAACTATTAGAGATCCTAGGTTAATCTTAATGACTTTGTTTGGTTTGGTTTGAGGATTCAGTAAGATTTATTTATTATTACTTTGAGAAAGTGGTATTGAAATTTATTTGTGATTTATTTGTAACAAATTCATGTTTTGGTTTGTGCATCTTAAAGGTTATCAACCTATGCTATTCCATCCCAATCTATCAAACCATCTAAAAAAAAAAAAAGTGAACAGATTTGAGTTGTCCTTTGTGTTCATCAGAAGTAAAGCAGTTTTCAAGTTTGGGCAGAGCTGTGGGCAGTCAGAAAACACACAGAACTTGACATATATTTACTTATTATGAGCAATCAGTTGTTTTCTGTTTTAGAATGTCATATTTATATTTAACCCTCATCACATCAATCAATCAATCACCTTTATTTATATAGTGCTTTAAACAAAATACATTGCGTCAAAGCACTGAACAACATTAATTTGGAAAACAGTGTCTCAATAATGCAAAATGATAGTTAAAGGCAGTTCATCATTGAATTCAGTTATGTCATCTCTGTTCAGTTGAAATAGTGTCTGTTTTTATTTGCAATTTGCACATAACGTAGAGCTTACATAAACACAATTATTACACATGACACATTACATTGATTTTCATACCATTCAATTCACGCAGTATTTATGAGCAACAATGTTCAGGATGTAGGATTACTTTTTCTAAACAAAATATAAAAAATAAAATGGCTTTTTGTAATAACATTAATCAATTACTAATATCAAGGCATAGCTGACTGATTAATCATTTATCAGAATAATTCCAGTTTAATTACCCTACACCATACATTTATGAATGCCAACTCTTCATCTTAACATCAGCTAGCATATATTGGTTAATGGATATGGAGCCTTATTCAAAACCCATGTAAAATAGCCAATAGAAAAAGTGTTGAAAGTTATAGTAGCACCTTAGATGTTTTAATTACAGATGCATGCTCTTTGTGAGAACACCAGTTGAAGATCAGTTATGTGTTCACAATGGCTGCATTTTTTTTTTCAGCTTCTGCTCACTTATATGTCCGATAGAAACAGAGATATATAAAGAGACAGATTGTCAGCCTGTTTAGATCCAGGTGGCTGAACCACGCTTTCTCTTCTCTGCATCTATTTTTGTTTGCCTAGCCAGTCTATTTATAGAAATGTTGCAACTGTGCATTTGTTTGCATCCAGTGTGTGTGAATGTGTATATGGAATGGACTATTCATTATACTGATATAGATATATTACCAGCCAAGACCGTGAGGAATTGCTAATTTAGTAGCATGAATCATTAATTTTATCTAAAAAAGCAGAGAAAAAAGAAACATCTATTCATCAGACGGGAGGAATGGGTGAGAGAGGTAGAGAAAGCTGCAAAGCTCTTTCTCGCTGACACAAATATTTTCACTTTCTCTGTCATCCTTCATTTTTATCTTTCTCCATCCCTCGCTCTTTTCCACAGCGCTGCATTAGAACTTAATCACACACGCACGCACACATCTATATGCATATATATGATGAGAAGCCTCGGGGAAGAAAACATGAAGGTGATGGTGCTGAGTATTCACAGTCAATGCTGCGTGTTTACTGTACATGCACACATACACACACACGAACACACATTTTACTATCATGTTGGGGACTTTACGTGATATTTTTCATCCTCTAAGCCGAACTGTCACAAAAACATGCAATATTAGTTTTAGTAGTATGTAGAATTTACAATGCTATTATTTGCTCAACCTCATGTTGTTTTAATACTGTGTGGAACACAAAAAAAGAGAATCGCTGTTTTCTATGAAACTGGTCCCTGTGTTTAAAGGTGTCACATGATGCGGTTAAAATTTTTCCTTTCTCTTTAGAGTGTTACAACTCTTGGTGCTTAAAAAAGATCTGTGAAGTTGCAAAGACTAAAGTCTTAAAATTAAAAAAATATATATTTATATAAGTTAAGGCACGTCAAATGGCTCGTTCTAACATTCCCCCACATCTCTACGTCACTATGTGGGAAGATTTGCATAACGCTGCACAAATGTTCAAGCATAGAAAGAAGGCGTACTTTTTATTCTCGCTGTTGCCACGAGCACCATGTCATGGAGTCACTGTGTGTTTCCTTGTGTAAGCAAAACTACTTTGTTTGGCCTTCCAAAAGAGGAAAAGACTAGAAATCAGTTGAGTTGAATTTCAACACTGTTCCAGAACAGTCCAACCCAAATATTCAGATGTGTGCAGTGTCATTTCCTGAACCAGTAGCCTGCAATGCGCCTGTGGCACAAAGGCTGTTTCTGTAAAGTTGTCCAGTTCATACTTTGCAAGGACAGTCTGGTGCTTCTGACTCACAGCATGTAAGTACATATTTTATATTTAAATAATTTGCCAATGATGATTCAAACGCAAGTTTTGAGCAGTAGAGTAGGCTTGTTTGTTGGTTCTCAGATCACAAATGCAGACATGGTTTCAGTTTAAGCAGTAGAAGTAAATTATAATCCGTAATCATGTCCCCAATGGGTTAAACAGATGCCTAGTTTGAAAAGAGTTTTATTGGTTTTGTCTCATTTAGTGATGTCCGGATCGCGACCGAATCTTTCTATTTAACCGGATCTTCTTAGTGATCCGTTCGAACCAGTTCATCAAATCGAACTGAATCATTTGAAACGGTTCCCATGGGATGAGGAAGTGTTTGTTGACAGTTTGCACTTTAGCATGGCAGCTCGTGGACAAACTTGGAGAAGTGAGGAGGTGCGAAGCCTCATAGAAATTTGGTCTAATGACCATGAGCAAGTCAGAGTTAAGAAGAATTAATGCACGCCTCCGCTTGAAGTTACGAGCGATGCCCGCTCGCCGTTTGCAGTGCATTATAACATTGTTTTCAAGCCATATCCATGCTTCATTATAGAAATTAATTTGTTCGCATATTGCGGTGTATACAAACAATGTAATAGATTATGGCCAGGGACAAAACCAGCCCGCGCAGTCGTCTCTCCATAGTTGTGTTGACTCAGTGTTGTTTGCTGGCTTTTCCTCTTATGTTGGAACTTTCCCCACGTTAATTATGATCAAACGAAAAGCAGTTTAGGGAATACGTCATGGCCAATGAGTGATGTGGATGTTGTCATGTGACTGCATTTTGGTTTGTTTCAACTGGTTCGGATCAAAGCAATCAGTGTAGTGTGAAAAGGAACCAAAAAAACCTGAAAAATGCAACAATTTATAATTGTTTGCCCTAGGTTCGGATCAAATGAACCGAACTAGAGATGTGAAGGCACCCTTACACTAGCCTGGTAATACTTCACTTTGCTTCGTAGACAGAGTCTGGAATGGCATAATAGAGAAGTGTTTTCTCTCTCGCTAGGGGGCGCTTGTCTGAAGTTTAAAATCATTGGTTACCCGTAGCCAATCAGATACGTTTAGTTATGACGTATGTTATGCGCCTGTACAGCCGCATCGAAGCACAGACATCATGCATCGAACTCAAATCTATGATTGAACTTCCACTGTAAACCTGTTGTTAACACATGATGATGCGAGCGAAATACCGGAGTGAACATGGCTGTAAACGACTTTTGCAGTTTGAAAAAGAGTTGAATGTTCTCCATGACAGAGTGAATTGCATCCCGTGTCTCGTTTCCCATTTCCGCGGTCGTTTCGGTTTTCGATTTCTCTAACCTACAATGTAAAACTCGGCGCTAAGCATCTACGTCACGGCTCTCAGCCCGCCCTCTGTTCATTGATTGGCCCGGCTGTTTCCAGACCGGTGGCAAACAGAAAGCTCTGACGCTGCATCAGACTGAGTACAGAAGCGAAATGAAATTGAGCGGAAGTAGGAAGTCTGACATAGTCAGGCTACCCTTACACTCCCTCTGACATGAAATAAACCAGTATCCCAAGTTATTCAGTTACTCCTAACAGTACATTGATTGAACTGCTAAAAGGGAACTGATGATGGGATGTGAACGAGCAGAACAGCTGGACTGAGTCTCATGCTGCTGGTTTGGGAGATGGCATATTGTTAAGGGGCATAACATTTCCATCACACGCTTGAGGCATTCGGGCAATCACAATGCACTGGATAGCTGGCCAATCAGAGCACAATTAGCTGCTTTTTTCAGAACGATGAGCTTTGTAAAATCAACACATTTCAGAAGGTGGGGCATAGAGGAGAAACAATTACATTACATTATATGGAAAATAGTGTGTTTTTTTAACCTTAAACCACTTAAACACATTGCATTTCACAAAATACACAAAATAAAGTAAAACCATACTTTAACTGACAGCTTCACATTAATGAGTGAATGTAAAAAAAAAAAAAAATTTTACTAGGAGGAATATATATATATATATATATATATATATATATATATAAAATTTAAGTGGCTACCTCTCTTAAAAAATACTTGTTTAATCTATTTTTAGAAATGTAGAAATTGATTTGTTTTTATTTATTCTTAAGTCAAAACAGACATGAAATGCGTTATAAGGGTTAAAGTTATAAGCAGACAAAAGTCTTTTTAATCAAGCAAATAATCTATAAAACTCATGCTATGTGTTCATTTTATTTATCTGAATACCATGTGTGAAAAACAGACTGAAATTCAGCTTCCAGTGGGCTGTTAAATGCTACGACTGAGTCACTGAGTCAGAGAACCAGATCTGATCAGATTGAAAAGAGCTCACGAATCTGACATATTTACATCTCTCATAAGTGTGCCAGAAACAAATAGCACAGGCATCAAGATTTTCAGTGATTACGGAGTTGTCTCTCGCACAATTTATTGAAAATTCTAAAGACTGGAGTAATGAGGCTGAAAATTCAGCTTTGATTACAGGAATAAATTACATTTCAAAATCAACTTTAATAGAAAAAAAGTTATTTAAAACTGTAATAATATTTCACAGTATTGTTGTTTTTACTGTATTTTTTGATCAAATAAATGCATCCTTGACAAGTGATATCTCTAACATGAGTTGATTTTTGAAACAACAACAAACAGTGAGCAGTACATTTAACCATTCAGTTAACCACTGTGGCAGATAATATACATACAAACATATATTATGTTCTGGTTTTGATTGGAGTATCTGCTGCAACATTTCAGTTTGAGAGTTTTTTTTTTACTGACTATCATCATCAGTTGTAACGGGGCTGAAGAGACGTGAGACGTGCAGATCCATGTGCAAATTTTTATTGGACAGATGTGGTCATAACAGGCCTGGGTCAAACAATGGCAAACAGGTATATAGAGGGCACAAGAATAATCCTTGGGCAAGCATGGGTCTACGATGAATGAACAATATCCAGAGGGCTAAGCAAGAGGGATAATCCAGAATCCAGAGCAAAAGGATCAAAACACGAGTAATAGGGCAAAGCAAAAAAAAAAAAAAGACTATGAAACCTATAAACTGAAACAGGATTATGAAAGCTATAAATTGAAACAAGACTTTGATAACAAACACGGAAGACGGAGGGCCAGGTCCACGTGGAAGTGGAGTGGCCGGGGACCGAGGCCAAGCCAGCAGAGCAGGAAGCCAGGGTGGAGCCGACGGAACTGGAGTCCACCAGGGCAGAGCAGGCAGAACTGGAGCCCACCAGGGCAGAGCAGATGGGGCCGGGACCCATGGTAGAGACTGAGGCCTAGAGAAAAGCAGAGACCTCCATAGCCGTGACAGGACAGAACGAGAGTTCATAAAATGACCTCCATAGCGTGACCGAACAGGACGAGAGTTCATAGACAGCCTCTATAGCTGTGACAATACAGAAAAAGGATTCGCAGATGGCCTCCATAGCCATGACAGGACAGGAAGAGAGTACAAAGACGGCCTCCCTTGCTGTGACAGGACAGGACGAGAGTCGATACCACTGACAACTCTTGAGGTTTTGCAGCGGATGCCGTCACCTCTGGAAGTTCTACAGCGGTACCCACAGATAACAGGGGGAGTCCATTAATAATTCCTTCAACAGTGACATAATGGGTTGAAAGGGAGTTGCTGTGCACCACCACCACGCAAGGAGCTGAAGCGAGCATCGTCACCTTGGAAGGTTCTGCAAGATGCCGCCACCTCTGAAGAAACTGCATTGGATGCCACCGCCTCTGGGGACAGAGCAGCAAACGCCACTGCCTTGGAAGGTTCTGCAGCATTAGCTGCCACCTCTGCAGAAATCAAAGTAGATGCCACCACCTCTATAGTTGTAGATGTACGCAGCCCAAACGCAACATAAAGCAATCCCTATCATGGGAAGCACTTCAGACTGAGGAATTAGTTCCTAAACCGAACAGGGTTGAGCACGCTGGTTTAGGGATAACAGCTTCTCTTACTGACAACAGCGGTGAATCCTCCATGCTGGATGCCAGCTGAGATGTGACGAGGCTCTGGACATCCAGCTGAGACGTGACGAGACTCATGAAGATGAACCGTGACTTGACTTGACTCGTGAAGATCAGCTGTGGCAGCCATTTTGCAATCGTGATCTGCTGTTACTGCCATTTTGTACTCGTGCTCTAGTGCGGCTGTCATTCCATTAGTGAGTGCAGAAGAAAAGACTATGAAAACAAACACGGAAGGGCGTGGTATCAGGGAGGTATATGTGTAGAACAATACTTGGCAGTGTGTGACAAGAAGTCCAATGCTTATAAAGTGTGTCTGATGATTGTGCTGTGTGTGTGTGTGTGTGTGATTGTTCTCAGGTGCATGGTGTGATTGTTATCAGGTGAACTTGTGATTGGTGCAATGGATCATGGGAAATGTAGTCCAGGATGTACTGTGTACTGTGAAAGTCTGTTTGGTGAATTAACGGCAGTTCGAAGACCAGATCATGACATCAGTAAAGGCTTTATTTAAAAAAGGCATTTGTTAAAAAAACAAAAAAAAACAAAAAAGCTTTTCAAAATCTATTTTATCTCTTATGAACACAAGCATTTTTCAGTGAGACAGAAGTTTAATAATGCTGAGATCTCTGCAGATTCTTTTTCCTAACATAAACCTCATAAATCATCATAAATCATCCTGCTAAAACACAAACACATGCTTTATAACGCCGGCCTCTGCAACAACCTCTGACTTCTATTTACTGAAAAAATTTAAAAGATTGGATGACCAATAATTTTCTCCTATTAAATTTTAAAATAAATATTAATATTTAATAAAAGTCAGAGATATTAATTATTGGACCAAAAAAACAGTACACAGAATCTTGTAGATTACAATTTGCAAGACGGATATACTGTTACTTCCTCTACAGTCAAAATTCTGGGTGTTATATTAGACAGCAACTTGTCTTTTGAAAACCATATTTCCCATGTTACAAAAACTGCATTCTTCCATCTTAGAAACATTGCCAAGCTACGAAACATGTTATCTGTTTCTGATGCAGAAAAGCTAGTTCATGCATTCATGACCTCTAGACTGGACTATTGTAATGCACTTCTAGGTGGTTGTCCTGTATCTTCAATAAACAAGCTACAGGTAGTCCAAAATGCAGTGGCTAGAGTCCTTACGAGGTCAAAAAATTATGATCATATTACCCCACTTTTACAGTCTCTGCACTGGCTACCTATTAAGTTCCGTATCAGTTACAAATTATTATTACTTACGTATAAGGTTTAGCTCCTGCTTATCTAACTAGCCTTATACCTGGTTACAATCCATCATGCTCCCTAAGGTGTCAAAATGCTGGACTTTTGGTAGTTCCTAGGATAGCAAAGTCCACTAAAGGAGGTAGAGGTTTCTCACATTTGGCTTCCAACATCGGGAATAGCCTTCCTGATAATGGTCGGGGTTCAAACACACTCTCTCTGTTTAAATCTAGATTAAAAACGCATCTCTTTTGCCAAGCATTCGAATAATGCATCTCTTAAATTGTGAGTGTAGTTGCTTGTGATCAAATGCACATTCTTATTCTTTAGCTTGGGTTAAACTAATTAATTTTACTTTGTTTGAACAGCAGCTATGCTAATGAAGTCTATTTGTTTCTCTGTTTTGCAAAGATTTACATCCCGTGGTAACTAGGATATACACAAGCTCCAGTCTGGATCCAGAACACCTGAGAAGAGATGATGCTGACCCTCGGAGGACCCCAGATGATGCTAACCCTGAATCAACAAACAAAACTAACAAATATTGCTACACGTGTGATTTCATCATATAATAATTGCTGTTAATAATGTTCATCATCTGGCTGACTATGTCTTGTATTAATTTTTCTGAAAAATCTCGTCATATGCACACAAACTGACAGTCACCCCTTATAGGCTACTACTAAATAGTGTAGAAACGTAATTTTCTGTAAAGTTCCTTTGTAATGATTTGTATCATAAAAAGTGCTATACAAATAAGCTTGAATTGAATTTACATATAGAGTAATGTATATAGACACAATTGTAATTTGCATAGTGTAGGAATCCAAGTTAAGTGCTTTTGTAAAATGCTGGAGTACTTGAGTCTAGCCCATCAAATTGCTAGGTTGCTAAGGCAGAATCACTATCACTCTTGTGAAGCTATATTTAATAATAATATGTTATCCCCTATTTGTAGTGCAAATGGCTGTGTCTACTGTAAGAGAAGAACAATCACAAATTAATATCTGGAAATATTGCCTTGATGAAATTACAAATTGGAGTATAACTATCTGTAAATAAATGTTTATATAATACATACTGTAAAGTATTTTATGTTATTGAGAAGTATGTAGGAGTGGGGTTATGTGCTTTGAAAGCTAAGAAAGTATGAATAATAATACACATTCAACTTTTATTCTGCTTATAAATAAAATGTAGCATTTTACATATGCAAAGAATTGCATGCAAATAGAACCAGCACAACAACACAATTTGCTTTAAGTATAAGAGGGCCCAAAAATTCACATTAAAAATTATTATTATTATTATTATTATTATTATTATTATTATTATTATTATTAATATTATTATTATTATTATTATTATTACTGAACCTGAAAATTAACTGTTGCAGAATTGTAAATTACAACAAAAATGGAAAAATATTTTTAAGATAAACTGTTAGAGTTTATGTCAGTTTAATTGCTGCTGTCATTAAAGCAAAAATAAAATAGCAAACTCTTATTCACTCTAAAATTTCTTTCTTTATTTTTATTTTCTCTCACATTGTTATGCTGATAATATAATTTGCAGTGATGTGACACAAATATTTTCACTTGTAGCCTCAGACTGTTGGACCCCACTGTACTGCAAAGGTCACATCATACATCAACACAGACATCAGGCAGATTCATAAAAATCAGAAATGCAGAGCACACAACACCATCCAGACACACTCCTCTCAGAATACTGCAGTGCACCACAACAGGGTGGAGAGAGAGAGACAGAGAGAGAGAGAGATGTAGAGAGAGCAACAAATGTGAAAATGTGAGTGAAGGCAGATAAAGTGGAAATGAAATGATGTTGAGATGAGGTAAAATTGAGAAAATAGAAAAAGGCAGAGGACAAAAAGTAAAAACAATGCTATAGAAAGAAAGAGGGAACAATATTGAGAGACAGTGATGGACACTGAGACAGAGAGAGAGAGAGAGAGAGAGAAAAGAAAATGAACAGCAGTGGTGGAAGAGAGCAGCGTACATTTCTCCACAGTGTGTCTGTCTGCAAGCCGTAAAAGGCCCATTCTGATTAATGTACTTTATAATGAGTTAGCATAGGCAATTACTGCACATGCTGAGAAGTGGGAAAAAAGTGAGTGAGCAAGAGAGAGAGAGAATGTGTAGAATGGCCTCCTATCATGCAACTCCTTCTACTATTCTACTATATATATATATATATATATATATATATATAGAGAGAGAGAGAGAGAGAGAGAGAGGTGTATATATACCGTGCAACAGAGAATGTTGCATAATGTAATGTGCTCAGCTTCATCTTCCTTTTCTTATCTGACGAATAAACCAAAAGGAATACCTAGCATAAGTTTGATCATACCCCAAGTTATATTGAACAGATAATCCAACAAAACTGGTGATTTGGAAGGATGTACTGTGCAGTAGCTTTGGCTGAAATTATTTTTTACTATTATTTTACAAGAAATAGTCATATTGATGCAAATCAATGACTTTTTTATGTTTACTTTGTTATTATTATTATTTTTATTTTTAAATTTTTGAAAATATCCTGAAAAGTCTCAAAAGGTTTGTGTGGTTTTCCTATATATTTATACTCATTTATTATTTATTTTAGGTATGTCCCCTTTAACTATGTCCATTTTGACAATCAGTCAATCAATAATTAAATTTTTTTTAAAAAAGTGTTTAAAAAAACTCTTCAGCAAACTTTGAGGACGTTACAGAAATAAAATACTTTAAAATAATATTCTTAAGTTAACTGAATGTGATGTTTTCTGACTGTAATATATGCACAGTTAAATAAAAATGTAATATACAGTGGTGGCTAAAATTATAAGAACACTAGTATTTTTGCCAGATAAAAATGGTTTTCTATCTTTTGATTTAGTGTGTTAGAAGGAAATATTATTTTACATTTCCAAACATTAATTTTGCCATTAATTGTAGAAATTGTGAAAGTGCAAGGCATGTGCACTTACAGCAATCAGAACCAAGTCTGTGACAGGAATGAGTTTGGAAATGTTTCATGACATTGTACTGGCAAAACAAATTGAATCCAGTTAAATATGAGTCACCACTCCTGTGAGATCAAATGAATTTCCTTAATGTAATAAGCAGATCTATGTTCATTAACATGACTATGAGCTAGATACACAAAACATAAGACTCTAAAACCCAAAAATAAATGTGCAAAGAGTTGGGGTACTGGTCTTGTGGACTGCTCTGGAGGTTTGGGTCTTGGGTTAAGTCATGGTCTAATTTTGGGCCTCAAGGTTTCTAGTCTTGGTCAGGGTCTCAGGGAGTCTGCAATTGGTCTGGGTCTTGGGGGTCTGGTTTTGTCTCGATCCCTCTATAGACACACACATAAAGGGAACTGAACCAATTCTATTTGTTCTCTTATCCCCTTACCCAGTGTTGTACTGAATGTGCATTTGTAGTGTATTTGTCACGGTTCATGAATGCACCGTCTCCTGCTCGTCTCATGTTACGTCATGTTGATTGTTTCATGTGGGTGTTACCGCTGATCGATCAGCGGCATCTGCAGCTCATTCCACCAGCCTACTTAATGCCCTGTCTTTCGTCACTTGTTTGTCAGATCGTTGTTTGAGGTCCTCAGTAATTCATGTCAGTTCATCCTCCAGCTCTACTGTTTCGTGCCTTGTTCCCGGTTTCTGTCTACAGTGGATTACAGCCTCACCTTGGATCTTTCACCACCATCACCTCTACCAGCGCACTCAAAACACCAACTCACCTGTCTGTGCTGCCATCGAGGTTCCTGCGTCACCCTCCAACATCTCCTCATCATTAAAAACCTTCAATAAACATTCTTACTTGCATTTGCCTCCTGTCCTCCATTATACCCGTCACAGAACGATCTGACCAACAATGGAGGCAGCGAGTCATCAACCATTCGCCCTGGAAGAGTTTCTCAGTGCCAGTGCTCAGAGGATGGACTCCCAGGAGAGGAATCTTAATGACACTGGTCGCGCAGTTCAGGCTTTGGTGGCGCAGGTGTCCGAGCTCACCCAACAACTACAGGACTACGAGTTCCCACTGCGCCACTCACACCGCCCGTTCCTCCCACACCATCGGAAGCCCCCTCCCAGCCGGAACCACGTCTCCCCATTCCGGAGTCCTACTCAGGAGAGCCAAACTTTTGTAGAGCTTTCTTAACCCGATGCGATATGCATTTTTCTCTCCAACCCAAAACCTTCGCCAACGAACGAGCCAAGGTGGCTTTCATATTAAACCTGTTCACTGAGAGGGCGGCGTTATGGGGAACAGCGGTGTGGGAGAACCAGGATCCATGCTGCGCCTCGTTCCAGACACTCTCCTCCAAGATGAAGCGGGTCTTTGATCGGCCGTCACCGGGAGGGAGGCAGCGAGGATGCTCACTATGCTACGTCAGCATGAGAGATCCGTCTCAGATTATTCAATCGAATTCCGAACTCTGGCGGTGGAGTGTCATTGGAATGAGGAGGCGCAGAGGGACATGTTCCTGCATGGGCTGGCTGACCGCGTCCAGAGAGAGATCTACGCCCTGGACCTTCCGACTTCTCTAAATGGGCTTATTGAACTGGCTTTGCGGGTTGATGCACGTCTGACGCGAGTGGAGCGACGGAACCTACCCAGCTCCGCACCCAGGACCCAGACTGACATGCGGGCCAGCGGCGGGGACGTGGCCAGCCCCTCCAGGGTCGCAGATGGGATTTTTTAACTGGGGGGGACCAAGCTGTCCAGCAGTCAAATATTTTCAGTCCAGAAAAATCATCAGCTCAGTCATAGACGAGGTCTTTATTTTTTGTAACAATTCAAAAAAGCAAACTTTCTTATATTCTAGATTAATTGCACACAATCTGAAATATTTCACAAATATTTTGTTTTAATTGTCATGTATCCCCCCCCCGTCCCTAGTACCATCTGCGCGCCTGAGCCCCTCCTACGATCATGAGCCAATGCAGGTAGGGCAAGCTCGGCTATCCCAGGAGAAGGAGAGGCGGAGGTCCCTGGGCCTGTGCCTCTACTGCGGGGGAACCGGGCATCACGCTTACACCTGTCCGGTAAAAGGCCAAGCCCGGTAGTACTTATGAGGCTACTATCGGGTGGGATCTCCGCCGAGAAGACCTCATCATCATCAACGCTCCTCCCGGTAAGACTAAGATGGTCAGCACAGATTCACGACTGTCAAGCACTACTGGACTCAGGGGCGGAAGGTAATTTCATGGACAGTACACTGGCACACAGACTACACATTCCCCTCAGACCCCTCACGCAACACATCACGGTTCACGCCCTCAATGAACAGAAACTACTGGTCATATCTCTCTTCACTGAAGACATCACCCTCATCACATCAGGCAACCACTCTGAGATCTCCTTCCACATTCTTGACTCTCCCCTGGGACCCATAGTCTTCGGTCACCCCTGGCTCCTCCTTCACAACCCCAAAATAGACTGGTCATCCAATTCCATTCTGGCCTGGAATAATAAATGTCATGAGTCTTGTCTAGTGTCTGCCTGTCCGTCTGTTTCTATGTCTGTGTTTCAGGAGGAGGCAGTGGATTTGTCTAACATGCCCACTGATTACCTCCACCTGAAGGAAGTGTTCAGTAAGTCTCGTGCTGCTTCTCTTCCTCCGCATCATCCCTATGACTGTGCCATAGAATTACTGTCAGGTAAGTCTACACCTAAAGGCAAATTCTATTCACTTTCTGTTCCGGAAAGGGAGGCTATGGAGAAATATATATAGGTTCCTCTCCAACTCCCCAGCGGTCTTCCAGGCATTCGTCAACGACGTGCTGCGAGATATGATTGATCAATTCATATATGTCTACCTGGATGACATATTGATTTTTTCCTCTTCTCTCCAGGAACATGTGCAGCACGTTTGATGAGTGCTTCAGAGATTGCTAGAGAATGAGCTTTTTGTCAAGGCCGAGAAATGCGAGTTTCATGCACAGTTGGTTCCATTTCTTGGGTATATCGTGTCGACTGAGGGAATACGCATGGATCCCGAGAAAGTTAAGGCTGTGGTAGAGTGGCCAAGTCCAGATTCCCGTAAAGCCCTACAGAGGTTTCTGGGGTTCGCCAACTTCTACCGGCATTTTATTCGCAGCCAACCGGCCGCACCTCTGACCGCCTTGACCTCCCCCAAAACTATGTTCAGGTGGTCAGACACAGCTGAGGCTGAAGAGCTGCTTTGTTTCAGCCCCTATCTTGATCACCCCTGACCCATCACGTCAGTTTGTGGTGGAGGTCGATGTGTCGGAGGTGGGGGTAGGGGCGGTGTTATCTCAACGTTCTCCCTCAGACGACAAGGTGCACCCATGCGCATTTTTCTCTTATCGATTATCTCCAGCCGAACTAAATTATGATATTGGCAGTGTTGGGAAAGTTCACTTTCTACATGAACTAGTTAAAAGTTCAATTCACAAATTTTATAATGAACTAGTTCAGTTCATAGTTCAAACTACAAAATTTTGAACTAAGTTCACAGTTCCAAAAATGAACTAGTTCATAGTTCTTTTTTTCCATATGTTGCTGCGAGCTATTGTTTTTCAAAATTATTGCAACAGCCCATATAGAATCACAGACAGCAATTCTTTTATCAGATTTTTTGATGACGCGTCACGCATGCGGCGGACGACGGTGCGACACTGGTGGCTGGTGTTGCCAGATTGGGTGTTTTTCCGCTACATATTAAGACCCGTTTACGGTGTGTTTTAGCCGGGTTTTTGCCTGCAAGGCTCTATAGAAATCTGGGACCCTATTGAACGAAGTTAACCTGAGAGAGCGTGCCGTTCACAGACACCAGAATGAACGAGTTGACAGTAACGTTCATCAGGCATTAATACACTACGTTCAGTTCACGTTCGCCCAAAATATGAACGAGTTCATTAACTATCGTTCAGTGAACGCGTTCAGGCACAACACTGGATATTGGTAACCGAGAATTGTTGGTATTCAAGATGGCATTGGAGGAATGGCGCCACTGGTTAGAAGGATCGGAGGTTCCTTTTGTTGTATGGACAGACCACAAGAATTTAGAATATATTAGCACTGCCAAAAGGTTGAACTCCAGGCAGGCTCGGTGGGCACTTTTTTTCGGGCGTTTTGACTTTACTCTCTCGTACCGCCTGGGTTCCAAAAATATTAAACCCGATTCTTTGTCACGTATTTTTGACCACTCCGAACGCCCGTCCACTCCCGAGTGTATTTTTCCTGAAACATTAGTGGTCTCCTTCGAATCGAAGGTCAAGACAGCCTTAGAAGGGGTAACGCCTCCGCCCGGGTGCCCACCGAATCGCTTAATTGTGCCAGAGGGATTATGGTCCAACGTTATCCAGTGGGGGCATTGTTCTAATGTGACTTGTCATCCAGGAGTTAATCGTACTAAATTCTTAGTCAAGCAATGATTCTGGTGGCCACTTATGGCTTGCGACATTCACAGTTTTGTTTTGGCTTGCTCGGTTTGTGCCACTGGTAAGACTTCCAATCGACCCCCTGATGGGTTACTTCAACCACTGCCGGTCCCTTTGAGACCCTGGTCCTACATCGCACTAGATTTTATTACCGCCCTCCCGCCCTCCTAGGGCAACATGGTTTTGACTGTGGTGGACCGGTTCTCTAAGGCCGCCCACTTTATTCCCTTGACCAAATTACCCTCAGCCAAGGAGACAGCGTTGACCGTTGTAGATCACGTCTTTCATTTACATGGCCTCCCGATAGACGTGGTTTCCGACATATGACCCCAATTTGTGTCCGATCTGTTTTGTAGATTACTGGGAGCGACTGTAAGTCTGTCCTCAAGGTTTCATCCCCAGAGCAATGGTCAAACCGAGAGAGCCAACCAAGATTTGAAAAGGGTGTTGCGATGTTAGGTTTCCAAGAATCCTTCCTCCTGGAGCCTACAATTGTCTATGGTGGAGTACACCCACAATACCTTACCAATATCAGCTATGGGCCTATCTCCATTTGAGTGTAGCGTAGGTTACCAGCCACCTATTTTTCCCAGTCTGGAATCCGAGGTCGCACTCCCCTCCGTTCACGCCTTCGTCCAGAGGTGTCACCGCACTTGGACTAGAGCCCGCGAGACTCTACTCCAAGTGGGGGCGCGCACCAAGGCTAAAACCGATTGCCACCGGTCTAGGCCTCCCGTATACATCGTGGTCAAAAAGTGTGGCTTTCTACCAAGAACATTCCTCTCCACTCCGTCTCTAATAAGTTGGCCCCCAAATTTATTGGCCCATTCACTGTCACCAAAATCATTAGTCCGGTGGCAGTCTGCCTCAAACTTCCTCCTTTGTACAGGAGAATTCATCCTGTCTTTCATGTATCTAAAATAAAGCCAGTATTTCATTCTATTAATCTGCTTTGAAATCTTAAAAGTATATTGACTGTATATGCAGATATATTAAATCAAATTATACTTATGTGTACTTAAAACAATTAAGTACACTTTCTAAAAAGAGCACATTGTTTTTTAAATTATCAAATGGTGTACTTCATCATTACAAATGTGTAATTACAAATATGAAATTGAAATGATATTAAACTATATTTAAGTTTTATCATAAATGTTTTTTTTCCCAGTACATTCAGCCAAAGCCAAAAAAAATCATTTAGAAACTACATATTAAAAAATGTACTTAAGTCCTACTTAAATAGGTAAAAAAGAAAAGTAGTTCAGCTCATGTCAGCTGATGTCTTTAGACATGTTGGCTAAACATTTTTGTTCATGTGTTGTCTTGGATAAGTGTTAGGGATTTGATGTTAATCTTAGTTATGGATTTTGTGTTGGAAGCAGAGATCAGTGTTTTTGACCTGTTTGATTTCTTATCGACTAGCAATCAGACTAGCTCTGGATCACTCACTGTTAATTGTGATCTTGGGTAACTGAGAGAATTACAGATTAGAAGATGCTGGCCCACATCTACCTAAAGCCAACTGAACAGAGAGACATTAATTTCATTTGGCCATATTTTGTTTCATACTTCTCACTGGCCAAAGCAGAAGCTAATCTTTCTTTGTTTTTACTTAAAAACACATTACAATTCCAGACATGTATTTCCAAGTCAACGTTCAGAGTCAGAGAGCTAAGGCCTGTGCAGAACTGTTTTATTGTTATATTGCAAGTCTTTTATTTTTCGATTTTTTTTTTTTTGTGGTAACAACCACATAATTGAGATCTGTATTAGATTAGTTTTACATATTATTACATAATACACAATGTTAATGAAATATTTCACCTCTATAGATTTATGTCCCTGCCTTGAAAGTCTTTTCACCCCCCCCCCCCCACAAATTTATTTTTTTTGCTGGTATTATAACCTTATATCAGATAATAAAGTATATGAGGCATATTAAAACCTTTTTTACTGCTTTTTGTAACTAAACTTTGTTGTTGAATGGAAAAAGAGCAACATAGATATTCTGCTAAGCATCTTCTTTTACATTTCACAGATGAAAAAAGTCATATAAGTATCGGACGGCATTAGGATGAGAAATTTAGAAACATGAATCTCTGCAAGCCACTTTAACTCTGTAGGAACTGAATAAAAAATCTAACATATGGCTTGTGACTAATTATCTGGCTAATCCACAGCGCTGGCTAAGGACATTGCTGTATAACCTCTCACTATGACAAGCACAACTGCGATATTCACAGATTATGTGCCATCATATGCATATGCTTCTTAATGGCCTCCATCTCCCAGTGCATGTAAATAAAATGGTAGCTTTTCAATCACAACTATTAGGGGTCATTAGCATAATTATAGCTGTTGTTATTTTAATTGCCATTAATAGCATTACACAGCAAGTATATTCTAATGTGTTGGTACACATGCCTTACATAAAAAAAAATATATATATATATACTTTTACATATATATATATATATATATATATATATATATA
The DNA here is from genome assembly GCF_003368295.1 of Carassius auratus. Lineage (NCBI taxonomy): Eukaryota > Metazoa > Chordata > Actinopteri > Cypriniformes > Cyprinidae > Carassius > Carassius auratus. Next base: position 654,048 of record NW_020528035.1, on the reverse strand, counting down.
TATATATATATATATATATATAAACAGTGAGGAAAATAAGTATTTGAACAGCCTGCTATTTTGCAAGTTCTCCCACTTGGAAATAATGGAGGGGTCTGAAATTGTCATCGTAGGTGCATGTCCACTGTGGGAGACATAATCTAAAAAAAAAATCCAGAAATCACAATATATGATCTTTTTAAACTATTTATTTATATGATACAGCTGCAAATAAGTATTTGAACACCTGAAAAAAATCAATATTAATATTTGGTACAGTAGCCTTTGTTTGCAACTACAGAGGTCAAACGTTTCCTGTACTTTTTCACCAGGTTTGCACACACTGCAGGAAGGATTTTGGCCCAATGCTCTAACTGACGGTAGGAGGTTGTTCCCCAATATCTCGCAACATTAATATAGATAGATCTAATATAGATCTATCTATCTATCTATCTATATAATATAGATAGATAGATAGATAGATAGATAGATAGATAGATAGATAGATAGATAGATAGATAGATAGATAGATAGATGCAGGAAGGATTTTGGCCCAATGCTCTAACTGACGGTAGGAGGTTGTTCCCCAAAATCTCGCAACACATGGCCCCAGTTATCCTCTTCTTAATACAGGGCAGTCGCCCTGTCCCATTTGCAGAAAAACTTAAGACGGGCCTGGACATGTGCTGGTTTAAGCAGGGGAACCTTCCGTGCCATGCATGATTTCAAACCATGACGTCTTAGTGTATTAAATTAAAATTAAAAATTAAATTAAAATTTATGCATTTAGCAGACGCTTTTATCCAAAACAACTTACAGTGCATTCAGCCTATCAATTTTTACATATCATGTGTTCCCGGGGAATCGAACCCCCAAACTTGCACTTGAGAACAATGTGCTCTACCAATTGAGCTACAGGAACACAACAGTAACAGTAACAACAATAACCTTGGTTCTGGGCAGATTTTTCACCTTTCTTAGGATCATTGTGACCCCACAAGGTGAGATCTTGCATGGAGACCCAGTCAGAGGGAGACTGACAGTCATGTTAGGCTTCTTCGATTTTCTAATGATTTTCTTTTTTCACCAAGCTGCTTGGCAATTTCCCTGTAGCCCTTTCCAGCCTTGTGGAAGTGTAAAATTTTGTCTCTAGTGTCTTTGGACAGCTCTTTGGTCTTGGCCATGTTAGTAGTTGGATTCTTACTGATTGTATGGGGTGGACAGGTGTCTTTATGCAGCTAACGACCTCAAACAGGTGCATCTAATTTAGAATAATAAATGGAGTGGAGGTGGACATTTTAAAGGCAGACTAACAGATCTTTGAGGGTCAGAATTCTAGCTGTTATACAGGTGTTCAAATACTTATTTGCAGCTATATCATACAAATAAATAGTTAAAATATAAAAATCATAAAAATCATAAATCGATTGCTGGATTTTTTTTTATTATGTCTCTCACAGTGGACATGTAAATTGCATGTGGGTGCATTTATGAGGGGATATTCTGAGTAACATACTACATACTAATTATCAACTTCACCAGGAAAGAAAAAAATTATTATTGCACACAGTGTATGGTGTTTAAAAAAATAATAGGCAGCGTGCAGTGTACACTGCGCAACATGCAGTAAGCAGTATGCTAGTATTTTATTCTGAACATGCTGTTGAGCAGTGAGAAAGAGGGAGATTCAGTAAGGAAAGAAATGAGAATCTCTTTACAGCTATCTTTATCTTGACCACTAACTGAAGTTGCAGTGCTTTTGTGTCTCTATTTATTAAAAAATAAGATGACAGTTTATTGAGAAAACTCCACAAAAACAACAATCTTTTTTTTCTTTTCACCTGCCAACTTCCACCCTCTGGCTAACAATCTCCTGTCCTTTATACACCATTGGCACAGCTGCTCAATAAAGAGGACTCCAGTAATAACACAATGTAAACTAGATTAAAAAAAGTTCTCTAAAGCAAACTTTGATGATGCCTTGAGTTTACAAAGACTGAATTCTGAAGTTTATCAGACATTCAAACAGAGATAGATAGATAGATAGATAGATAGATAGATAGATAGATAGATAGACAGACAGATATATAGATAGATAGATAGATAGATAGATAGATAGATAGATAGATAGATAGATAGATAGATAGATAGATAGATAGATAGATAGATAGATAGATAGATAGATAGATAGATAGATAGATAGATTGATTGATTGATTGATTGATTGTTTGATTGATGCTGGCTGTTGCTAGGGTGGATAAGTAGAATGGTAGATGGGAGTTTAAAAGCATATCAAATGTCTAGTGAGTGTTTCTTAAACCGGGATAATAAAATCCATCTCACTTTCCAACACTCTCCACTAAACCTGTACTCTGTGTGTGTGTGTGTGTGTGTGTGTGTGTTTGTGTCTGCGTGTGTGTGTGTGTGTGTGTGTGTGAGAGAGAGTGAGTGAGTGAGTGAGTGAGTGAGTGACTGAGTGACTGAGTGAGTGAGTGAGTGAGTGACGCCTAGGAGTCTCTCCACTGTCTTTCCAAAAAGTCAAGTCCACATGACCACAAGGAGAACCACACAGGAAGTGAGCGTCTGTCCAACATGGAAAATGGCAAAGCTGAGTTTGCTTTAGGTCCAGGTAGATCCAATAGAGTGATGTGCAGCAAAGTGGAAACTCATTTAAATAATGGCTCAGCAATCTCTGAGAAAGGGCTGTGAACGATCCGTGGGTAGTCTGAGGCTGAGATTAGCACAACACACGCTCACACAAACATATTTCACAGTGAAGCAACATATTCAAGGAGAAGAAATGTGATGTTGTACTGGATTGTATCCACCAAGAAATGATTAGATCATGAAAAGTGGGCATTAATACAATAATGAAACAAATCAGGACGCAAGTTTGCAGTGGAAGAACTACTAGCCCTTTGAAACAAGGACTAATTTCAGTGGCTGAACACATACAATTTAATCATGAACAGTTACAAAGCAATTTTCCTTTAAGATAACATGCAGTGATGAATCAGGCACACATACAGGTTTGTTTTTGTCATCCCTTAGCTTAATGGTTTTTATACTGTACAAAATGTATATTCTATCGCCCTCCACCATCCCTACACCTAACCCTAGTCCTCACAGGAAACTTTGTGCTATTTCAGATTTTCAGTACACTCCATTCTGTGTGATTTAAATGGTTTTGAAAAGTGGGGACATGGGGTAATGTCCTGAAAAGTTACCTTCTCCTTGTAAAACCTATGTTATACCGTTGTCATTATAAAAATCTGTGTCCTGATATGTCACAAAAACGCACACACACACACACACACACACACACACACACACACACACACACACACACAAATAGCTTAGCTGCAGTAGAATTTCCTGAAGAATATGCCACAATTTTAGACTGTTGTGAATGACTGCCAGAGTGTTGCTACGCTGTTGCTAAGGTGTCTGGAGTAGCACATTGCTGCTGTGTGGAAGTTCCGAATTTTCTGGGAGGATGTTGAAGCATTGCTAGGTGATTGCTGGATGATTGAACTTGCAATATTTCTAATATTCAGATGCCTGCATTGTAAAAATATGTTTGTAAATTTTAATTACCATATATAAAAATAATATAACATTTTATGTAATTTTGCTGTAACTAAATACTGTCAAACACATGGGTTTTGCCAATAAATATTATGACCCGCCAATAACATAATATAATTTACAGTGAAAATAATAAAATGACATTTCTAGAAATCCCTAAAAATATATTTTCTTTAAATCGTTTTGCTTCTTCTTATTTTTGTTAGCAGTAATGTACATTAGGTGTTTTTTGTTAAATTATCTGTTATTTGCTTCATGTTTATGCATTATTTTAGTGATGTGTGTTACCCTAATGGTGATTACCCTAGATTGAACATTATATTGATTCTTGAAATACACTTAAGAGTTGTAACAAAATATACAGGCATCAATATGCCATCCTTTATAAACATTGTCAGTTTTGATAGTGAATTTGCTGTAAATTTGATATGTAGATATGCCAAATTGTAGATATGGCTTGAAACCACACACTTATTCTCATCATCTGCCAAACACAAGTCAGATTACTTAATAATAATAAATCATAATAAAGAAGCAATTTATTCTTTTGGCAGCTTCAAGTTCTGCATTGTATGCTACACCAAATTCTGTGTCATGGAAAGAGAACTTATCATACTATATAATATATTGATATGTACTAAACACTAAAGGCATTAGATGACTTAGTCAATAATGCAAGCAAAGGAGGTGATTCCATGTCTGCCCCTGACATCTAATTTGCCATTCATTCAGCTCAGCCATAACACCAGCACTGAAGTGAATACACACACACTCAGTATTAAAGCGTCTGTCATTGGGCCCTTATGAATCTTTAAAGAAGCCATAAACCATCAGAAAGCACAGAATAACCCAGTCCTGGCCTATGCTGCCACCCAACAGGTGGTGCTACACACATACACATGCCACTTCCACCTGTCTCACCTGTATTTCATACTACTGTGTCGTCCAATAGCCTCCTTCATGTGGGCGTGGCCTTGAGGCACGGGTCGGGACCCCGCCACGTCCCGTGTTTTGACCGTGCTCTGAGAGGCGTAGTTGCCATTTCCACCCTGTCCGCTCCCTCTGTCTCCTCCACCTCCACCTCCACCTCCTCCTCCTCCACTGCTGCTGCCCCCTGGTGGAGGGGCAGTTCGCAGGCCGCACAGCCGGTCCTCGCTGCGGCTCTTCAGATTGTGCTCCGTACAAGCGAATGAGACCTGCATTCTGACCTGCTCTCACACACTTGTGACACTTGTGTGTTTGAGTTTATTAGACTGAATCACTAGTGTGGAAACGATTATGTTTATGGGAGTGCCTGATAGATAGATAGATAGATAGATAGATAGATAGATAGATAGATAGATAGATAGATAGATAGATAGATAGATAGACAGATAGATAGATAGACAGATAGATAGATAGATAGATAGATAGATAGATAGATAGATAGATAGATAGATAGACAGATAGACAGATAGATAGATAGATAGATAGATAGATAGATAGATAGATAGACAGATAGATAGATAGATGCACAGGGCCAACCTGCGCTCAAGTCAGGTCTTGCACCTGCTGGCACCAACTTGCAGCTGTTGCCAGGAGGGCGCGCGTCCAAACGCAACCCTGACGCGGTGGGGAGCGTGTTTATGTCGCCAGGCAAAAAGTCACGACTGGCTGCTGTCCAGGCCTTTAGTGTGCCGCTGCGAGCACAGTCTGTCTATAGAGTCGTCCACTGCACTTCTCCAATATCCGGATCGACGCAACTTGAAGACGCTCTTCTCCGTGTTGAGGCATTCCTCTGCAGAATCCGGGTGGTCTTTCTGTGCGAGGTGGGGGACCTCCTCAAAATGCGGAACCACCCATCCACACCGGGTTTCCACTGACGGGATGCGCAACAGCCGGTGCCGCTTCACCTAATGGCACTGAAGCCCAGCTACGCGGCGGCCGAACGCGACTGCAGGGACGCGCGCCTTGCCATCTCCTCGTCTACACTCGTATGAACACAAATTCAGGCACACAATCACTCTTCCACGGGTTAACTGGTGATGGTCACTATCTGACACACAGCGCACCCTCACGCGTTCGACACACGGAAGCAAATGTCGCGCTGTTTTTCTGGCGCGTAATCATTGCCATTTTGATCATCGCATGCGATCAAAAGATAGTTTGACAGCTCCGCAGTGTCCATATTCCATCGTCAGATCTCACTGTAGCAGCCGATATGTCGCATCGTGAAGGCGGTCTAGCAACGAAAGGCTGTCGATGCAGATGTGAAGTGAACTGTGCATCCTTTCAGAGCGACAGAGCCATCAAACGCGAGACTGCCAACTTAGAACCCAATGAAAACCTCTGTGATCCCCCACCCTCTCTCTCTCTCTCTCTCTCTCGCTCTCTCTCTCTCTCTCACACTCTCTCTCTCACTCTCTCTCTCTCTCTCTCAGTCTCGGATTTCCATTTTGATCAATGTGTGAATTGAGCAGGACCACTGCGGAATAATCATGTTATTGTTTGGGTTAGGGTTAGACACACAGATAAACACTCACAAACACAATATTTTAAATTCCTCTGTTGCATTTCAGATAGGCAGCCAAGCAAAAAGGTTCCAAAGGTTGAGAATGGAATACAAAAAAAAAAAAAAAAACATTTACAAATCTGTATATTTCCCTATAAAAGTAGACCAAAACTGGAGTTTCAAATTAGGAATCTGCCATTCAGACGGTCAGTCAAAATTCTTTACTGACAACACTGTAGGCCTATATTAGATTTGAGCAAATGCATCACTTTATTTTCAAACCAATAACATACCAACATTTATCAAATAAAACTGAAATATGTTTGTACAATATATTCAGCATTTTTATATTTTTAATGAAATTTCTATATTTTAACATTTTGGTCCACAAGCCTTCTGCAGTACATTTAAAACTCTGAAAGTAGAATATTATTTATCTTCAAATAGATTAAAACATAAACACAGATGAGAAGGCAAGGGAATTAAATCACATTCAATTAAAATGTAGTGACAGATCTTTTTCTTCATATCAACATACCAGTGTAACAGATTATTGAAAAATGAAAAAAAATGTAGGATGGGGACTTGGTTTTGTTCATTGGTTGTTGACTGGATGTTGCAACGTGGGTGTTGTACTCAGACAGATGAGCTTGCAGGGATTTTGTGTAAGTGAAAAAATAACTGGAGATGTCCTGCATGAGAGAAGTCTGACATTTCACATTTTACCAGAAGGCCCAGTAGTGACATTTTGATTAGACATTACAAGAAAAAAAGAAAGAAAAAAGAGAAGCATATGCATGGATGAATTGTTCACATGAACATCTATAATATACACTTTGAATAAAGATTTTCATTTTCATACCTACTTTAAGATGCTATTATAAACAAAACGTTGAACAATCCAAATACTTAAACACAATATCTAACACACACACACTTTGAACCAAACTGCAAGAACATTCTTTGCCAAGTTCTCAGCTGATCATAAACCAGTACAATGAGTGAACTGTAACCCTGTTGACACAAAACAAAAGCATGCTCTTGGCTCTCCTCACAAACTGCTTAAGAAGACCAAGGGGAGTTGTTAGAGCTAGATGGTTGTGCTTCTGTTGCTGATGGATGCTGCTCTCTGACCACAGATACAGGAGACAAAACCTCAAAATGATTCATACCAAAGCATCCCGAATAATGCTGAATCCGTATGAAACTTCAATTGTTTAAGGATACATGTAAGCATTCCTACAATCAGGGGAGTTTATGTCGTTCAACTGACTGTTCAACTGGACCAACATTTGTACACTGTCATGCAGCTATAGCATGTTTTTCAATGCTGTACTCAGTGCATCAGGGCGCACAGATACTGCTGCCAACCAATCAGAGCGAGGCAGTGCAGAGGAGGCAGCCAGTGACAGCGCAGCTGTGCTGTGTAGTGAATATGGGGGGAATAGAACAAATCTGCTCTCATCAGAGAACATCTGCATGCAATCCGAAGCCCAAGAGAGAGAGATGGGGGTGTAGCTGCATGTCACTCAATTCATTTGCTTTCTGACAATGCAAATTAACCGATCAAGAATCCCCTTTTAGGAACTGTCCAGAGTTCTGAAATGCTCCAAAATGCTGGATCAGCATAAATTAAAAGCAGAATCTTCTATTGAGACACCAACTGTTTTATATTTATATACATAGTAAAATTTAATTTATTCTTGTTATGGCAATGCTGAATTTTCAGCATCATTACTCCAGTCAAGGTCTTCTACCAAACTCATCCAACCACGATGCTTTGTGCACTGGGGCACATCATGCTGGAGTAGAAAATGACCTTTCCCAGACTGTTCCCACATACCAATGGCCAAAATGTCTTGGTATGCTAAAGCCTTAAGATTTCTCTGCACTGGACATCAGAGGCCAACCTGTCCAGTGGAGAACATCTCCATATCATCAGCCCTCCTCCACCAAACTTTATAGCTGGTACAATGCAGTCAGGCAGGTAACATTCTTTTGGCTTCCACATAAGTTATAAAAATTTCACAAATAGACTTACTGCAAACCAGGACTCCTATAACAGTGTTATATTTGAATTCACTGAGCTCTTCAGAATCATTTTTTCCCCACAAATGTTTGTAAATGCTTTATTTTCTTAATGCAAAATGTAATTTGTTTTGATATAATTTTGAATTTAGCATTTTGAGGTGAAATATGACATGGATATGCTCTTGACAGGCTTTGCGAGATTCACTCTCAAAATTAGCATGTTGTTATGATCAGACTGGCCATGTTATAAGCCGATAAGGACAACTAAATTGTGTTCAAGGTGATTGCAGCTGTGTCAGAGGTGATCCATGAATTGTGTCCCTGAGCATGCCACTAAAATAAAGCTCATCATATCCCTATTGTATTAGATTGTACTTCTGTTTAGCTTCAAATAGTGGTCTCAGCTGCAAACAACGTGAGGTGCAGTGACTGAACATGTGCTTTGTGGTATCAGAGCACAAACCACCTGGTTTGCGATTTAGTCCATATGGCGGTAGAAAGATGAAAAAAAAAAGGCAGACTATGCCCTTTTATTTGCCTTTAAGGTGTGTCCTACTAAAAGCATAATTAAGATATAATTGCAAATTAATTGGCAGAAAATGACAAAAGTAGGTCTCGGCCGATAGAGTAAAGGGATTTATCAGAGGACAAAAAGCTCTACTTTCTTTTTTGTTCTAATTTTCAGGAGTTAAAACACATTAAATGAAGACTGGAAAACAGTTTAATTCTCATTTGCTTTTCTTCAACAAAATCTGTTGCATGGCCTCCAGTGGACAGCAAAAAGAACTGCATCTCAATTATTCATGGAAGTAAGAATATGTATTTCAGAAGAGGAAAGCTGGAAACAGATCGCTGTCCCCCCTGGAGGGACAACGCTTTTAAGTGCTTCCATCTGGAGAAAACAATATGCGATAACATAAAAGTGTACACAGATACACACACGTGCACAGACACTTCAAAGAGTGGTATATACATTCAGACAAATGCTTATACGAACTGAAGACATATTGTTCTCCCTTGTTGCTTTTCTTCCATCACTCATCTTCCAGATCCTCACCATCCCTGTAGTACTCATTGCCCTCTTTCAGTGATTTTTTTTTCTCTTTAAGCTGCTAAACATAAGCCTCTGCATGTTCGCCATTTTATCTTTACAAAACCAATATATCTCATCATTTAAACCAATACATTGAAAAACATAAAAAAGACACAATATTAAGAATTATTTAAAAGCTTTTTTTTTCAGTCTGTTTCAAAATATACTCAAATGGCCAAAATATGTAGTTGCTCCAATATGTTTCTAAATATATTTGTGAATACATATGAAAGTCTTTGTGTATGTATACTTTTTTACAAATAATATATATATATTCAAAAATATTCAAAAATATGTTTCAAATATATGCACGTAAATATTTATTCAACCAATACTTTTTGGACATTTTTTGTATATTTCTGAAAATGTATTTAAAAAATAAAGATATATTTGTAATGCATTTATATGTAGAAAATGCATTCACATTTGTCTTACTTTTATGCTTCCCTGAAAACAGGGAACATAATTTCATTGTTATGTAAATCAATTAATAAAAAACGAATTAATTAGTTAATTAAACAATTAAATACAAGATTCATTTTTTTAATGAAAAATAACTTATTATTAAATCATTATAAATCTAGTTTTGACCTTTTCCATCCACATTTGCATTTAGGCTACTGTAAAATTGGAAATTAGTTTTCTTGCACCTAAAATATATTTTGATATTCTTCAGGCTAATCTGCCTCTGTTTGAATTATTTTTTGCTGTCTCTGGAGTTTGTGCTTGGAAAGAAGAATCAAATAACATTCTGTTTTGCATCCACTGTAAATATGGTGTTCAAATGCATCTATTCTGCATGAAGTGACATGTCAAAATACAGCAGACCTGACACCAGTCAAGCCATAGAGGACCCATCATTCTGTCATATACAAACAAACATACACACTGTGTTCTCTCAGGCTAAATAAGGACACTGTAGCCCCTGAGTCTCAAACCAGCGAACCTTGAGCACGGCCAGCAGTTCCCATGGCAACCTGCATAGAACTAATCACCTGGGGACACAGAACAGCCTTATGGGATTTGTGGTGCAATTATAACAGGATCAAGTATTATAAACTTCACAAAATGTCCATTATGCCAGAAGTGTCTCAGTGTTTGTATTAATTAGTATTCCTTGCTATACAGATATACTAGTCACACTCTGTTTCTGCAGTAAGTATACCGTGCATTGTACGCTGATTTATTATATGCATGAATGATTTGCCAGAAATATTCTATATATAACCAGAACACTCTTTGAAATCCACTACATCCCAAAATACAAAGTGTTCAACTCAACTTTTACACAGTCAGAAAAAAATGTGCACAAGTTGTACCTGTAAGGCACAACATCTTGTTACTGGAGTAGTACCTTTAAAAGGATTTATGTCACTTTGAAAAGCTGCAGATTAGTAACTTAGAGTCCTTAAGGTGCTAATACGCACTTTTTAGGGTTAAATGGGTTATGAATAAAAGAAATACTAGCCTTGGTTTTTAACTCATTAATAAATACAGCCATAGACAAAAGTAAATATAAAAACCATATGTTTTAATTTCTAATATGAGAAATTAATATCAGAAAGTGGCTGTCATTTGGCATCTGAGTGTCATGATTCTGCCCTCGTGTCCTTGATTTCTCCTAGTCTTGAGGCAGGATCATGACAGACCCATGTTTTGTGTACAAGCGCATGGCCTTGTCTTTGGGCCATGTGCTTGTGTTGTCTCGTTCCCTTGCCCCGCCCCCCTTGTTAACCTAGTCGTGTCTTGATTGTCCCATCTGTGCCACCTGTCGTGTCTTGATTGTTCCCCCTATTTAGATCTCCTAGTGTGCTCTGTCTTGCGTCGGTTCATTGTGTTACTTTTGTGTTTCTCAGATGTGTTCTACTTATGTGATCGTGTGTGAGATTGTGCTGTACCCTCTGAAGTCCTTGTATTACCGTGAGTGTTTGTAGTTAGTGTCAAGAGTTTGTTTGTCTTATCAATCCTGCCCTGTTAAGTTGTTTAGTTCCTGCCCTAGCTGTTGTTTTCCCCCTCGTGGGTTTTGTTTTCCCCTTTTTGTAATAAACCCCTTTGTTTGAGAATCCCTGTCTGCACCTGAGTTCCTCCCTTACCAATACCTGACAGAATGAACCGACCACCAAGGAACTCAGCAGACAGGAGGCAATGCTGGATGGCATCAGCCAGCCAGCGAGATTGTTTTGAGGGCTCTCGCCTTGTGGTGTTCCGGGGGACCAGGGGAGGTCGTTCCGGAGTGAGCGGGCGAGAGGAGGAGCCCCAGAGGTCCCCACCTACCCAGCTGCCGGCGATCCCGGAGGGTCGTGTCCTGGCCGTGGCAACCCTGGGGGGTCAGGCAAGCCCCTCCCAGAGTCCTGAGGTGCCCTCCTCAGCCAGCAGTCTCCCCATGAAACGAGGGAGACGGTTTTCATGGGAGTCGGCTTCAGAGTCTTCGCCGTCCGAGTCTGCCCTGTCCGAGACCAAACTCCCCCAACCCGCCTCTGACCCAGCTGTAGCCTCTGCACCGCGCCCGAGGAGGAAGAGGAAGAAGAAGGGGCCTGCCGGTCCTGTGACCCTGTCTCCTCCCGAGTCAGCAGCGGTGAGCGTGCCTGAGCCAGCAGCGGTGAGCGCTGGCGTGCCCGTGCCATCACCGGTGAGCGCTGGCGTGCCCGTGCCAGCAGCGGAGCGAGCTGGCGTGCCCGTGCCAGCAGCGGAGCGAGCTGGCGTGCCCGTGCCAGCAGCGGAGAGAGCTGGCGTGCCCGAGCCAGCAGCGGTGAGCGTGCCCGAGCCAGCAGCGGTGGGCTTGCCCGAGCCAGCAGCGGTGAGCGTGCCCGAGCCAGCAACAGTGAGCGTGCCCGAGCCGGCAAAGAAGAGAGCTGCAGTCGTGAGAGCGGAGGAGAGAGCCGCGGCCGACTCTGCAGCAAAGACTCTTGTACAGTCGGTCTCATCCCATAAGGAGCTGCCTATTATCCTAGCTGCTAAAGCTTTTTCTGATTATTTGTCCCGTCTTGTCCAAATTTTAGAAGTCCCCGTCAGTCCTGTTTTGTCCCCTGACCCTGTCCCCAGAAGTCCTAAGTGTCCAGCCGTTGTCTCCCCGTGTCCCGTTGATGTGGCCCCGTGTCCCGTTGATGTGCCCCCGTGTCCAGTAGATGTTGTCTCCCCGTGCCCTGTAGATGTTGTCTCCCCGTGCCCCGTAGATGTAGTCGCCCCTCGTCCTGTAGATGTAGTCGCCCCTCGTCCTGTAGATGTAGTCGCCCCTCGTCCTGTTGATGTAGTCGCCCCTCGTCCTGTTGATGTAGTCGCCCCTCGTCCTGTAGATGTAGTCGCCCCTCGTCCTGTTGATGTAGTCGCCCCTCGTCCTGTTGATGTAGTCGCCCCTCGTCCTGTTGATGTTGCCCCGCGTCCCGTAAGTGTTGCCCCGCGTCCTGTGTCTGCTCCTGTCAGTTATCCCGAGAACCCTCCCCACCCCTCACCACCCAGACCTGCCCGTACCCCTCGTCGTCAGCCTTCGTCCTGTCCTCCTAGGATTCCTACCCCACCCACCCGCCCTGGTCTGTCCCCCATGAACTTTGTGGTCCCGCCCCCTCCCCTTCCCTGTTTGTTTTTTTTGATTTGTCACCCTAACCCTGCCGTCGTGTATTCATGTCTGCCTTTGTTATTATTTGTCATGTCCTGTTGGTTTGTGTCTGTGTCCCAGTCTGTCATGTCAGTCGTGTCCCGTGTTTGATGTTCCCTTGAGGAGCGTCTGGAAGCCGCTCCTTAAGGGAGGGGTTCTGTCATGATTCTGCCCTCGTGTCCTTGATTTCTCCTAGTCTTGAGGCAGGATCATGACAGACCCATGTTTTGTGTACAAGCGCATGGCCTTGTCTTTGGGCCATGTGCTTGTGTTGTCTCGTTCCCTTGCCCCGCCCCCCTTGTTAACCTAGTCGTGTCTTGATTGTCCCATCTGTGCCACCTGTCGTGTCTTGATTGTTCCCCCTATTTAGATCTCCTAGTGTGCTCTGTCTTGCGTCGGTTCATTGTGTTACTTTTGTGTTTCTCAGATGTGTTCTACTTATGTGATCGTGTGTGAGATTGTGCTGTACCCTCTGAAGTCCTTGTATTACCGTGAGTGTTTGTAGTTAGTGTCAAGAGTTTGTTTGTCTTATCAATCCTGCCCTGTTAAGTTGTTTAGTTCCTGCCCTAGCTGTTGTTTTCCCCCTCGTGGGTTTTGTTTTCCCCTTTTTGTAATAAACCCCTTTGTTTGAGAATCCCTGTCTGCACCTGAGTTCCTCCCTTACCAATACCTGACACTGAGCACTAAACTTCTCTTTCATGTCTTATTGTACTTTAATTGTCAGATACACACATGAGTTACAAAAACTGCTTGTAATGTTTGTGAAGATAAACAGATGGGAAGGAAATGATAGATCTGGCAGCAGTGTAGCATACAGTAAATAAATCAGTAAATCCACTGCTCTCATATCTCCTCTGCACTTTTAATGCAAAATAACCATAAATATTCAATGATATGTGCAACATAGTGAGGTTGTAAAAAAGGGAATAAGCAGGCTGAAGCGTGGATCTAAATGCAGGGTCTTTTATGGAAAAAACAAAACAAAGAAACAAAAAACAGAGACAAACACAAGGAATCTACAGAAAATGGAGGTAATGTGAGAACAGCGTAGCATTATTAGCTAACCACTGTCAAAGATACTTATAACTGCATATTTGACCTTTTTTACACTGTATTTTTTTTAATAATAATAAAAATCATATTAATAAATAGAGTACAACAACAGCTGTGCTTTCCAGAAATTCACCGTAAACAGTACAGAGACAGTGTTTTGGGATTGCATATTAGATGGCTCTTTATTTTACAACTTTTAAACATTAAGTGATATAAAGTTAGTTTACCCCCTCCCCCAATTTTTTTAAAATTACAATTAAATAAAATTATTTAAAAAAAAATAATAATCACCGTTTACCATGAATTTCACTGGTAAATCAACAAGGTTAAACCATAATTTTTCATCATATATGGCAAGGTAACTTAGAGTTATCCAGTTAACAGGCTGGTACTGTATTTGTCTTTAAACTTTAATAAACAATTACATTTCCACACCTACAGGATACCTGATAGGTTCATAGTGCACCTTGGGCCTATTTAAAAAACAACAACAACAACAAAAAAACCTATTCCAGCACACTATTTCAGTTTGCAAAATGAATCTATAAAAGCAAACTTTTACCCCATGATCTTTATCAGGCATTGCAAACAAATGCAAAATATTTTAATTTAAAATCACCAGTCACCTAGTCTAGATGGTGTTGTTTTTTAAATGTGTTGTTGAATACATTTTGATAATTTTTGCATGTCCATTAGTAATAATGTTTACTGATGAATCATGCAAAATAAGAACAGGTATTATGTGCATTCAATTTATTGTTTAAATGGTTTTATTTAGTTTTGACTTTAAAATGCAATGCAACCAAATTTGCTGATAAAATGACAATGTTATCTGAATTAAACGTGCAACATAGAGTGTTCACAAAACAACTACTAGTGTTAGACATGTATAATTGCATACTGTTTACTTTGCAGCAAACAGTATGACAGTATCCTGCTCCGAATACAGCTTCTGCTCTGCTACTGCAACCTCCTTTATATACACCTTCATTTATTATCCTTTCACATTCGCTTTATCAGGTTTGACATTTTGACACCACTGAGAGTGCATTTCCCCGAACACTTCCACACACTCAGAGCTGCGCAGCTCCTCACTCACCGGTACAGCATGGCTTGTCTCTCTGATTGGCAGTCATTGATGCTGAGGCCACACTCCCTCAGGTAAAGCTCAAGTCGTCGCCGCTCAACCAGTCTGTGCGCCGCCTCCAAAATCTGAGAGGCCAGGGCATCCTTTTCTCCTTTCTGCCCCTTCCCACGGCCTTGCACAGGTCCTTTTGCCCCGGCGCTGCTTGATGGCACTGATGAGGCTTTAGGCTTCTTGCTGATCCCATACAAGTCCTCAACAGAGAACTTACCCCCCTTTGCCCCACGACTACCAAACATAGCCATATTCCTTGGTTTAGTTTGGTTCGTGTTCGTCCTCGGTTTGAGCTCTCAGTTGAGCGTTTAGACGCACTCCAACTGGCAGGACTTAATGTACAAAGATAAAAGAAATGCAAAAAAAGCAAAGAACAAAGTTTCAGCATGTAGGTAAAAAAATAAATATATAATTTAGAGATGCCACATTTATCCGAAACACACACAGACAAAAGAAGGAAAAAAAAGTCCCATCCTGGATGTTTGTTCTTTTACACTATGAAAATGGTGCCGAAACATCTGTACATATCACTGTCAAAACACCCACAAACACATTCTCTTTTAACATCTTATCTTGCACTGTAAAAAGATTCTAGCTTCTAATTTTCTACCCTCTACATTTCTAATTTTACCAAATAATTAAAAACTTATAGTAAATTTATATATACAATTTAAAAAAGCATTTACTTAAAAACCACAAATGTGAAAATAAGATTTTCTTTAAAAGAATATCTCCTGGTTTAAGGTTATTTTTCTTACTCCACAATAGTGAAAACTATCATACTAGTGTAATGCTGTTGCTTTAAGCACAACGCTTTAGTTTGATTTCTGCTTACAAATAAACAAATAAACAACAAATACAAACAACCCAGAAAAACGTTAAAAAAAAAAAGTTCACAAATGTCAGAAAAATTGCAGTTTCTTTCTTACTTTTGTCTCTTTTGATCTATCCCTCTTTTTCTCCCGATCTCTTTCGCTCTTTGAAATGAAAGATGACAGGGGATTTACAATGATGTCATTTAGATTTAATGCACACACACACACACACACACACAGAGTGAGAGACTAATGCAAAAGCAGCTTGCATTGGGCCTGATTGTCAAAAAAAAAAAAAAAAAAAAAACTCTCGGATGAAATGTGACCAGGTCACCCCTCCCTCATCCAACAGCTCAAACGCATGATGTCGGAAAGGAAATGCTAAAAAAGAAACAACACAACAAAGGACTGACATCCAACGGTAAACCAAAAATACCACACACAGATCTAATAATAAAAATGGACGGTTGACATAAATCATTTCACAGGCATTATCTGAGCCATCATAATATAAACTGCAAACAGTAGACCTCTTAGAGCACCAAATAGGCTGCAGAATGTGATAGATAATGATGTGAAGTAAAAACAATAGTTATTATTAATTGGAATTGGTTTCCATACAGAAAGACCAAAAAAAAAAAAAAAAAAAAAAAAAAAAAAAAAAACTAATGAAAGCACAAATTAAACCAGACAGTGCTGAGTGGTAACTAAAAACATAATCAGATTCCAAAAATCAAGTACTTGTAATTAGGTCATATTACATTTTAATATCCTCATAGATTACAGAGAACAGTTACTTTGTAAGTTGATTACGAATTTTTCATACACAGTGGTAGTAAATTATTCACAATTTAGTTATTCTCCCTAATTCCTATTAAGTTAGAAATTCTATTGTGTGCCTTATTGAATACATTGAGTATTCACAATTAAATGGCCATCTAAATGTCATGTAAATTAATTTGAAATCAATGCATCTGAATTTGAGGACAAGATCACCTCTCAGTCAGTTTTACCATATTTGAGGTGAATGATTACAAAATTACTCAAATTTGCTGATGTATAACTGACAAAATATTTAAAATCTGGAAGTCTTTGACTATTCTATTACTTTTTTCATGTTTATTAATGTTTGTTCATGATGAACGGATTCCCTAGCTTTCCTGAGAGTAAATATTTACCTGAAGTCTCCCTGGGATTTAAATTTAATATCATTTAAATGTAACATAATCTTAAAAGTAATCCAAAAGAAATCTGAATACATTACCTAAAATGAGTAACTTAGATCATATTACTGACTACAATTTTTACCATGTAATTTGTAATCAGTGAAAGGATACTTTTGATAAGAAATCTAGCCAGCACTACTCCTATAGCAGAGAGACAAAATTCAGTATGAGCTCAGCTATTTCTTCTGAAATTCTTTCAAGATCAAACAGGTCAAGTACATTTTATTTATGTATATTCTTTCTGTATGTAAAGAGTTACATTCAGTATGCATACATGTTTATTTTGTATACAGTAAGGTATACAGGAGGCAATTTTTTATCATCATTGGATCATTTCATTTAGCGGTTAGTCAGTTTATTATCCTGCGTCATGCAACACATGGAGCTTTGGCTTCCTTCTGTAAAATGTAATGTTGAAATGAACTTGTTAATAGAGCTGCTGTAGCACAATGTTTCTATTGCAATCCTGCAGTTTTACAGAATGTCAGTAGAAAGGTGATTACATGCAGCATAATGAGAAACATATGAAACAAAGATGAGAATTAAATGAGACATGAGCTGAACTCCACTAGTCATGGAAAACCAATATATACAATATGGGACTTTTCTCTGGATGTTTTTTTAACAGCCTCTCTATGGAACGCAGAGCTCTCCATGTCTCTCGATCTATCTCTCTTGCTCTCATGCACAAACACACACACACACACACACACACACACACACAGATGTATTGCTCTCTGTCCCATTTGTGTCACAGGACACAGAGGGACTGGGAGGGGGATGAGAGACTAGAGAGCAGTGTAATAGACTGCAGCAGATTCACAGTGATTAATCTCTTGAACTCAGTACAGCTCTAGCTTTAAGCACTGCATTCTTTAACAGAACGCTATTCATCTATCATAGCACATCCTGCAAACATGCGCAAAAGTCTTGCTTATAAAGAGTATATTAAATACTTATTAAATGCAAGTAGCTGAACTTTAGATCCCTTTTTTGACTGATGTAAATACATCATTATATGTAATTTCATAATTAGCCTGTTTTTTTTTTTGTTTTTTTTTTTTTTATGTGGTTACTGAAAAATGTACTGACAATCATGCTAAACTAAAAAATACTTTAATGTAATTTCTATTGATGCTTGTATGTGTTCAAATAAATTAGTTTTTACCCGTTGTAATGATGAACTTGCAATTTAGTACATTAAGAATATATTCACTTTAAATGTAATTTCAGTTCAAATTATAACCGGATATTTTACATGTGCTTAATATTTAAGTCAACACAACAAAATAAGTGTACATTTTAAAGCATTCAGCTTTACATTAGCAAATGATATAATCATTTGAACTTCAAATGATTTATTGCAATTTCTCATATTAACAAACAAACAAACAAAAAAATACATAAATTATGTATATTTCTTTTTTATTAAGCTCGTTGTGTAGCAACTTTAACTGATAGGTTTATACATTTATTGGCATTTTTACAGGCACATTTCAGTACAGGTACACCTGAATTCTAGTGCGTTTGCAGAATCAGCCTTTGTAGAAAAATAAGGACCAGCAAACATTCTCAAAAAAATGCAAAAAAAGACACCATGTACAAACAGAGTTCCTAATTAAATGTACAAAGTTGAAGAAACTTTGCAAAAACTTGCTTAGGGTTTGTGTTTTTATTTTATACTTTATTTTGTAAAAATTTAAACTGACTGCACCCTGCACACATCAATAGATGATTGCTTTATTGACTTCATCTCATGAACAGTGTTAAGTTACAGTACTTAATTAATATTGCTATCACGTTTGTGCCCTTAAATGATGTGAGGTGCTAAATAAGAAATCAAGCTGACCGGTAGTTAATGTAATGCCTCTGGACTCATGATGTTGTCTTTTCCCTCCTTGTGTTCCTTGTACCATGGCTATTGTGTGTCATTATGTTCAGGTGTGTCTTCTTATTACCCTCATTAACGTTCGCCTTATAAGTTGCATTCAGTACAGTGTTTGGTTGTCAGGTCTCGTCGACGTGTACGTGTGTTTCTGCCTTCTCCCTATGGATTACCCCTATGTGGATTATTAAAGACTTTGTATCATCATCTTCCTCGTTACGTGCTTCTCTCCCACACCACACCGTGACAGTAAATTCAATCACAACTTTACCATACAAACTTATGATGACTACTGAGATGTACTTACTGAGGAAAAGCAATTTAGCTTAAATAGTTTGAATGAACTATTATATTAGCTAAATGCTTTGCAGAAGGTTGCTTTATTTTTTTTAAATGAACTATCTTTGGAAGAATTTATTTGAACATCTCTGACAAAAAAGTGTTTAACCAACTGATTCGAAGTGTAAAACCACAAACACACACACAGAATGTGAGAGATGGGACGCTGAGCTGCCCTTGATCCATCATCCGCTGTAAAAGGGTCAGATTATCAGGGATTAAACTCTTGCATCTGACTGCAGCTCCTCAGGGCACAGCTGTTCCGTCTCATCTCGTCTCTTTCATTCAATCAATCACTCTCACTTCATGCTTTCATTCAGGAACACTGGGTTCCCGCCAAAGCTAGAGAATGGTTTATGATGTGGGGGTAGAAAAAATTGAGATTTTCTAAAATTCAGCTTTTTTGACTTTGCATGTTATGCTTGTAAAATTCCCATAAACTGTTAGCCCACATAAATCTAGTGGTTGCTAAAATGTTCTGAGTGACTTTTATCTCGGTGCTGTGCGGTTGCTAGGTTGTTTTGGGTTGCTGTTAGGTTGTTGCTGAAGTGGAAATACTTTAGAATATTGTTCCATCGTAATTAAATAAGCACTGCCTTAACAATTTAGATTATAAAAGGGTTTCTCCGCAGTGATGCCACAGAAGTAGTTTAGGTTCAACAAAGGAAATTTCAGTAAACAATGTTTTATTTTTTTCTTCTCTTAGTGTTAAGAGTATTTGAATGATCTAAAGAACCTTTTACACTATAAAGATCCTTTTGTGGAATGGAAAGTTAAAGGTTCTTTATGGAACCATAAATGCCAATAAAGAACCTTCATTTTAACCTCATAATGCATTCAAAATCTGTATATGATTTTGTCATTCTAAAACAAATCGCAATTCAAAGAATAATTTTTTTCATGTAATATTTTTCATTTAAAATAGTATTGTATTTGATAAGCAACTTAATGAGTGAATATGAAATAAATCCAAATCCAAAAAAAAATTTAGAAATGATTTTAAATTAAAGATTTCACATGAACCAATCCAAAACTATGATGCAAAAGAAATAGGGCATATGTATGTATATATTTAATGTATATAATGTTTAATTACATTCTTCAAAATTAAACAAGCATATTTATTTATATCAAAACATCATCAAACCAACATAAATATTACTCTGAAAATATTTCAAACTAAATACATTTATTTTACATGCATAAACCCTACACTTTTAGATGATTTTTATTTTTATCTTAAAATGTATATGTTTTATAAATAAAACATTTATTTGCATCATAAAGTCACAAAAGTGTTTGAGCTGTGGGTAAAAGGCTAAATATATTTTTAAAAGATTAATCACTAGCACTACAATAACATTTTAACCGCTACACTTTTTTGATAGTTTCATAAATATTTAATAAAAATATTTTATTAATAAATACACATATAATTATTTAGTAATGATGACTGACTGAAACTGAAATAACACAATCAGAACAGACCAGGACTAAAGATATAATAGGAATCTAGGTACTAGGTATATAAAGCAAATAAAAACACAGCAAATGTACAAAGTGAATCTACATTACAGTTTCTTTGCTATGGAGCACTCTAAAATCCCTCAAATGATCTAGCTTTAAGGTGCTAAATGAGAAGGGACATGTAAACCCCAGTAATCCAAAATGCTATATGTAGACTAGAGGCAAAGTCAGTGTCACTCCAGCTTCCCCAGAGCTTGTGCTATGATGCCATGGCAACTACATAAATCCATGTGCAAAACAAGGGGCCAATGTGCCACTGGCTAGTCCTGTTTGCCCCTGCTGGTGAATGCTATATCATACAGCATCAAAAACACCTGTCTCCATTAGAAAGTCATGCAGTCTGTCAAAATCCAGTTTTTCAATTGAAAAGTTAATCAAATTTAAACAGCAAATACATCATTATATTACTGCCAGTAATCAACTTTCTTTGGTGGTCTCTTAAAAGCATGAAATTGACTTCAGCGAAGGCTGTATGCCATCATGCAGTGTCATTAGCCAATCAGTATTGCCATTTTCTGTCACATTAGCAAAGATGGCAGAATTCAAAGTATGTCATAATTTTGCCAACCAAGTAACTACCATTGACACAAAAATTATGTTGAGACAAATGTAAATTTCAATGAAATAAATGCACGTACAAAATTTAAATTTTCTATGGTGTTAAAGTCCAGCACATTTACTGTCACCTTGGCAGTGGGTTAAGTTGCAACAAAAACACTCTTTGTACTGGATATTAATATACTGGATATTAATATACTGTACTGGAAATGTATGGTTAAAATGTACATTTCTAAAACTTCAATTTCCTTTATGTGAAGAAAAATGTGTACACTCCAGTCTATCAGTTAACATCATGAGAAGAGATAGCTGTGTGTTTGTAAAAAAAAATAAAAAATAAATAAATCCATCAAGGCATTTTGCTTCTGGCCAAAATACCAATCCATAATCCATACAATGTCCATTTCCTGTTGTCGTCTCACAGCAAAATCCACAAGCATATTTGTTTACAACTGTTTTCGACTGTTTTCACTTGTACACATTGCTCGATCTGTGCATATTTCTCCTGATTCAGAAGAGACTGGAGACTATTGTGATGTTTTATCAGATCTCTGGACTCATACTTTTGCATCCATTCACTGCAGCAAAGTGATGTAATGCAACTTTTATCCAAATCGAGTTTTAAGCAATTTTTTTAATATTGTTTTAATTGGTAATTTTGAAATGCAATATGACCTGGACATGTCTTTCACAGAATTCTTCAAGGTATTCATACTAATATTCAAACAATAAAATAGCCACCTTGAGTTTAATGACAAATACATTTGCTGTATACAGGACTGACTTAAGTGATCCCTTTTTCTTTCTTCACCCAATATCTCATTTATTTCTAACCAAGCATAAAAACTATAAGCTTGGTGAATCAGTGGTCAGCTGCAAAACTGAATAACAAGATCTAAGCTGAGCGGTTTTTCAGGCTGCTGTGACTCCTGAGAAATCATTTGTCTATTTATATCTCCGGTAGGTGATGTCATAAAATGGTCTGTAAAAATCCATATCCAGAACACATATAACGGAAAAATCTGAGACCTAAAAGCATTTAATAACACATTAACGGACCAATTCACTGGTGTATATACTGACACATACACACACACACACACACACACACACATGAATAAGTAAAAGAGTTATAATACATTGTGACAGGGAGACGCCAAAGGCATCGCAGAGATTTCAGGAGAAACTGTGATGGGTTATCATGATGCACCAAAGGAAAAGTGCCAACAAATACTGTCAAACGGGAAAAGACAACTGAAAATGATCAGAAAACACACACACACACACACACACACACGTTTGTTTTTGTGAAAAGTGGGGACATCCCATAGGCATAATGGTTTTTATACTGTACAAACTGTATATTCTATGGCCCTACACCAACCCTACATCTAACCCTAACCCTCACAGGAAACTTTGTGCATTTTACTTGCAACTCATTCTGTATGGTTTATAAGTATTTTGAAAAAATGGGGACATGGGTTATGTCCTCATAAGTCACCCTCTCCTTGTAATACCTGTGTCATACCCATGTCATTATACAAAGTTGTGTCCTGATATGTCACAAAAACATGCCCACACACACACACACACACACACACACACACAGGTAGCAAACAATAAATTATACACTAACCTGGTATGAACATCAAATGGACACATGTTGTATGGGTTTTTACATTTCATCACTGATTACACACATGGCTGTAAACACACACAGTTGTAGTTTTTATAAATAAACTTAAATATTTTATGCCTTAGGCATAAACATAAATATACAATGTATTCATGCATGTATGCAGAAATAACATCCCAGTGCCTCTTCTTTTTTTAATGCTAATTTCAACACTCAGTATATCAGAATTTGCTTTTCATCCACTACATAAGATTAAGCGCATTGTATCTGATTGTTGCACTACAAGGATATTAATTTATTTAGCAAATTGCACATTAAATATTGCCTCATTATCTCATGGACTCCCCTCTTCTATTACTTCATGTATTGATTATCATACTATGTATACAGTGCCCTCCATAAGTATTTGAACAGTAAAGACAAAATGTTTCTGTTTGCTGCGGAGTCAAGAAATATCTTAATATGATTAAAAGATGAATATGAGACAAAACTACAGAATGTCGCATTTTATTATTGGGTGATTCAACACAAAGATGTTTTACCAGCTAAGAAGATCAGCACTTTGCCTCACAGGTCTTTCTAAGTGATCAGCTGTGTCCTGTTGCATTAATTCTTCAGATATTAAAAGAAGGGAATATGTATGATCAGTTATGTCCATTGCTTCTACATTCTAAGTCTTACATTCGATGATGACACACACAAACCAGAATGAAGAAAATGAAGCTGACTCTGAAAGAAAAGCAAGCCATTTGGATGCTAAAAGAAAAGAGGAAGTCAATTAGAACTATAGGAAAAACAAAGGGCATGGAGAAATCAAGAGTTTGGAAACTAGCGGCGAAATCAGTAACCAACGACGACATGATTGGCTGAGAAAAACAACAGTTGCTGATGACAGACAAATGATAAAAGCTGTGAAAATTAACCCTAAAATACATGTCAGTAAAATCACCAACAACCTCCAGAAAGCTGGGGTGATGCTCTGTCAAAATACAGTCCGCAGGAGAATTTGACACAGAATTACAGAAGCTACATAGCAAGATGCAAACCTATGATCAGCACAAAAAATAGAAATGCAAGATTCTTCACAAATGTGAGCCATTGAGTTTTGGAACTGAGCTGATGGACCGATGAGACAAAGATTGGATGAAAGAGTGATTGGAAAGCAAATGTGTGGAGGAAAAGGGAACTGCAAATTATCCTAAGCCTCATCTGTAAAGCTTGGTGGATGTTGTCATGGCATGGGCATGGGGACTTCTTCATTTTAATGATGACTTAATGTATGATGGCAGTAGCAGAATGAATTTGGAAGGGTACAAAATCATCTTGGCTACCAATATTCAAGAAAATGCCACCAAACTCATTAGAAAACACTTCATATTAGATCAGGACAATGAACCAAAACACCCTGCCAGTTCAGTCAAGGACTTTATCAATGCAAAGAAATGTGAAGTCTTAGATAGTCCAAATCAAAATCCAGATTTAAATCAGACTGAACATTAATTTCACCAGCTGAAGAGGAGACTAAAGACAGAAACTCCCCAGAACAAACAACTGACTGCATTAAAGGCTGGGAAAAGCATTTCAAAGCAAGAGTCTGGTGATGTCTATAGGTTGCAGACTCACTGCTCTGATTGCATGCAAGGGATCTGCAACTAAATATTAGCTTTTAATCTTTTACATCTGCCTTAAATTCAGCTGTTCCAATACTTATACTCAAATCAAATAGTGGGATGAACTCTAAAACTGCTGTCCTTTTTATTTGTTAAAATGTATGTGATGAAAGACCTAATAATAAACTATGACATTCTGTAGTTTTGTGGCATATTCATCTTTTAATCATATTTGCAAATATCTTGACTCCACAGCATATAAAGCAATTTTGTCTTTACTGTTCCAATACTTATCTTATTGTATATCTGCTCCAGGGAAAGCACTAAGTCAGAATTTATTCCTACAGTGTACTTCTAAGCACAGATAGAAGTTGGCTTGAGTTGAATATGTGCAGCCTGTCACCTCCACCTCTTTCAGTTCAGTGAGACTGTCTGCACTTGTTCCATTACATTCATCAGATAACGAATGAATGACCTTGCTTCTGAAACAATGTCAAATCTCTGCAATATCCTAGGATGCCCCCTATTGTCATGTTACATGTTTTTTTTTTGGAGACAATCATCTTTCTTAAATTAAATCTACAATTTTTCCTGGATGGCATTAAACCGCAAATGATTAACCCATTTCATATAGTATACAGCCAAAAATATGATGTTGTGTAAAAACAATTTTGTTATTTTATTTATTTATTTATTTATTTTTTGTCCAATACTCGCTATTAACAAACCACTGCGTAGTAAACTCCTAATTTGCTCATTTGCTAAATAAGTTTATATTGGTTAGGATTAGGGATGTAATGTGCATACTATGTGCTTTATAAACCAAGAAACAGCCAAAGAAACACCACTTCTTCTCAACAGGAGACAATATTGCATTATTTTAGATGGCGAATGTTGCTAAAAACCTTTTATATTGCTAAAACCTATGAAAGTGTTATTCTTTTAGGGGGAACTTTGAGTATTGAAAAGCTAGAACTTAATTTAATCACTTTCAGCTGTCTATGATTTTCATATGATTTTGTTGCTGCCGTCATTCTTGGACTGGTACCTTTGACCTGGTGAGAAAAAAGAATGAGCATGACAATTGTATTGTATCATATTTAATTATTTATTTAGCAGGCACAATGGACAATCAAAGACTGCCTAAGAATTAGCTACAGAAAACATTACATAACAAAAACCTCAATATAGTAGCATATGCATTGAAATAAGAAATGCAATATGATCCCTCATATAAATACTATAGAACATCACCCTATAATAACAATTTCACAATGCAAGAATATTCGCTGATCAGGAACCTGACTCATCTTTAACCATATTTCAAATGTAACTTAAACTGTTCAACAGTAGGACACTGTCTAAAATTAATTGGTAAATTATTAACAGCTCTTACAAAAAAGATGCACAAAATCCAGAACTCTAAAATGTGCTGCACAACCACCTCTTAATGAAGCTCTTGTTTGTTTTAAATTTTCAGTACACGAAGAAACAAATTATTTCAAGAGGTAGAGTGCAAGGTTATTAACAATTTTGTACATTAAACTCCATATTATATTTCTTGAGTTGAGGAGTCACTGCACAAACTTTGAACTTATTTTTCAAATGTTAAATCAGAGTCTAGCAGGGCTGGACAACTACGGTCATGAAGGGTGTTTAATTAGGGTTGGAGTTAAACTATGCAGGACAGTTGCCTTCCTGGACCAAAGTTGCCCAGCCCTGGTCTAAAATAACTCCAGGATATTTCAAATCCGGCACAGTTTATACATTTTTCACCATTAACAAATATTTTAAGTTAGACCTCCTCGTCCTTTTTGATTTTTAATATTTTTGATTTATAAATACAGGCATTTTTCTAAACAGTTAATGTTACACAACACTGGGTAGCACTTTATTTTACAGTCCTGTTCCTCGTGTACATACTATGTACTTATTATAGTAATTACAATAACTATGTAATAACTAGGTACTAACCCTGAACCTACCCCTAAACCTAACCCTACCCCATGTAGTTACGTTGTATTACCAGAACTTTCTTAGATAAATACACTGTAAGTACACTATAAGTACATGTACGTGCACGTACTGTAAAATAAAGTGCAACCCAACATTGAATAAGCCAATGTAAAAAATTTTTACATAACATAATATTTTTATTTGTATGCCACCTGTTCATTTGCTTTGTCATGTACATAAATCACAGTGTCATCTGTGTATATTTAAATATGTACATCAGGACCAATATCTGTGAATTCATTCATTCAAACTGAAAAGTAATGGCCCTAGGGTTGACCCCTGAGGAACCCCTATGGAACAATCTCTTAAAGAAGATATATGTTTAATGCGGGTACACTGTTTAATGTAAGATGTGACTCAATACATTTCATTTTATGTACAGAAAAGTTCAAATGTAATAATTTAGATAACAGTATATTATGATTTTGTGTGTCAAATGTCTTTTGTAAATCAAGAAACACAGCACCCACAACCCCACTCTTGTCTAAATTTGACTGGAGCTTGCTTGATAGAAGATATACAGAAATCCCTGTAAAGTATAAGAAAAATATATAGCCAGTAATCACAGACGATTGTGATTGGTCCGTTGTGAGCTATGGTGAGAAAAGTTACAAGAGTAACGCTGTATATAATGCTTCAATTGTAACGTTTCACTGTCACTGACAAACTTTAAAATAGCCTGTTAAAATAGCAAAAGCTTTCTGAAGGTTGTTTTTCTGTTGTTGTTAATTAGACTTCTGCGATCGATTTCAGTGGATTGTCTATTTTGAATAGATCCCCGTTCAAGATGAAAGCCGTGTCTGTCTCTTTAAGAGAAATTACACGAAAACAAACACGTCACTTACGTGCTCGGCACCGCGACTGAAAAATCGAATTGGATTGGTCCAGACGTGTTCCCGTTTGACGTGTGCAATTCAGGCAAGTCACCTTGCTGTTCACATTAGCAGCCGTATATCAGCGGAGCGCCAGAAGCGAAGGTGTCCTCCAGAAACCCAAACCAGCACTGCAGCCATGGCAGCCGCAGCGGACACGGCCAAACCCAGGCCCAAAACCTCGCCCAAATCTATTAAGTTCCTCTTCGGTGGCTTGGCTGGGTACGTATGCGTCTATGAATGCAGCGGCGCTCTCTGCTGCATGGACGTCAACTGAATTACCAGTTTTATGGGAGGTTATTTATAAGGGTTAGTTATCCGCTAGGCGAGCTATCGATAAGCAAAGAGCGTTTTTTTAGTAACGTTAGTGTTATACATTTTCTCTACTCTTTCTCTCAGTTCAGTTGTGAATGAATGTACAGGCCCAGAGGAAGCCTGGTAACCCCATGACAGTCTGAACTTCAGTTTAAATGTCAAGGTGCATGGGTTTGATTTGCTGTCACGGAAGAATTCCTGTTCGAATTGGTTCCTTAACTCTGTAGGTCTGGAGATCTTTTGCTACTTTTAAAATGGCTATAATATTCAGATAAAAAAAAAAAAAAAAAACCCTTGTCATTAGATATTTAAAATAATAATAATAATAATAATACAAAGATAAAACTGATATAATCTAAATAATTAAATAAACCATTATCCATTAACCATTTCAATATTTATTATGAGTAAACTTTTAATGTAATTCGTTTACTCAAATAGCTGATGTTCTTCTGTAGTGGTTTCCACCAGCAACAATTTGAACACTTGTAAAGTTACGAAAAAGCTCCAAGGAAACAACAGTTACAGGTTCAGTGAAGAGCATGATTGATATAATATATGACATATGCAACAATAATAATAATAATAATAATAATAATAAAAAAAACAGAAAACAAATGAATATAACTTGTAAACACATTTCCAACTTTTTTGTCAAATTGTCTAAAAAAGAAATGTGAGAATCACAGATTGGGATAATGTTTTTTCACTATAATTAACATAAACCGCATTTTTAACCACATTTTATAAATACAGCATTTGCATTTTTTTCATATTTCTTTTTTTTTTTTTTTTTTTTTTTTTTATATAATGCTGTACTTTGTGTTAACTAACGTTTAATTATAAAAATATAATTTTGGGTTTGACAGCTAATTTCTCTCTTCTGAGTACAGTAATCAATCTTTTTTTTAATGTTTTAAGTTACTAAACAATATTGAATTTTTCTTGTGCTTTTTTTTTTTTTTTTTTAAATGGGAACATAATATAAAATGATAAAATCTGATTTATCATAACGTACCGTTACATAATGATCAGTTTACATATGTTGAAATCACAAAAAGTATAGAAATCTCTTGTGGTGCATATATATATTATATATGTTAGAACATGGTTTTTGTGTAATTAAACTTGTGTGAGAGATCTGTTCAAGTGAATTTATGGCAAAAGGAGCCATAACTCACTAGTTTATCCAGAAACATCATTAAATTGAGCATTTCTTTAAATTATTATTTAAATTCAATTTGAATTAATTCAAATAAAAAAATCTTTAGGAACATACATATTGTGTGGACTTATACAGTAGGTGATCTTATTGAAAAAAGTAGTTCTTTAATCATTAAATTCTATCCTTAAAATAATACTTCATTTTTTAAAACTTACAATCTAAACATGTATAAACCATTTCGTATTTATGGGGACATTGTTAAATCTTAAGAAAATCTATGAAGAAAATATAATAATATTTTTGACATGTTAGACAGGACTTTAACACATGGACTCTGAAACAAGCATAAGACCTGTAAATCAATACTATTTCATATACAGGTTGTTCTTGCGTGTAGGAGTTGTTTAAACTGGGCCTAAGGAAATTAATTTGATGTGACCTTTGTTAAAGAAACAGCAGCTGTTCATTGTAGGTACTGTGTGTGATCCTTAGTCAGTATATTCTCAAAGGATGTGTGCAGCACCCATGTTATTATTATAAAATACCATTACATTTCAATCATCATCGTGAAAATGGAAATAGTCTTAAAGGATCTTGATGTGATAAAATGATATTTCTAATTAGGTCATACAGGATAGAATTTAATTCCTACAGGATTTTATGTCGCCTTCCTTTTATGATTCTGTTTAAAGTTTCAATTATATGGTTTTCCCCGTTATTGGGTATAATTTGAAAAATTGATTTTACAAAAAACAAACAAACAACAAAAAATAAAAGATTATTGGAGTATGTTTTACAAGAAAACACTACTACAGGCTTTCCACTTCAGAATTTCACATTTAATTTAGTGTGCTACTTGGCATTTCTTTGTAATTGTTTGTGAATTTTACTAGCATTTTATGAGTGCAAATAGTCTGAATGTATTTTTTCAGTGTATGTTTCTTTAGGATTGGTTTCAATTTTTGACTCTAACATAAATGGGATTAATCCTTTAGGATTAACACATACTTTAAATAAATGATTTGGCTAATACACATTCACTCCGACTTCCAGGATGGGCGCCACTGTGTTTGTGCAGCCCCTGGACCTGGTGAAGAACCGAATGCAGTTGAGTGGTCAGGGCTCAAAGGCTCGAGAATACAAGACCAGCTTCCATGCTGTGGCCAGCATCCTTCGCAACGAGGGCGTCCGCGGTATCTACACTGGGTAAGAAAGAGAGGCACACCACACTGACGCAGGCGTTGTATAGAGAGGTCAAGTTTTTCAGAAAAAAGGAATGTGTTACCTCAGTCCAAGTACAGCTGAATGAATTATTGAATGAATGTTTTTTGTTTTTTTAAGATTAATTTTACCAGACACTGGATGTGAGAAACTAGGGAGCTGTAGATGGACATCCTGTAGAGGGAGCCCATAGCTTTACACAAGCAGTAAATATCTGATTAGGTTTATATCTGATTTATATCTGATCTCGTTATTGTCTGACAGCACATTTAACAGTTTTCATGTCTTTGTCGTCTTTTCTCCCATGTTTTTCGTTGTAGGCTTTCTGCGGGTCTGTTGAGGCAGGCTACCTATACCACGACCCGTTTGGGCATCTACACGATCCTGTTTGAGCGCATGTCCAAAGCAGACGGCACACCTCCTAACTTCTTAATGAAGGCTTTAATAGGAATGACTGCTGGGGCCACAGGGGCGTTTGTTGGGACTCCAGCTGAGGTGGCGCTTATTCGAATGACAGCTGATGGGAGGTAGAAGAATATAACTACACTCCAAATGAAGCATTCTTACTAATAGTTTGTAATTGTAAAATAGACCAAATTAAACAAACACTGTTGCATTAAGACTAAGACTTTAAGATAATTCTGAAGACGTGTTCTTATAGACTTGTGAAGTATAGAGCATTCGGTTTAAAAACTGCCCCCTTAGACAGGGAGAGAAAGAGAGAGACAGAGAGAGAAAGACAGAGACAGAGAGAGAAAGACAGAGACAGAGAGAGAAAGACAGAGACAGAGAGAGAAAGACAGAGACAGAGAGATAGTTTATTTGACATGTAATGTGAACAACCAACCAAGTTGTGCCATTTTAGGGGCAGGTTTCCATGAAATGGATGATCCCACAACAATGGACTGATGTGGGGGAAAAAAAAAAACATCAGAATTTCGGCCTATCCAAAAATAGGAGTGCACGATATCTATCGGACGATGATTAATGCACATCTCATCAGTAAAGCCGGTTATCTTATCAGCGGTAAATTCCATCAGGTGTGTGATTTCACATAGAGCAGCTGTTACTACATGGAGCCGTTGTTAAGCTGCGCAAATCCACGTTATCAGTGTTTATTTGCGCAGCTTGTCAGTTAACATCGGCTCTGTGTAGTAACAACTGCTCTATGTGAAATCACACACCTGATGTAATTTACTGCTGATTAGATAACCGGCTTTACTGACTAGATGTGCATTAATCATCGGCCGATATGTATCATCAGAGCCATCGCTAGTGGGGTGAAAGGTGGTGATGATTATATCAACTGACTGGCTGAGGCCAGCCTAAAAAGACGCTCGGGACAGTTGACAGGCCACTGCTGCGCATCATCAAAGCTTATATTTTCACATGTTTTTAAACCTTGCCAATTTAAACATTCTTTTAGTTTAAAGCATTCAAACACAAGACGCGGTAAATCTCGACTGAGTATGTTACTTGTGCGCTGTGTTTGGTGCGCACGCAGTGAGTCCATTCAGTCTATGAGAGAGCCGCGTCTCACGGACAGCAACATCGAACCGAGCTCTCCTTCAGGAAGTTTGCATCCTCCTGCACCTGAACGAACAAATACAAATCACAGATTAAACAAGCAGAAAAAGATGTGGAAGAGCCCAATTCAGCACCCGCGGTGTTCAGGGCGCATGGAGAGACTGTCTGAAAGCAATTAAACCAAATCTGCCTCTTCTTGCTTTTGTACCGACAAATACATACAAAATATATAAAAAAATCCCTTCTGGAAAGTGTGTTCGAAAAAACCCGTTGGTTATGTCTTAAGTGAAAGAAGTGACCACGCCTAATTTACTAGCTCTGCTGTCAGTGTCTTTAATGTTAATCCAAGAACATGAAAGACAGAAAATCACTCACTGCTCTTGATTGATTTACTTTGTAGTTTTAACAAGAATTTATCCACAGTCAAACCAAAAATTATTCAGACACCAAATATAATTGTTTATATTGTTTTACTAGTGGGTGCAGGACACTTTAGTTCATTTATTTAAGTGAGTATAGCAAAATAAAGAGAACTTGGGACCAAAAATTAATCTGAGATTTTGACTTGACCATGTTTTACTTGCGTGTTTTTTCCTGAATTGCTAATGCAACCTTTTCACACCACACACTGAACAAAATTAAGCATTGCTTGGTAATTGGTCAATAAAGTATTGATAGTTGTGTAAATATTATCATACTAACAGTTATCAAAACAAATTCTGGTTGAATGCAAAACATATCTTTCTATCAAAGTTATCTGACATTATCAAGAGGAACTATTGTTCTGACACGGAGTTCTTATATTTTATTACCAATTTCTAAACTAAAGCAAATACTTGCATCCTAAACCGAACTGCATCGACAAATTAGATTGCCAGATTTCGAATAAGCTTGTTTGAGATGAACTATACTAGCCTACCACAGGCCGGCGAGAGTAGTCGCTTGCTGTCGGAGTAGAATTAAAAGTCGGATACTTTCTGCTCCCAGTAGTGATTCTCTCACTGTGTTTGCATACTTTTATCACAGAAAAGTAAATTCAATATTTGTCAAATACATAGAAACGTTTTTATGAGCAACAGAAACACTTTTTGTATACTGCTTAATACAGCGCCATCTGTTCAAGAACAAAGTTCAACAGAAACATGAAGGCTACTAAATACCATTAAGGTGGGGGTATATATGCTTTTATCAGTGTTTTTTGATAAACATGACTCAAGATAACAGTGCACTAAAAAAAAAAGCTTTTACTGTTCTAAAAACGCAGATTTGTGAGCATTATTGGAATTTAATTGTTAGAATAAACACGCAACACACATCGTGCTTGTCATATGAACTATTGATTATACATTGTGCCAAAATTAATAGTTATCGTTAACTAAAACTATTAAAAATGGTTTTGTTTGATTGAAATCGATCTAAAATTAAAAAAAAAAAAAATATTAGATTAAAAAACTATTCTAGCAAATTAGAAATGTTGCAGTTTAAAGTATTAATTTACTAATTAAAGCTAAATAGAAACATAAAAAAAAAAAAAAAATGACAAAATATTACATAATTTTACAATGATTCCGCTTTTATTTTTCTATGTCCAACTAAAAATAATATAAAAAAAAACACTATAATGGTATTTAAATAATATTGAAATAACACTTAATATTAATTTTGTCATGATCTTGTGTTTTTGCTATTAAACTGTTAAAACAATTAATAAAATATCACTTCCTGCATTATCTTGTCCAGGTTGCCTGCAGATCAAAGAAGGGGTTACACAAATGTCTTTAATGCCCTCATCAGAATTACAAGGGAGGAGGGAGTGACAACACTCTGGAGGGTAAGAGTGTGTGTGTGTGTTTGTGTGTTTGCTCTACTATTATTAAACTTTTTTTTTTTTTTTTTTTTTTTTTGCATAAATCAGAGTTGAAAGTCTTAAATGAATAAAGTCATGACATGTAATGTTGCATTCACTTGAACATTTCCTTCAGTCTTTTTGTCTTACTTAAATCAAGAAACATTTACTTGAGATGCAAGATGAAAATACAAAGTCTTGTTTTTTTAAGAAACTAAACAAAATTGAGTTATTTGTCAGTTAAAAAAAATGCTTTTATTTAGATTTTTCTCCGTTAGCTTTAGCAAATCTTTTCATTTTGATTTTCAAGTGAATCTTTATACATTTGCACAAGAAAACAAGGCAATAAAAGTAAGCAGTTTTGCAGTGTGATCACAAGATACTTTGGAGCAAATGTATTCAAGCTTAAGCTATTGTTTTTGTGAACTGAATTAAAAAGTAATGAAGATTTGAAGGAAGTTGTATTTTAAGGCTTGCTTATATAACTCATTCGGTGTGCTTCCTAGTCATGTATACATTTACTTTGAGAAAGCATGTTTTGTTCCTTCAGATTGTTCCATACATTTTCTTAACTTTGTCTTAAAAAGTTTTTAATTCACCTTCATAAAACCTGCAGAAACCCTGTGTACGCTTAATGATGCATGTATTGTTTTATTTTTAATGTAGGGTTGCATACCCACCATGGCTAGAGCAGTTGTTGTGAACGCAGCCCAACTTGCTTCATATTCCCAGTCCAAACAAGCACTGTTGGACTCTGGTATGAGCCTTCTTTTATCTTATCAGTCACAAACTTGTGTTGTTAGCTTTTCTAGAAAATCTAGCGAATATCAGATTTAGATGGTAGCTAACTTTTATTTATTTACCCTGTTAGGTGTATCATCCTCTGAATGTTCTTCTGAATGAGTGAGTTGTGCTGCAGTGAACTTAAGCATCTCTCTTGTTCTGTGTTCTGTGCAGGATATTTCAGAGATGATATCCTGTGTCATTTCTGTGCCAGTATGATCAGTGGACTAGTCACCACTGCTGCCTCCATGCCAGTAGACATTGTTAAGACCAGGTACAATCACTTTTAATTCCTGGGACGTATTACTAGATTACTAAATGAGATAGGGTGGTATGACAATATTCTGATGATGATATAAAGTGTCTATTGTTTGAGATTTTGCTATATTGTTTTTCTCGCAATTTATTTGCTACAGTATTCAATACAGTATAAAAGGACCTAGCTTGACGCCAGGTGTAGATAGAAATTGATTCACCCATTAAATAGCACCTGGCTTAAAACAGAAGATTCAAAATATTAGAAGTCTTCCAACTTATTCTTTTTGTTTTCTGTAGAAATTGTTTAATATTTAATGTTGACATATATTTCCTTTTTTTTTTTTCAAAAGAATCCAGAACATGAGAATGATTGATGGGAAGCCAGAGTACAAAAATGGTTTGGTAAGTTTTCAACTCCTTTTCAGTTTTTGCATTTTAAGCAGCTGATCTCAGACTGCTGGAGTTTTGTCCTTTCAGTCACACTGATGCAGTGAGAACGTCAGGAGATTAATCAAGTCAGTTAAACCTCTTGTCTTGGAGGAAACCCAGAAGAACAGTAAAATATAGATTTGCATTTGGTTGCAGGTATTAGTGCACCGACAGTAACATGATCAGCAGCAGGCCGGGACCGCGTGATGTTTTTAGTCCAGTGTTATGGTCGTGTTGTGCAATAGTCAGTCCCACCATAATTTCAAAGGAGTTTTTTTTTTTTTCTTATTTTGTGGCAGCATAGAAATACACATAATTTCAGTTTTGCTGAAAATACACAATTATGTTAGATGCAATAGTATGCAATCAGTGACACCAATCATCAGTTATGTTTTAGTTATGGATAGTTCTGTCATTAATTACTCACCCTTGTGTCGTCCAAACCCTTAAGACCTTTGTACATCTTCAGAACACAAATTAAGATATTTTTATGAAATCTGAGAGCTTGCTGACCCTGCATTTATCCCATACAAAGTGCACACACACACACACACACACACACACACACCGTGAACACACACCGTGAACACACACCTGAAGCAGTGGGCAGCCATTTTTTGCTGCACCATCCATGGTCAGTTTTAATGTTTTCATGTTTTTACAATTATATCAAGTTTTTTTTTTTGGTGCTTTTATGTAGTTTATAATCAAAGTGATTGCACTGAGTAGATATATATAAAAAGTGGACATCCAGTAAAATAATGTACTATCCATTAAATTGAATATACTGTTGAAACCTGACAATGAGACAATGAGGCAAATATTATAGATTTAATAGTATCAGTAAACCTCTAGAAATGTTCATTGTGCTTACATGTAAATATAAATATACGTCATGTAAAATGTGTCTTTGGCACATAAACTCTCCTTCTCATTCTTTTTCTTTTTCATTCTCTTTCTCTTTTTGTAGGATGTGTTGGTAACGGTTATAAGGAAGGAAGGATTCTTCAGTCTGTGGAAGGGTTTTACTCCTTATTACGCTCGTCTCGGGCCACACACAGTTCTCACCTTCATCTTCCTGGAGCAGATGAACAAATTCTACAAGATCTATTTCCTTGACTCCTAGATTTGTCCTGAAGGTCATCGGTGGACCGCACAGGCCATAATTCCACATTGTGTTTCTCTCCCACATCCTATACCAGAATAGTTTCCCTTTTTGATGATTGGTAACAGAGCCACTTTACCAACTGGTTTGCAACCCTTTGCTGTGGTGGTGACTGTGAAGACCATTTTGACTCTCATATTACAAAGACTGACTAGCTTAACTATAAACTGATTTGAATGAAGGGATTGTTCACACCAGTCATATCCCTCTTTTAGTTTTAAATTATATTTATGTAACCCACCCACCCACCCGCCCCCACCTTCCACACAAGCATGTCCCCTTTAAGGTCAACAGCTGTACTGACCTGTCAACAGAAGTAGTTGTGAGGAATCTACGTCAGTGCAGATATAATTCTAATTCTTGGTCAAAATACCTATGATCCCAATCCACCCTATGTCCAAACATAAAGGACTACGTTGTAGTGAACATTTGGTGGTGTTTGCCAACGTTGAGCACGGTTAACTGGAAAGTGTAGAATATAATGTATAAATATAATGTGGTGTGTAAAGGCCACTACCGCACCCTATAGCTCCTTGTGATGTATTAAATTATATAATAAGGTATTTGAGAATTCATTTTCCGGAGGAGCTACAAAACTAGACTCAACTTGAAATCTTCCTAGTATGTAAGGCATAGTTTTGTTTTGAATGAAGAGTCGAATCAAACAAACAGCCCAGCTCTTTAAAAATCATGCTACTGTAACTTTCATCAAGTAAAGAATTAAAATACTGACCATTGTGTTTCTTATTTGCTTGATATGCAGAAACAACTAACAACTTATGCATTCTGAATAAAACTAGTCCATTAAATGAAACCATTTTAAATAACAGTTGAAGTTGTACAGGTGGATTTCAGGTTTAAACATTTGAAACAATGGTTCTGACATGCACCAGAAAGAAGTATAATAATTGATCAGACATTACTTTTACAAATATTACACTGATGTAATTTGTCAAATGTAAATAAATGAGCAGAAGACAATTCCAGAATAAACGAAAATACCCAGAATGGGAATCACAAAAAATTATTCATATGCATAACGTGGTATTACTGAGCAATTATTAATCTACACTGAGTTGATGTAAAGTGCCGATATTATGCTTTAATGAATCAACACGAGAGTCTTACGTGGTAATAAAACATTTGGCAAACTTCAATGCAAAGATACTGTTCTTTGATAATTGTACACCGACATTTATTTAGATTCAGACGCTTCAATGTCGATCACATGCTGAATATCTTAAGATCAAACTAATCCAAATACAGCGAGCGGCTTAATGACGTCATTGCGCAAGCCTGTGGTTGGACTACGTTACCCACAATGCCATTTCAAGAATGCAGCATGAAGCGAGCTTCCGGTTAAAATTAGACAGTCCAAAGATGGCGGACCTCTTGGGCTCGATCTTGAGCTCAATGGAAAAGCCTCCAACCGTTCACGATCAAGAAAGCCGAAGGAAAGCCAGAGGTAGACAGTTTTAAGCCTACAGATACACATCCTTACATTCTGGAAAATGAACCTGGGTGTGCTTGTAGTTTTCCAAGTGAAACTTTAGAAATATCTGAGTGTCCTCTGCGACACTAACGCTGTAATAAAAATGAGCCAATCACCGCCTAAGAAATGATAGATGCAAGTACATACGTCATGTTTTTGCACTTCTGCCGTTAAAAAGCTTCAACACGTCATAGTTGGTTTGTTTGTCTCTTTTTATACACTTAATTAATTAAATTTATGAATTGGCCGTGCTTTGCGCTTTTATGCAAAGGTGACTTTTAAAATGAGGTAAAAAGGAGGAACCTACACCCAGTCTCCTAAGCTTTACTGCAGCAACAAAATTGTCATAAACAATGACAACGTTTGCTAATGTATTTATTACATTTTTCACAGACAGTTCACATACATATGGCACTTAAGTCATTTTTGTAATTTAATTGTCTATTCTAATACCTCTCTTACTGTAACTGTGCAGAACAAGCTGCCAGACTGAAGAAGATTGAGGAGGATGAGAAGCGAAAGAAAGCAGAGTTTAGAAAAAAGGTATAATTCATGACTATAACTTATGACTTTATTTGTCCCGCATAAAAATGATCTTATGACATAGTGAGCTTTTGTTTCTGAAAATCAGTGTGGTTTTCCATTAGATGGAGAAGGAAGTGTCAGAGTTCATTCAGGACAGCACACTACAGAAGAAGAAATATGACCCAATGGGCAAGATCGAGAGAAGTATATTGTGAGTTCAACACTGTGTTTAGGGATGTTATCAGCTGCGGATTACCAAAGTGCAATGTAAATAATGTTAGAATGTGTTTATTTTAAATACATACTGCTATTCTAGTTTAATAAGTATGCCACTGCTCTCTTTCAACTACTGGTTTAACCAGTGGCATGAGTTTTAGGCAGGATTACCTGTTTTCCTGTGTGACATTCAGTTCATGCGAAACACCTCCATCTCTCTTAGGCATGATGTGGCTGAGGTGGCTGGACTGACATCGTTTTCTTTTGGTGAGGATGAAGAGAGCAGATATGTCATGCTGTTTAAAAAGGTTCGTATGTACTGTGGAATTTCCTCACACAATAATCTTTGTAAATATGTTTCCTTGTGTTTAGTGTTCTGTATAATGAAACATTTATTTATGTAACACTATTTATAATACTGATTGTTCCAAAGCAGCTTGATAGTAATAAACAGGACAACAACCATTTAGCAAAATACAACAATTATGAAATGACTTAAAATTCTAGGATCCAAGAAATGAAAAAAAAACAAAAAAAAAAACAGGAGAAGCCAGACTCAGATTCAGTTCTCCTCTGGCCCGTGTTGTTCTCTGTTTCAGTGGTGTATAAAGTACCTGAAAGTCATACTCAAGTAAAAGTACAGATATATTACCAGAAAATTACTTTGGTAGAAGTTGAAGTCACCGTTTAGAATATTACTTGAGTAAAAGTCTTAAAGTACCGTAAAACTTCAAATAATAGCCGAGTCCCAAATAGACGCCTGTCTCTTTTAAACGCCTGGTGTGACGAGAGGTTTGGGTAAATAAAGGCCGGTCTCAAATAGAGGCCTGGTCTGTTTCAAGCGTGGGAAAAGCTGGATACGGAGCGGCTGAAAAAATCCTTTAAGGTATGCTTGCGCGCGCGTGTGTGTGCGCGCGAGGGAGAAAGAGGAGATAATATATTTCATTGACTTAAGGATGTTATCCTTAGGTATGTGGCCTGACAGTAGCTTCTGATGGAAGTGAGGATCACCATTGTTTCAAAGAGGGAGAGCCGTGCGCAACTGTGCGAGAGCTGTTAGTGCAAGCAAGGCAGAGTTAGCGGAGGCTGGAGAGGGAGAAGTGGAGGAGAGAGCGATGTGGAGGAGGAATTCGCCAATGAACTTGTAATTGAGGATCGCGGGGATGATGATAGTGATGAATAGAGTAATGTTCTATCACATGATTGCAGTTGTTTTACAGGGTAGCCATCATTCTTTCTTGTTGATATGTTTCGGGCAACAAGTTCATATGCTCAATGGATTTTAGCGGTAACTTCTATTGTTCTGCCCATTGCTGTCACATCGTTTCATTTTTTATATATTTTTTTATGCTGCCAATAGCCAAAGACATTTCTTACATTAAATGATTTGTTAAACACATTAAAATGAATTATAAATAAAACGTAGTATAATGTGGTAACCTCCTGCTGTCATGCTTGAACATCTCAACACTAAATTAAAGGCCTGTCTCTTATAGACGCCGGTCTCAAATACAAGCCGGTGCAGTTCGGCGGTTTGGGTAAATAGAAGCCCGGGCTATTATTTGAAGTTTTACGGTATGTGATATTTATTGTACTTCACCAAATCAAACTGAATCGTTTGAAACGGTTCGCGTCTCCAATAAGCATTAATCCAAAATTACTTGATGTTAACTTTTTTTAACGTGACTGACACACCCTCTGAGTCAGAATAAACCAATATCCCGAAGTAATTAATGTACTCAAACAGTACACTGACTGAACTGCTGTGAAGAGAGAACTGAAGATGAACACCGTGCCAAGCCAGATGACGAACGAACACGCTCACTGTTGGAGCAGTTCTTGTTCTCGAGTCAAGAACCGGTTGCATCAGTTTTCGGATCACCAGTACACTGAACTGAGAATCGTTTCTTTCGGACGCGTCCGATTTGAGAACCGATGAACTGATGATACTGCGTATGCGTGTAATTTTTTAAGAATTTTGTTAAACTTCGGAAAGTGTGATAAAATAACTACATTTTTTTTTTTTTTTAAGATGAATGTTTCTAATCTGTATATTGTAGATAATTTATAGACCAAAAGGGATTTTCAGTGAAGTTGGACAATAATTAAGACTCTAAAGACTGAATAGGAATGAATAGGAATAAGGGATGATTTGTGAAATATCTGTACTGTATTTATAGTTAATGATGACAGATTCACAAATTGAGTTTGTAGTAAACTGAACATGAACACGAGTAGAGCAGCTGATGATACTGAACTGCAGCACGTGCCGATTAAATAGATTCTCGTTCTCGAGTCAAGAACCGGTTTCATCGGTTTTCGGATCATGAGTACACTGAACTGAAAACCATTTATTTCGGACGCGTCTGATTCGAGAACCGAGGAGCTAATGATACTGCGCATGCGTGATTCAGCGTGAAGCCAACTGACTCACAGCGCAGCGGTATGAACCGAACTGATTCTTTTGGTGATTGATTCTGAACTGATTCTGTGCTAATGTTATGAGCGTGGGTAAAGCGAGGGCTTGAATGAAGGGCAATCTGGCGAAACGTAAGTTCATTTAATAACAGATACATCGCAATGGATGTATAGTCATGGTTTCTGTGCTGATCTTCAAGATTTAAATCCTCGTATGCACATTATTGCTTTTACTGTATTTGGGTGTGTTGTTGCAAAACTTAATTGTAAACGTTTCATGATTATGAGTTTTTTAACTGACTAAAGTTGATTACTGACTTTATATATTTAAAGTGTAACTAAACCCCTGGTCAGAGCCTGACTCCACCGACTGACAATATGTGAAAAGTGGGCAGATCACAGCGGAGATAGAGGGGACGAACCGAGGGCGGGGCTGAGCAAGTGCGGCGGATTGAATGACAGCTGCTGTCAGCGACGCTAAAATGGAGAGTGACTGTAATGATGCAAGTAGCTTTGCAACAGAGCGATCATTTGAAGTAGAGGACTTTTCTCACCTATCTTCACCTGAAGTGGATGTCGAGGTGTCTGTTCATATCAATTCGATCAACTGGCTCAAACTGCGGTCTCAACTCCCGCATCGCGTCGCTTTTCAGCACGAGCTGTGTGGAGAAGCCCATCTCCACCTCCATTGCGTTGGAGAAGCAATCCCGTGCAAAATGCAGTTTGCACACTCCAGCTCTAGGCGGGAACTCACGGTCTTCCAGGCCAAGTGCATGCAACCACTGGCGCCTAATTTTAAAGTCTGCTGGAGAACTATGCAGTCCAGCAGTGCTGTCACAACCAGCAACACACCTACGTACCATCCTGACCACTGTACTAAATACAGATAAATCTATGCTAACTTGAACATCTAAATAACTACATAATTGATATGCTAAATAGATGCTATAATCCTGTTTTCAATACTCGCAATTCCAACTCCTGACTCACTACTGTGATTTTGACGGAACAAGATTGTTTTATACTGCCAGGGGCGTGGTAGCTCGTACCAAGGGGCATGGTGAGCTGGAAACTGCTTACGTCACCTGCCACTGCTTACGTCACTTGCCACCACAACATCCAATAGGAAAAATCAACTGCAGTAGCCACCATTCAATCTGAAGA
Organism: Carassius auratus; assembly: GCF_003368295.1. NCBI lineage: Eukaryota > Metazoa > Chordata > Actinopteri > Cypriniformes > Cyprinidae > Carassius > Carassius auratus. The sequence continues at coordinate 612,075 of NW_020528035.1, read as the reverse complement.
GGGCAGCACTCAGACGTTTTTGCACCATATATTGTAGAATTAAAACACTTTATGCTCAAATGTCAAAAAAGTTACTCGAATCAATGAACAGCACTAATAAAGCCCCATTCTTACAGATCATTAACTAAAAAAAGTTGGTTTAGGGTTTAGTTACTCTTTAAATGTTTGATAGACGTGACGCCATTATGTCATCGCCAATGACGTCATTACGTTGAGCGTAAAAGAACGGCTGAACCGTTTTTAAAAAAAAATTTATTGAATCGAACCGTCCGAAAGAACCGATTCGCGGAAAAGAATCGAACTTCCCATCACTAATTAAAAGTAGAAGTACAAGTAATTGCAAAAATAAAAAAAGAAGCAAATAAATTTTCATACACGGCTTGAGTAGCAAGATTGTGTTCAGTTTTAACCATTTCTTCCATTTTGTATTTTTGGGTAAGAATGAGAAGCACTTCATCTGTACTTAGTTGCTGTGTCTCATTTCGGAGGCTGCATCCTCCGGAGGTCGCATTTGAAGGCTGCATACTTCATCGGGGAAGTCTCATTTGAGAAAAGTAACCATTAAATTGCAAAGTAAACAAAAATCTATAGCATTTTAAACATCACAAGGAATAACAGTCAATTTTATTATGATTAATTTTCTTAAATGAGACTTCCCCGATGACGTATGCAGCCTTCAAATGCGACCTCCGGAGGACGCAGCTGAAATGAGACGCGGCTATTGTCTTTCATTCCAATATAAGAAAACATTTCTGGAATCTGCATCTGAAATAGCATGTATTTACACAGTACACATGTATCTCAAAGGGGACAAGGATTCATCTAAACTGCAGTTACAGTTGTATAAAAATGCCTTATGTTTTGTTTTTAACATTAAACATTGTATACTAACATTGTATATACTTAAAAACATGAAGAAAAAAAAGAAATAGTAGAAATGTGAAATTAAAACCCTCAGTACGTGACAGCAAGTGTAGGTTATTGAGTGAGTCATTGAGATTCAACCAATTCATTCAAAATGGCTGATTCATTCAGAAACAAAGCACTTGATCGGGTTAATGAGTGAATAACTGAATCATTTATTCAAAAAAGCTGATTCATTCAATAAGGAAACACCGTAATTGCTGAAAACAGTGCTGTGATCTGGTTGGAACTATTTTCATTAGCAAAATTGAGCAAAAAAAAAAAAAAGTTAAATGTAAGTCACTTATTAGCTGTGTCCAAATTCAGGGTCTGCATCCACCTTAGGATCCTTCCTACCCAGTTGAAGGAGGAGGGGTCCTCCGATGACCGCAAAAACCGGAAGTCGGTGTTTGTGAATTTGGACAGCCTATCCTTCTTTCAGTTCCCTCCCTTACCCGTTGCTCATATCATGTTGCCTAGCAACCGTGATAGCGCTAAGCAAGACGCGGGTGAAGAGCTCATCGTTCTCTCCCCGGAGCTTTATAAACACTTCTGTCTGCTCTTTCGTCCTTAGAAGCGTTAAAAACAGCTTCAATCACTAACAAATAAGCTGTGTGTAAGGGGATATTCACACAGGCAGTAAGGAAGAAGCTAGTTTACGAAAGTAAACTTTTTTTTTTTTTTTTTTTTTTTTACATATACACGTACAAATGTAAAAAAAATGCTTAATGCTAAAACAAAATGCCTAACTAGAAAACCACTGAAAATATATATTTTTGAAAAGCCAGTTTTTAAAAAAACATCGAAAATAATACTCCTCCCCCACTCCGCTACCGCTTGCTTCGTCCTGCCGAAAAGAATTATGGGATAGGTAGGACACGAAAGGATCCACCACACCATTCGTTCCAATTCTGGGAAAAGGAGGACGCATTTGTGGGCCGCGTTTGAAGGATCCTACGAATTTGGACAGCCTTCGTCGCGGCGCTGTGACTTAACATCCTTCAAATGAGTACTCCGAAGGATGTAGAACCTGAATTTGGACACAGCATCGCTTTACTGAGCTTGTATAAAATAATTATTAAAATGTGTTCATGCATCTGCAAAAAAAGGGTACACTTTGTGTGATATAAATTGTTAACTAGGCCTACATTAAATCATATAAATATTAATAAAAGCGTTCAGAAGCATTTTTGCCCTCTACAATTTAGAATCCCTGGAATTTTGAGTTTTAATAGACTAATTAATCAATGTGCTGGCACTCTATGTGTGATTTGGTGATATAGCCCACTTGATAACGTCAGATAGCACATCATTACAACAACACTTATCATATTATCCCAGACAATGCTGTATATTGCACACCCCAGATTTGACTTGAGTGGAAAATGAAAACATCTGCGGTTGTGCAAGATGCGCACTTGTTTGCCCATGAGCAAAAGTGTTTTTATGAGTCTTGCAAACGCCAGACAACTGATTCGTTAAAACTGTTTTCCTGCAGTCTGTGTTCTTCTGACTATATTGTAGTAAGTAACGAATATGCTTCAGGGCAATGTATCAGAGTAAAGTATAGATTTTAATTAGGAAATGTAAAAGTTGGCTAAAATATAAAAACTCAAGAAAAGTACAGATATTCCTAAAAAATACTTAAGCACTGTAACTAAGTATTTTTACTTTGCTACATTACACCACTGCTCTGTATTAATGCTTATAGTGTTTGACTGGCTGTGTGTTTGTTACGAAGGAGTTTGCACCATCAGATGAAGAACTGGAGGCTTATCGGAAGGGTGAGGAGTGGGACCCGCAGAAAGCCGAGGAGAGACGTCGGCTAAAGGTAAGATCCCGAATGCTGTGCAAGAACCTGTTCAAAACCTCACAGTAGTAAGATAAGGAGAGAAAGTAGTTTCGTAATCTTGGAGAACTTTGCTTTGAGTTAATTTCTGTTAGTTCATATCTTTATAATTGGCTGTCTTTCACAATTTGACTACTTGGAACACCATGTTCAAGTTGTTTTACTGCACTCTTCAGGAACAGGCTGCACTAGAGATGCAAGAGGCCAGTCATACTCAGGAGAGGCCTGTGTCACCCAATTCAAACTACAGAGACAAATACAGCCATCTGATTGGAACATCTGCTGCTAAAGATGCCGCCCACATGCTTCAAGCCAATCGGGCATATGGCTGTGGTGAGTATAATTAAAGGAACTGCACACTTTGTAAAAACACTTTAAATCTGAATCATGCAGGGGAGGGGGGAAATCAATCGTCCAAATTGTATCCCCTAAAAAAATATTAAATGATCAAAGGCATACATATTTAGTAGCATAAAGGACTATAAAGTAAAACACCAAAGTAAAAAAACATTACTGTTTGCAACAGGATAGTGAGACAGAAAAATCTGAAAAAATAAGATGATACTTTATGCCCAATGTACAACATTACATGTTAAAGCTCTGAAAGGCTATAACTACGTCTCATTTAAGAAAAGTAGTGGCAGTAAAATTGGCCGTTATTCTTGTGAGGTATAAAATACTGCAATTTCTTTCTAACAAATGCGACCACCAGAGGACACCGCTTTTGCCTTGATTTTTAGAATAGTGTTTGTTGTTTTGTTGTTATAGTCCCTGTGGCCAATAAGAGAGACACTCGCTCCATTGAAGAAGCCATGAACGAGATCAGAGCCAAAAAAAGACTGAAGAAAGGCCAGGTGGAGGCCACTGGCAGCGGCAGCAGTGTGTGAAAGTGGTGTGTGTATTTGTTTATATAATCCGTTATAATGCAGAACAGAAGAGCGATTGAACAGTGTTTTACAATGTTTTACATGAAGAGCAGGGTTTGATAAAGATGAATTGTCATGCACATAAAGACAGTTTAAAACTGCCGCAGGATAACTGTACTGTTCAAAAATGCTTTCACCTCTATATTACTGTCCCAAATCATGTGTTTTTAGAAATCATTATTAGAATAAACAGAAATGTGTTGTTCAATATTGAAAATTCCTTTTGTATCTTGGCATGGTGATATAATGGCTCCTTTTTAAGTAAAGTCACAGTTGGTCTTAGAATAGTTTTCATTTGCATGAAATGCTTAAAACAGTCATATTTATTGCTTTGACATAACTGTGGTAGGTATGTTCGACTCCATGGCCGTTTTAATTTTAAATTATTAAGCAGTATGTCCTTAAACTAGTAGTTGTTCCTCATTGATGTTTATTTGCTTTAAATAAATTCCTTGTGTGTTTTATGTACAAGTGTTGTATGCAGTTTGTATATCATCTCATCCATAGCTAACACATTCTCCATCATTCTGAGCTGTGAATCATTATGTCCTTATGTATATGGACTAGATGGATCAAACAAATAAAATTGTGGTGTCATAGATTTCAGTGTCATAGATTTGGAATGTTTAGTTTGGAATTGATATTTTCATTAACTTATTATATTATAAACATTTATTGCAATGTTTAACCCATACCCCTCTCTATTTTTTGTTCCTAGAATAATTGAGAACATTTAATTTTATCAACTTTTTATATATATATATATATATATATATATATATATATATATATATATATATATATATATATATATATATATATATGTGCTTTTATTTTCAGTTTTTATTAATTCATTTCGCCTTGGACATCAGTCCCTGGCTGCAGTTCCGTCGTCTATCTCCAGATGGATCCACGAACCTTTGGGAAACTCGAACATCTCTCGCGATAACTGCAGTTCTCGCACTTCCCGTTGGCCTTGCAGACTTGTAAACAAACGTGTGATCGTAGTTCCACCAAGGGGCGAACCAGGCCAGTCCATCGAGAAACCTACACAGATCCATGAGCTGTAATCTTCGAAAAAAGCAATTTTGGGAGAAAAACGGCTTGTTACAACGATTTTAGCGGAGTCGAAGCGGAGACGCGACTGGGAGACATTAAGCCAGCTAACGTTAGCTGGCATTCGCTTGTACAGTGAGTAAAGAATTATCTTAGAGACATCTCAACTACACTTTAACTGAGTCCTTGCCATTTACATTGAATTGTTTGTACGCTTGGGATATAATTCTGGGTTTCGGAAATATTATCTTCTATGACACGACAGGGATCGGGAAGTAGCAGCCTCCACGTCAGAGATGATCATCAATTTCTGATGAATGATTCTATTTCGGTCATTAACATAACGTTAATCACCAGTGAGGAGTTTCGGGATTTTGTTTAGCCCTGATTTGTTGTGTGTTTGACTTGTGTCAGTAAAGAATTCGCGAAGTGGGCTTAAAAAGCTGCAGTTGTTGGTGGTTGTAAAGCCTGTATTGTCCATAAATAGCGATAAAGTCTGCAAGTAAATATTACTTTAGCAGAATGGCTAAAAAGTCAAATTTAGTTTTACTGTTCCCTAGAATTATCTAGAGTTTTGGTCATTCCCAATGCGCATCCCTTACCCTTCATTTTGTAAACAAAAATGTTAGTTCCATGTTTGTGGAGAAATCTAGAATAATGAATAACAAAACAATGCGTTGCAACACATGCAAACACAATACACCGAAGTTCCTCTGAGAACTTGAAAGCGGCAGTCAACACTAATAGATAATGAATGTTCTTCGCAGATGTGGTGTTTTTTGAAATACTAAGTATTTAATGATTTATCATGATTAGCAAATTTACATGCAAATGAAATGCCACTACTGTTAGTTGGCTAAGAGCTCTTAGTTATTGGCTGGTGACTATTATCTCCGAATGGCTGAATACTAGAGTAACCTGTCCTGTTGAACTGTATCTCTTGATAACATCAACAGACTAAATGTTTACAGTGGTCCTGAAAAGCCACAGTCTTGCAGAGTTTCACTCCAACCATATTCAGGTACACCTGAACCAGCCAATCAAGGTGTAAGGGTTACTTAAGGTGAGTTTTTCTCAAAACTGCAGGACTGTCATAGTGGCTCTCCAGAACCGATGTTGGCCACCCCTTACCATAAACCTACCCGTCACACAAAACTACTGCCTATTTTAATAATAATAATAATTATTATTATTATAATAAAAACACCACTTATTATGGTTTTTAACTCTTTTGTTTTACAAGGACACAGGTAGGATCGTCATAAACCATGTTTATATTGTAATACCCATGTTGTTATAGACTTGCATCCTCATAATCCTTTATTCAAGAACATGTAAATCATTTGTTAAACAAACTGCTTTGCAGTTTAATCTCTGTAATCTGGAGGTTAGTTTATAAAGTTGTTTCCTATATATATATATATATATATATATATATATATATATATAATCTTTTCACCAAGAAAGGGGAGATTTTACAGCATGTTGTGTGTTTTGATGATTGAGATGGCAAGCCCTGTGATAGAGCTGTGTATGTTTGAGCCCGAGTCAGAAAAAAACTGAATCCACGCAATCATTTGCAATGCAAAACAGTATAAACATAACTGTTGACTTATTTCTTAAAAGACACTGTAAATGACCGTTGTGAAATGTGAAGAACAAACAAAATATTAGGTTTCAGTCACTCAGATGTGTCAGTAAATATAAACTGAAGCCCTGCATTTCTATTGCTGAGCTCTTTATGGAATCTATGTAGGTTTCTTGGAGATGCAGGTGCTTTACATCCACTAACAGACACAATTCTACCATATTTCAAACAATAATTAATATTGAGAGTAGGTTTTGAGTTCTGAAACTGAGGTTTTGAGTTTTTTTATTATTATTATTATTTCTGAGTAGCCTCTTCTGTGTGTAAATATCAAGAACATTGTGATTCTTCTTTTCTTGATCTTTTTATAAGCAGGTCAAGAAAGTGACAATTACAGTTCCTGTTTAGAAAGTCTCAGCATTTTGATCTGGCCATGATAATAAGGAACCAAAACTGTCCATTTACATATCTGCAAAACACGTTGGATGACTTTTAGACACACCTTATGATGCATGTGTTATCTAATTATTTTATATTTTATTTTAATTTATTTTTCTTGAAGTTAAATAAATTAAATTGAAATTAATTCTCTTTTTGTAATTTCACCAGTTCCTTACAGGGAGAGTTTATGAAATAAACCCAATAAAATTGTTCTGCTTGATTGAGGTTAACAAAATGTGGACTGCCCAGACTTTTCTCAAGCAGTTTTAATTCCTCATACGTTGTTGATGACTCATGTAAACAGCAGTTGCTCAGTTTAGTAGCACTTGAAATCGCTGAATGTGCTCAGTACATTTTATGGTCAGGGTTAATTAGTTATTGGAAAGATGAGTAATCTGGATTTCTCCGTATGACTTGGTTTGATGCATTCATATTAAAGTGGTTCATTTTAAAGGTTAGTTCACCCAAAAAAGAAGTTCTATCATTAATTACTCGCCCTCATGTTGTTCCAAACCTCAAAGACTTTTGTTGATCTTCGGAAAACAAATTAAGATATTTTTGATGAAATCCAAGAGCTCTCTGACCCTTCATTAGACTGCAATGATATTACTACAATCAACACAAAGAACTGTAGCAAAATAGTCCATGTGACATCAGGGGTTCAACCGTAATTTTACAAAGCTACGAGAATACTTTTTGTGTGCAAAGAAAACCATAATAGCGTAATTTATTCAGCAGTTTTTCTCCCAAAGTTACTATCTTCTGCCATTTTGAAGAGTACACCAAAACGTAATCAGCGTGATGAGTGTTGCTTGTGTGAGAAATTATTAATCATGAGTTGTGCTTTCTTAGAATTGATTCGTAAGTCAACAGTTAGGCCTATTTTAAAATGAAATTAATCTGTATATAAACAGGGATTCATGTATTGAGGAGCTTATTAAAGTTACATTTTTTTAACAGTCACATTGAAAATGTTTGTCATGTTGAAGATTGTAAAATCATGCGTCTGTGTGCAGGTCTTGATCGCCCTCAACAGGGCCCAGCCTAATTCAGGATGGTGTATGTTGGGGCACAGCTGGGCGTATCAGTGCTAGTCTTGTTCTGCACTATGGCTCCGTCTCCTGGTCAGGCATATATATATGCTGTAAGTGTCTGCATTCAGGTCTTCATTGGTTTTATAGAGGATTTTATGATACTGTACATTTGTTGGGTATTTGGTTGCAACAAATATACAAACTTTACCTTTAAACAGTCAGTATATAAATTTTATAATGCGAAACAATTGATTGCTTTATAATGGATTTATACTGCAGCTGCTAATGGCCTATTTTCTATTCCATGCAGCATTACAGTAACATGACCTCCATGCTGTTTGAGGATCTGCCTGCTCTCTTCGGCCATACTCTGCCAAAAGACGGACTCATGGTAATTAATCTCTACTGCTGGACTTGTAGTTTTGACCAGTGAATAAAGTCACTACATATGAGTGACTAACTTCTCTCTTTTGTTCTCTCTTCCAGGGTGTGCTGGTTGAAGCTCATCCTCAAAATGCTTGCACACCTATAGATCCTCCTCCAGTTTCTCCCACACCTTCTGATCCCAACAGCACTACAAAATACATTGTCCTTATCCGACGCTATGACTGTAACTTTGATATCAAGGTTAATGTTCTTGCACAGCTGTGCTATTCCAATAGATACCAAAATACGGGCTATAAAAGTTGAAGTGTAAAGTAATATGGTCAACTGACAAGAATATATATACAACTAAAGGCATGTGACAAAAGACAATGTCCGCTTGTGAAAAAGAAGTACAATTTGGCATGCTTATAAAATACATATTATGGAAATAATGTAGTTAAATATACTTGAGTGTGAAGTAAATGTTACGGTTTTGTCCACTTCGTCCATTCTTTCTTAATTAGGACTTAAGTGGATCTCTGTCTAATTTCATAAGTACTTCTATTGTCTTGGAAATATGGTTGCTGCCTAATGTACTGACAAGTATTTATGGTAAACTAAAATACTTTAATATCAATTGAAACTTGTTTCATGAACTTAAATATATTTGTAAATGTACTATTGTAATGATAAAGTCTAAAACACAATGTAGTTCATTTAAAACATATGAACTTTAAATGGAACATTAAGTTTATTATATTAGTAAGATTTATGATATTAGTCAACACAACAAAATAAGTTGTGTTGACTAATATCATAACTTTGAAGCATGACTAAACATAATGATTAAAAAGCAAAACTTTTCATTTGACCTTATCACAGAGCAGTTTTTAAGAGTAATTAAGTCTGTAAAGAAACAGTCATGAAAGTAAATAATATAAATAAAAAAAATAATAAAAAATCTAAGATTTCAAGTACACTATAAGTGCACATTCGATACAATGAAGCACAGTTCATTTTCATAAGGTTGTTATCCAGTGTGAAGGCTATCACAATGTTAGTGACTTTATATGGTCACAGGTACGTTTAATGTACAATGAATAACAGAATATGTGAGCAATATTCTTTTTTATTTGTTTTGTTTTTTTTGTTATAGGTGCTCCATGCACAGCAGGCCGGTTTCAGTGCAGCCATAGTTCACAACATGTTCTCTAATTCACTTCTAAGTATGGGATACAGCAATGGTGAGATTGAAATACACACAACACAGTTTTTAAGAAATGAACATATAAGCAGTGGTGAATGTTTATAGAATGTTTGAAGTCTATCTATGGAATTTTTCAGAACAGTTGATCCCCTATTGAAAGGGGTTTAAGACATTTGTTGTAAGACTTTTGCATACTTTATCGTATTTGCAATATAGTACATTTTTTGTCCATTTTGTTTCTGTTTAGACTCCATTGCGGAGGAGATCGAGATTCCTTCTGTGTTCACAAGCTACTACGCCTCTCAGATACTGCTCAAATTCATCATACCAGAGAAAGGGTGAGAATAATAAAGTCTACTTACATTCTTTCACAAAATGGTACATGGATTATGGGACTTTTTATTTAAAAAACAAGGTTCTAACTACACAGTCGAATGGAACACAAAACTTTGAAGCTCTATATCTCAAAACTACTCGGAATGCAGAGAGAACCTTTTAATTCCAAGAGGACGTTATGTTCTCAGAAAAAAAAAGGTACAAAAGCTGTCATTTTAGGTGTGCATTTTAATACTTCAGAGTTACTTTAAAAAATATATTTTAGAACCCAAAAGGTATATTAATATATTTAGAAAATGTACTGTCCTAATGACAGATTTTGTACCTTTTTCAGAATGTACTCCACTATAATTAATATTTATTATATATACTGTACCATTCTAGTATTAATACCAGTAGTAAGTGATCAAAGCTATGAAAAAAAAATTAATTGAACATGTGGAAATTATGTAGCGACCCAAAATAGTTAACAAATGAAACCGGTCCTAAACTGTCATATAGAATTTTCAAATGATAAAATACAGAACCGTTTACAAACCTACTTATTCAGCTTCTGGTAATGTCTTTTTTGGATGCTCTTAAGGAGGAATTTCAGTTATTTTTTCTTTTTTTAAATTTGTAACAAAATACCATGTTGAAGCACAATTTAAATTTGTGTACTAATTCTAACTAATTTCAGTCAAAGGGCATTATGCTAAATTTGAATTATTTTATTTAGCTTACCATCTTTCAGGGCACAGTTTGTTATAAAGGTATGTTTTTAAGGTTGTATGCGTAACTTTGTTTGTTGACCCACTTTGCTTTAGGGCTTATGTGATTCTAAAGCCTGAGTTCTCCTTCCCTCTGACCTACTATCTCATCCCCTTCACTGGAGTTGTTGGCATGATCATCATTGTCATGGTCATCATACTGGTCAGTGCTGCTTTATTAATATCATTGTGGATTTACACAAGAATCGTGCATGGAAGTAAAGGTGTCGAGAACATTTTTTTTTTTTTTACAAATATTATAATGATAGTATGATGTGCTATATTCATATTTTACAGCTTACAGCTCATGAAAGTCAAAAATCCATTATTCTTTTCTTTATTACGCTCCACAAAATGATTGGAGCTTTTAAGCTTCAAAAAGGAGCACCAAGAACTATCATAATGTATGCATGCAGTAGCTTTGCTCATGTCAGGAGTGATGTCAGTGTTGTCCATGTAGGCAGCTATAAAGAGTTTGGAACAGAGTCGATCATGATAAATTCATTGGTGGGTTATAATCAGGGATGCACATGTGCACAAGTGGTTCACATACTCATATTAATACATAATCCCTGTTTAGGGTTGACTAACTGTAATACTGTATAAGATTTCCATTCAAACTGAAAGCATAAATCTAAGCTATGCGCTGATAGAGCAAAACACAAAACTGTAAAATGTCATTCTCTGACATGCTTCACTCGGCAGCCATAAAACTGGCAGTGCATATATTTACTTACTGGCAACTTGGCAAAAATAAAAGCTTGCTGATTTTACATTTGAAAAAAAAAATTGATATTAGTATTATATATATATTTTTATTATTAAGTAATTTATTTTTATTTAATACTCACTTTTTTATTTTACAATTTAATAGCATTATTATGATTTACTTTTTATTTTTATGAAAAAAAAAGAATAATAATACTATTATTAATTATTTATATTTTTATAGCTATATTTAATGGGTCACAGTACATGCAGAGTGAGTGCCAAAACAAATCTCTAGGTACTCTCATTAAACAAACTTATACGAAACGTATGTGCATCATTGGTAATAATGTTGTGTTTTGAATTGGTCCAGATTGTGCGGTGCGTGCAGCACAGGAAGAGACTTCGGAAAAACAGACTCTCCAAAGAACAGCTGAAAAAAATCCCCACTCACAAGTTTGTTAAAGGTGAGCAAGAAACTATTTAAGGTTTATTCAGTATTAAACATTACATAAACTCTATGGATATGTGGTTTTGTCTTTATTTTACACAGAAAATAGTCTTGACTCCACCAACAAAAACACACAATTACTGAAATGCAATATGCACTGACAATCAAGTCCAGAAATTAGTTACAAGAAAATATATGTCTTAGAAATTCATATATATCTAGAGAGAGAGAGAAATTGAGAGATAGATAGATAGATAAATAGATAGATAGATAGATATTTTAAATATAATGTAAATGTAAATGACAAAACAAAAAATGTATTTTAAAACAAGCCCCAAATCAAATAAATAACACAATATAAATCTCTTCATATAAACAAAATAAGGCTTTGACTGTGCTCTTTCCATTTAAAATAAGAGGCAACCACTTTTAATCAGGATCCAAAAAAAAAGATGCTGCATACATTCAACATGAGCAGTTTTTAATCTAAATTAGATTAATAAAAACTAATTGATAATTCATTTCTATCTAATAATTAATTTCTATCTATTTATTAATCAAACTAATTAATAAAAACTATATACATTTCAAATCAGTAAAAATAAAATCACAAATTAATAAAATAAATAAATCCTTAACTAAAATTAACAATAAAGAAAATTAGTTTAAAATTACTTCTTATTCAAAATATTAACAGTATTAACAGTATACAGTATCTTAATGACGCTGAAATAACACTGAGATAAACCACAAGGTCAAACAAAGAACTCACGATCACTGGTGTCAGAGTTCACAGAGTGTGTGGCTGGATCATCTAGCACTTTAATAATTGCATATTTTTCCCAGGTGATAATTATGATGTGTGTGCGATCTGCCTTGATGAATATGAAGAGGGAGATAAGCTGAGAGTGCTGCCCTGTTCCCATGGTAAGTGAGCTGCTCAAGTCTGTGTATTTAAACATGTCTAACCTTTGGCTAAAGATAAAGTGCACATATATTACAAGAAATTGCATCTTTTAGTTTGACTTTTTGTTTAGTTGATTTTGAAAAAGCAAAGTGAAACATTTCAATCTGATTGGATCTGATCAGAGACACATTGGAGGTTTCTCACACACAGAAGCTGCATTTGTACATATTTTTTTATCAAGTTCAATTATTTTAAATTAAAAAAATTTAAATGATTTATTTCTACTTATTTTGGTAAATATTATGTAAAAAAATAAAATAAAACAAATTTCAATGCAAGAATCCTCCATGCATGTGTTGTTTACTATTTATATATAAAATAGTGTGATATAAAAATCAGGCCATAATGCTCTCTAAAATAATGGCTTCGAAAAATTGTCTTTCAAAATTGTCTCTTAATCTCTGTGTGTAAAAGAAATTTCCTGCCTAAATTCTAAGTCACCAAAACAACAACAACAAAATCTCAATGTCTTTTAATGTTTATGTAAGAAGTGGCGTTTAACTATGAGCTTGAATTTGAAACCGCAAAGGAAACTAATTATTTTAGTAAATATGCATTATTTACTATCTTCAATTTAAATAATGCTTTCATACAGCACTTGTGAAAAGTTCGGAAACATTATGATTTTCTATAATATGATTCTAGTGTTTTTAATTAAGTCTCTTCTGCTCACCATGGCAGCATTTATTTAGTTGAAAATACAGTCAAAACAGCAAAAATGTGGACTATTATTACAATTTAAAATGACTGTTTTCTATTTGAACATATTTTAAAGTGTAATTTATTTCAGCATGATTCAGCAGTGATTCTGATAAAAAAGTTTTTATTTTTGAATACTATTTCACATTATTCATGTTTTACTCTATTTTTTAGCACTAGCCCCCCAACTGAGCCTGGTTTCTCCCAAGGTTTTTTCTCCATTCTGTCACCGATTGAGTTTTGGTTCCTTGCCGCTGTTGCCTCTGGCTTGCTTAGTTGTTTAGTCACTTCATTTACTTGATTGCAAATGAATGCACGGACACTATTTAAACTTAACTGAGATGATGACATCACTGAATTCAATGATGAACTGCCTTTAACTATCATTTTGATAAACTATCGTTTTCCTAATAATTATTGTTCAGTTGCTTTGACCCAATCCTTTTTGTTTAAAGCGCTATATAAATAAAGGTGACTTGTCTCCTTGGATAGTATAAGAAACGTATTTACAAATATTTAACAAATCTTAACGTTCACACACTTGTGTCAAGTACTGTATGTATTGTTAAAAAATAATTTTAAAGGAAGAAAGAGCTATTTTTTGTCCCTGTTCAGAATACCATAACATAGCTGTTTTTGTTCCGTTATTCAGCTTACCACTGCAGATGTGTGGACCCCTGGCTCACCCAAACTAAGAAAACGTGCCCAGTGTGCAAGCAACGCGTGACCCGTCCCAACCCAGAATATTCAGATTCTTCAGATTCCGACGGAGAGTCGGCGCCACATGAGGCTGAAGAAGAAGGAGCGACCAGCGAGGCTGATTCAGAGCGCACACCTCTCCTTCGTCCCTCCAACCCCTCGTCCCCCGCCTCCTCCAGC